>NC_031982.2:5858722-6181222 GCF_001858045.2 Oreochromis niloticus | reverse complement strand
ACTGCCTCATGTCTCAATTGTTTTCTGTCAGAACTATGATCCTTCCGGAGCTGTTTATGTTCAGTTAGTGGATTTTATTGTTTGCATAAAGAACTGCTCTTCAGAAAAATCCAGTAGTCCAAATGTGAATATCTGATAGCTCGTCAGCTCACCTATTTGGTTTACACTGTGAGAAAATAACAGCTAGTGGATGGATCAAGATGTCTAGCAATCATACAAAAACATCCTACTTATACAGAAAAACCTTAAAACCCTTTAGACCTATTACACAGCACAGAAAATATTATGACAAAAGCAGCTTTATGAACATTTTCAAAACTTTTCATAATAATTAAACTTAATTAAACTTGCTGAGCCCTAAAATTAGTCAATGGTGAAAAGTTTTTGACTATCTCCAGTGAAATTATGTCCCCCCAAAACAGTAATGTTACATTGTTATTACTTTTTTGTCCAAGTAAAAACCTAAATACAATTAAAATCTCTTGGTTTCAAGAGTAGATAAAACAAGATAGATGGAAATTTTTAACACATACAACCTAGCACTCTCCCATGTGGCAATCCCAGCACGGAGGTACCAGCATATAACCCACAACGCACAGTAGAGGAATGCAGCTTTAATTGATGATGCAATCTGAAAAGTATTCTTCTCTAGAAAGTCAAATGTTATAATCATGAGCGATGACTAAACTTATCTGAAGGTTAGCGCCTGCATACTGAATAACTTGTCCAGTCTCCATTAAAGCTGTTATATTAGTCCGACGAAGCAGAATGGGTTTGTGTTCGGTTTGTGTACTTCTCAAACATCTTATGAAGAAACAATGTAACATAAAGAATTCTTTACCTGCAAATCTGACTGTTATTAAAATGAAATAATGATGCTGTGCTGACTTAAATCTTCAATCACATGTCATTAAATTGAAAAATGTGAAAATTTTAAGGAGTGTGTGAGAGGATGCACATAAACAGAAACACACATCCACATATACACACGCACAGTTTAGGACATTTAAAACAGTTTAGTTAAGACATCTGACTCACTTCTAACCGATATCATCTGAGTCACCACCCGGATGTATGATAAGCAAATAGAAGTGCAGAAACGGCTTCTGTAAAAAAATTTTCCCAAGAACAACTTTCCTCACAGTTCTTCAATGTTAAACTGCAGACTCGCTGGAGTCATGGACAAAGGAAGCTGATCATGATGAATCTCTTTTTTAAACTGGCTTGTGTAAAAGCTGATAGAACAAATCATTCTGTGGCCATTTCTGTAAAATGTGGTCAGTGACTTGAAATAGGTTGTATGTGTTGAGCATGGGGAGCAGCTGGTGCATAATAATATAGACAATTGTGGAAGATGCTTTCTTAATGTACAGCTGTTCATATGTTAAATATTATAATTTAAGTGGCATTAGGAGTTCAGTTTTTTTAGGGTCTAAGATGAGCTGTGTAGCAGTATTACAGGAACAGCTTTTTAGGATAGTGTTTTAGATGAATTGATACTTCCAACCCTTAACCTGTGGATTAGTTTTCACTGCGATATGTTAGTTGTGAATTATGAAGTGTCAAAGTTTCATTGACTTTTGAATTTATTTATTTATGTATTTGTGTTCTGGTTTTTGTTCAGCAATCAGAGGCAGTAGTTTTGGGTATACTGCTAAATGTCCCCTAAAAGCATTATATTCATGATTGCAGCTTTCTGTGAATGAGTTATAAAGTCACTTCTCTCAGGAAAGCGGTGCTAATAAATACACAATGAATGATCCTTGGTTTTTATACCCTTTCAAGGAGCAAAGTTAGAACAGGTTAGCCCTGAACTAATTAAATATTTTTGAAAATGGAGAGTTTGTTCTGATTAAATAAGAAAAAATTAATAAATATAAGTTCCACATATTAGTTTTGATTTGGATCATTTTTGCTACATCTGGAATTTTTAATTTTAATATTTTTAGTTTTAGTTTTGTTTTTTCCTGCAGAAAAACCAAAATGAATGGCAAAAAAACTTTTACACTTATTATGTAGAAGTGTCAAAAACTCAAACACTCATGCATCAAACATGATACACTCGGCATCACAGGGTTCGGCACTAATTCTTCATTTATAATACCGTGCTAAATCTAAGGCACAGCTGTCATAGACTAAAACATCTGCTCAGTTTGGATGGCAGAGTGACACACACACTCCACTCACAAATATAAATGCAAACAATGACACAGTATTATGAATAATTTATTTTTTAGTTATGACAGATACATAATGAGGTTTTAGAATGCATTAAAGTTAATGTAGGTCCTCACCAAGTTTGATAGCCAATTATAAATTTAAAAAAAAAAATTAAATAAACGTAAGCTTGTTCCACTGATACAATATACGATACAATACATGAAAAACCCTGTGAGAATAATTACAAGGATTCTCACATAAAATCTCTTTCATGAGACCGTGGCATGACTGCTGTCTCTCCAAGTGGACCTCTTGTCCTTCACAGCGCAATTTTCAAAACAAAACATATGCGTTTACATTGTCATGTCCAGCTGCAGGATAAAAAACAAGCCAGACAAAAATCCATTCAGATTTCAGCCCGTAATTTCCCTGAGAGTTTTGTACCCAAGTGCTTCTCTCCGCTGCAAATAAAGTGAGGATGGAAACACTTGATGATCAATGGGGACACTGCATACTCACAAAACACATGTTTTGTAAAAGAAAAACATGAATAGCATCATGAGAAGGACAGAATAGCATTCATTAATATTAGTGACAAAAGGGGTGAATGTGATGGGGAGAGCGTTCGTCTTTGCAACTGTGCTGTTGACATACATGCAAAGCATTACTTCTCTTTATAATGCAGTTATTTCAGTCACAGCTGAAGTTGAAATGTTTCACCCAATTACCTCCGTGCATGTATCGTCTCTTTCTACTAAACCTCCCTTTATGATGTCTTTAAAAAATGTAATTGAGTGCTGAGGGATCGGACAAGACAGCTCTGCAGGTACATACTGCTAACACTAGTTTTTGAAGAAAGGCAAAAAAAAATAATAATAATGTGAAATATTTTTGGATTATCTTTCTGTCACATGGATTTATTTTTACCTCCAGCGGGGAGGTTATGTTTGGGGAACATTTGTATGAAGGCATGCGCGTGTGCATGCAGGTCATTCTGTGATTCTGTCTGTGAACACAATAGTTCAAAAAGCTTTGAATACATTCTGATAACACAGTGGATATAGAGTGAGGTCATGTTAACAAGACAAAGACACCAAGGTCTCCAAAATCAACTTAGCGATTAATCGGTCGAAAATTGACAAAAAGCCCCTTTAGAAACTTTGATTCTTACAAGAATTATTGTAATTGTATTGTATTGTCAACACATAGAAAGTACTGTATAAATATTTCAAATATCATGTCACACTTGACCTCTGACCTCTTCTTTAAGGTCAACAGATTGATATGAAGGTCACAGCGATAATCATGCTATATAGAGCTGTTTAAAACTGGGTTTCTTACTGTCATTGTTGGTATTGACAACACATGGGCATATAGGGAATGATATATGGGGATTCTACACGTCACATTTAGACCTCTGAGTGAAAGGTCAAAGAAGGTCAAAGGTCTTTCACCAGGTAAAACTTTCATAAAATGTGTTTTATCTTTAAAACAAAGCTTAAAATTCTACTGTCTTCATGTGAACTGGTAGCATTAAGGAAATAGAACTGGTACATGGTGATTCTAAATATCACACTATAGTTTGCCTCCAAATATCATGTCACATTTGACCTCTGAGCTTGCTTTTGTGTTGCACATCAGACTTTCTTTCAAGTTCAGCCCTTATTCTGGTATATCTTTAAAGAAAGTACTTTCAAGAAAAAGAGAATGAGCTGCCTAATTAGTAAGAAATATACTGCAGTATAATAATGATAATTAATATAATAATTAACTAAACAGATTCAGGTGCCACATCATTCACCAGCTTGTTGAGTCTGTAGGCAAACTGCAGAGCATCTATTTGAAGTTTAGGGATATGTTAGAGATGGGAAAGCTTAAGGTGCTTAAATGTCTTGATATCTACGGTCAAAGTAAGGGGGCATTAAGACTTTTCATCATCAATCACTGAACCACACCAACACGATACAGATGAAGCAGATATTAGCATATTAATACCTTGTTTTTATAACAATTAACATTTACTTTAACTTTAATGTACCATTAGAGAGGTGTGGAAAGAAATAAAGCATCAATGTTTTTTTACAGGTTCAAAGTCAACAGAGCAAATAAAATGCTTGATTTTTTTTGTTATGTTGTGCTGTTTGTGTTTGAAACTGGGAGGAGCAGTGGTGCAGGGAGCTGGTTTAGACTGGATTTAAATCCAGACTGGCACCTGTTTGAGTGGAGTTTACGCTTTGCCCTGTTCTCCCTTCGTGGGTTGTCTCCAGGTTCACGGTCTGAAGGTTAACTATTAATTCCAAACTTGCCATAGATGTGAATGTAAGCCTGAGTGGTTGTCTGCTCCTTGTTGTTAGCTAGGCAACACATCAGTGACCTGTTCAAGGTGTATCCTGCCACTCGCCCTTAAGCAGCTGGGACAGGCTCCAAATCCTCTACAACCCTGAATTGGATAAGTAGGAGCAGATGGATGGATGGTGATTAGAATATATACAGATTTTGTCATATAATCATAACAGACTAATTACCATAATTTACTACAATGTTAGCAAGGAAAATTAGCTTTTAGAAAACATTTACATCAGCCTAGTAAAGATAGCAGCAGTTTATAAATGTTATTGTGATGTGACCGTTAGCTAATTGCCGCTTTAATTAAGCCTCTTGTCCTTCACAGGGCAGTTTTACTAATTGAAATGCTTTACAGTTTGCTTTATTATGTGTTTCACTGCCCTGCACAGAAAATGCTTCTGACAAAAAGTTAACCATGCTGTGATAAAAAAACAAAAAAAACAAAAAGGTACGCTTATCCTAAGTGTGGATGAAAAGCTTTGTAAAAAAGCATGTTGTACAGAAGCTGTCTTTACAAAACTGCCCAGTTTGGTTGCTGGTTTGCAAAAAACTGCAGCAAGAATTGGCTGCACCCAATTGGTTGGGTTGTGTGCTTTCGAGCTTTTGCTCAGCTTCCATGGAAAGTTTCAGCTGAGCACTAAGGAGTTCCTGCTCTGTCACGTCACACTTGAAATTTTCAGTGGAAAGAGGAAGTTGGTAGAGTTTGCTACACGTCCAGAAGTCACAACGCTATGTCAGCTAAGTGGGCTGATTGAATATATACAACCATGAAAGCATGGCTATTTCACCATTTCAACTAGCTATTCTGGTAATCACTGAATGTTTGCAGTCAGGTTTGAAGGTTACACTGCACACATTCAGTGATTCCCAGAATAGCTAGTTGTCAGTCTGCAGGGCAGACAGAGAAAGATGCGCATGACTTACAGTGTATATATGCATACCACATGAAAATGCTGTTATCTGTCTGTCATTTAGATCTGTTATTCATCTTGTTTTGTTCAAGGTTACTGTAAACCAGGTCTCATCCAAGTCATAAATTCGAGGGAAACTCATTTGCATATAAGCAGTTGTTATGCAACAGGTAATGCCAACTGAAGGGTGAAGCTTCTTTTCTACCTGGCATCCAAATGCATGCAAGCTTTGTTTGTGAGTTGGCACTAAATACATTTTCATATCTGAGGGGAGGAAAAACATTTATTTTGGGAGACAGAGCTTAAGTTATGTTCTTTTTTTAAATAAGGTATTTTATATTTACTTTTCTTGAAGATGATGTTGGTTTTCTATTGTAAGTGGAGTCATGGTAAGGGCACATGTAGTTAAAGATATGAAATCTTTGTAATAAATATGCAGTATTTCCAGTATAAACTATTCCAATTTAATTTCAGATGTGTTTGCATGAGTTTCAGCTCACAAGCTGATTTATACATGCATAGAAAGCAAGATCAAAAAAGTGCTTTTATAGGTTTAGCATTATAATTTGCTTCTGCATCACTCTTACATGTACAGTGTACAAAATATCACCACTTGATGTTAGTAGTTTGAGGGTTGGATACAACTGAATCCTGTTTTCTTACTCCTGCCAATTCGAGTACATAATCCTAGCTACAATGGCCACTCTCGCAGAAACACATTTTAGAAGAAAGAGACTGTAACCCATAATGGCTGTGGCAGGCCAAAATAGCCATGTTTGTATGACTGTTTGTGTATGAAACATTTATGTGCATGCTCTACTTTCACATATTTAAATAATATCAACACTGAGCAATAAATCAGGAATAGAAAATCAATATGTGTCAATAAAATATTTTGAGCCCAAGTCTCTTAAAAAACTCAGGCCGCTGTTCCGTAGTTTGTATAGGCTGTCAGTCTGCTGATTACCTCAGCAAGCAAGTCAGTGTGCCGACACAGAAGGGTCCACATCTGTTTACTCTGGAGGAGGCTGTAAAACTTTATGAAAGGGATTTGATATGTGTCGATGAGTCAGTGAAGCTCACTTCTGTCCAATGACAGCAACACTGAGGTGAGTTGTTAAGGATATACTGGACTTTTCTTTTGGTAAGCACTGCTTTTTTGTCACTTTTAGCTGGGGTTAGCCTCTGTTAGCTGCTGTTAGCTGAAAATGAAAAATGAAGTTAACATCAAGCAACTGGCCAGCATCGAGGAGAATTTGATGGTTGGATCTGGGAGTTGAAGCTGTAGCTTTCATACATATTTCAGGCCATCAGTGAGACAATTTGAGTTGGAACCACATCTGAGGAAGAAGAGGAATAAATCAGAGAGCAGTGTTTCTGAACAGCGTCTAGCTTGGGTCTGAGGTAAAATAGTATCATTGTATTTTACTTTTACCATTTTCATATCATTGCATATTCAGTAATGGTGTGTGATTTGAGCTACGAGCTACAAATGCAATGCTCTGATTGGTCAGATTCTGATCCCAAAAAAAACTTGGTTTGAAAAAATTGCCTCAAGTTAGCTTATAACCCTAGCTTTTAACCAGCTGTTACTGTTGTTTAGCCTGACAGCCTTTCCAAACAAACTTTGTTCAGTCTTTTTCTAAATGTAGTGTTATGAACTTCACCATTTAACATGTAACCTGGGGCCTCTAGAGTCTGAGATGTAGCTCCTGTTTTGTTTTTCTTCTCCTTTTTCAATTTTTCTGAGCATTGAACGGTCTGACCTTGGGAAATTTGGGAATTTGCTGGGACATCCACTCCTGGGAAGACTGTGACATTGTGTTAGCACACATATCTGAATGCTACAGGCTAGCAAACTGCCAAGGCTTGTGTTTTTATAGAGGTGGTCACTCTTCACACACTAGCTAATCAAACGCATTTGATTAGCAGGATCTGACTGCTATTTTCCCTCTTAATTCCTATGGAAGCAGTTACTTAGCTTTTCAAAAGAACTTCACACATTTATTTTTTTTTTGTTTATTTTTTTTTTTTTTATTTATGTGTTTGTTTCTTTTTTATATATGACATTTTGTTATCAAGTGGGCATTACACAGGTGAATTAATAGCCGACAGATTCAAAGTTCTTGGGTATTACCTTTACATTATGTATAATCAGCCATACTAAGTCCATCAGTCAGCAGAGTCAGGTCATGCAAACTATTCTACTGCTATCAAGTTAATACTATGATAGATGTAGCGTTGTTCATTATCCTAAAGTACTCTTGGGAGTTCTTCAATGTTTTCTTTTTGTACATGGTCCCACTACTATTTCTGACTGTCATTATTTAAATAGAGGCCTTTTAATTTACAGTTTACGGTAGTTATTCCACTGTTTAAATGGTTACGTGTGTATAGCTCACTGATAACAGGACTTAAGACTCAGAATAAACTTAGATCCCTTTGTGTGGGATGTCTATGCTATGTGTGGCCTTTGAATATTCCCACGCATCAGTGTTTGACTTGCAACAAGCCAAACCACTCTTGAATTTCAAGACTGCACATACATAAAAACACAAGCATCTTAGTCCCACCGTGCAACCTTTCTCTTTCTCTCTCTTGTTTTCTTACTCAGTTTTTTCTCAGTGTACGCTGACATTAAAATGTTCTACTTGTCACCAGAAAATCACATGGTAAAAAAATACTACGGTTTGGATTGAAGTCCTGCTGACAAACTGAAATTTATAACCTTCACTGACTGTATCACAAGTTGTTGTTCCCAGATCTGTTACACCTGTGACACTGGCATCTCGAGGACTTGCACGGCTGAAACCTCGGCATTTATTCACCAACAGTGGATCTCACACAGGCACAGATCTGCATTTATTCTGTCTTGCCCATATGTTGGTCCTCATTTTGTCACATGTTAACAAGGTCACCAGGGGTGGGCTTGCACAATAGAAAGGGCCATGGGCAACTTGGGGGTGGAATGACAAAAACAAATATGTTTAGCTTGATGAGAATCTACTGTTATTAAGGCAGACGGTGACAGAGGGACTGGAACCTATTCCAGCTGTCATAGGACGAGAGGTGGGGCATGTGAGTGGCAACCCTGGAGAGGTCGTGCTACATTAGTTTTACTTCCTGTCTGTCTTCACTCACTTCCCTACTTTGTCAAGACCTCATGTGCTGCTTGGGTTACTTCAGAGGGGTGAACTGTGAAGTGAGTTTTATCAGTTGATGAGCTTTGTTGAGCTTAAAATCAAGTGTGTTTTCAGTGTCAGTGGAGGTGGCTCTGAAGAGGTTTCAGGTTTAGCTAACGCAGAGAACGCCTGACTGTGTTGAACTCGCTTTGTAGTATATCCCACGAGTTCCTCCTGGATCATTGTGTTTCAGATTTTTTTGGTTTGGCTTTCATTTCAGCTGTAAGAGTTTGTTTTTCATTAAGACTGTCATGATCCTGGGTCCGTGTGACCCAGCGTCTTGTGTTTTTCTATTTAGTGTGATTTTGGTTCTGTTCTTCTTCTGTTTAGTGTTTACTCTGTTCGGCCCGTGTGTGTCCTTGTATGTGTAGTTCCTGTTTTATTGTGACGGTCTGTGTCTTATGTCAGTGTGTCCTGTTTACGTTCCCCCACCTCGTCAGCTGTTATGTCTCCCAGGTGTGTTCCCTCCTGTTTCTCATCCCCCTGATTACTGGTGTGTATTTATTGTGTGTGTTCACTCGTCCTCGTTGCTGGTTCGTCTGTGTTGTTTCCCTTCGGTCTCCCTGCGTCTCTCCATGTGTGTTTCCTCGGACCTCCCTGCATCTTCGTTTCTGGTTTGCTTTGTTAGTTTTCCCAGTTTAGGTTTACCGGTTAGTGTCACCCGCCATTTCTGTTTATTTGTATCACTGTTAATAAATTCTCACCTGCACTTGAGCTGCCGCTGCCTGGTCCTAATTAATTCCCACACGGCTTGCACCCGCAAACCGTGACAAAGACCTTCTGCCTCTGATGTCCTGCTTCTGGGTCTTAGTCAGCCAACTGACAGTCAGTGCTATTTTTACCAAATCTGATAAGGGCTGACTAAAAGTGGAATGTGAAAATAAGCTTTGAAACACATTTAATGACTGTTTTCACATACCCTGACATTTTCTGAGATAAAGTTTAGTTTATACCTCCTAGAATAATATCTGTCACATCAATAAACTGATGTTGTCTTTGCACAATTTGGTTTATTAGTGCAATCAGTCCATAACTCCATAAACACAGATCCGCCGGTTTCCGTTGACTGGCAAAGTGACTGTTAGTGTTTTTTCCACACCAGAGTGCCGCTGCTCTTTTTCCATTTCAGACTCCACACACGCTCTCTCTCTCCCTCTGTCTCTCTTTTGCTCACTGTGGCATTTGTGACTTTCATAAAACTTCACAGTGAGTTTTCTTAATTGTTTCTGGGCAGATGATCCAAAGCCAAAAACAACAACGAAAAGAGTTAGATTCCCCCTTTTGATACTTGTACTCTTTACATGGTGAGGGTTCTGTTCTGATTGGTCAGTGCCTTAGGAGTATTTTAAGATCAACTTATGAAATTTTAAAGTTGAATATGGACATTGAAGTGAAGGCCAGGTTACAAAGGTGAGTCTGGTTTAAAAAGTCACTGGAGTCACATCGGAGGGGGTTCCATAGCAACATGGCATGGCCCTTGGAGACTTTGATTATTGTTCATTTCAGTGGTGACTAATATAAAGTAGGCCTTAATACAGATGATAAAACTGTACAAGTCAAACATGATTTTGCTGTGTGGTCAGTGTTGTTATATATGATCGAGGTACTCATAATGTGTGTAGCCATATCCAGTGTTTGCAGAGGTGATGCAATGATTGTGCGCCTTAATGCCCTCTTGTACTGGAAGTTTAAACTTTAGCCTACCGGTTTCTCTTTCAGGGTGTGGACTCTGACCATGAGTCAGAGTCACACTGATGACTCTCAAGGTGGATCAGTAAATTTTTTATGATCTTTCACTAAAACTGTATATTTTAATCTTTAGATAACTGTATTGGTCAATGAAAAAGCAGACTGCCTAAACATATTGCGTCTGTAGAAGGTTTTCTTCTGCAGACAAAACAAAAATGAATGCATCAGCCTTTTTAACATTCCAGGGTAAAACAAGCCAACAACAACAAAAAAAGATCTGATTTATAACTGATTGTTTCACTGCTTCGTGGGACAGCCCAGTGAGCTTCCCAGCAGGGGCTACAATACCTATCCAGCCCCTTTCCTGGATTCCTCCCTAGCATAAAATCACAATCACTATTCATAGAAGGCATGCATCTCAAGTTACTGTTGGGTGTTCAGGGCATGATTGCCCTTTAAATACCTTTAGCAAAATGTGAACAATGCTAGTTTATTTAAGTCCACACCTGAGAAATGGAGGGAACTGGGCTGGGGTGCCATTAGTTTACCCCATGGTGTTTCACAGTTGGCTAGCAGCAGGACTAACTATATGTGGGCAGAACCTTTCCCTTTGGTTTATCACACCAGTAAGCCCTCATATTTTGGTCAAACCTAACATATGGGTACACAAATGTTTAATATAAAAATGTGATTTACCAGAGATGTGTTCTTTTGTAACTGACAAAAGCTAAAGCAGGTGGGTAAAGCAGAGTTTAGCCCACTTTCTGTTTTTTTGGGGGGTTTTTTGTGATTTTTGCAGGTTGAATGTATTGTTTGCATATTAAATTTCATCAACCTTTCTATCTGTTCCAAGCTATTCTTTCAACTAATGTAATTTCAAATAAAAATGAACCACATTTAAAGTCTTTGCTTTGATTTATAACAGACCCTGTGATGTGGTGCCACTTCTAAGCGTCCCGGGGCTGCCCAGTGACTCTCACAGCAGGGGTTACAATACCTGACCAGCCCCTTTCCTGGACTCCCTTCTATTTATAGATGGCCTATAGCTAAATTTCCCAGCAGATGTTTGTTTTAAATATGCTGTAAAATTCTCTTAGAACAATGGGAATGAGGTAGTTGGTATGTGATGACCCATTCATCCCAACCTGCTGAAGTGTGCCATGAGCTAATACATGATCAAACCTTCCAACTGAGCCCAATGGACACCATGCCTGAGGAGCGCAGCACCTTTTGGGCTTGTTAAGGTAGTTGCTTAAGATTTAATGTCTATAGAAGAATTGTAAATTGTTTATATCCTACAAGCATTTTGCATTTGTTGAAATGCTTTTTTGATTTCATGACTTTTTCAAGTAATTGCAAGAAATGTGAAGATATTTGTAACTTGAGAAATGTCCTGTAGTAATAAACAATGACTATGTGTAGGGTTGTTTGTGCACATGCACAGACATGTTTTGGTGTACCGACATTCACGTGTGATTGTGCGTGAACCCTTTCTGCTGTGCCATCCATCCCTTACCTGTCACTTTACCGGTCTCGGGCAGTGGGAGAGGCCTCATACTGTGGAATGCCTGTTGCCATTTAAGCTCCATTACTACCTGTTGCTGGCCTATTCTTCCTGCCCTCTATTGCCTGGGGTTCATATTGGATAAGAGCCGTAAAGCCCTGTGTTTCATGGGGCTGGGTTGGGTGTAATTGAAGGGAGGTAGGCCCCTCATTCCCTGCACCACAGGGGTCTACAATCCCAGGCTTGCCCTAGCCTTTGGGCTGCCCCACCAGGCGCTAAAGAGGGTCTAAAGAGAGCATCGCAGGGGATGATATCAAACGTCCTCAGTGTCCTGGGATAACAGCAATAACACTGCAGGAGAGGGAACACTCACACTGGCAAAACACACTAAGTAAGTCTGTCAGGACTTGTTTATTGTGCTGAATAAAGCATTTCTGTGTGTGTGTGTGTGTGTGTGTGTGTGTTTGAGTTATTGGGGGTTTTTTTTGGGGGGGGGGGGGGGGGGGGGGTGTATGCATGTGAAGCTTTGTTGATTTGTGACTTTGTGAAGAATATCCAAGAACAGCCAGTGGCCAAAAATATACCAAGGGTGTGTGTGTGTGTGTGTGTGTGTGTGTGTGTATAAACTTATTTGCTTTCTTGCTAGGCTACAGGCTACTGTAGTTATTGTAGTCACGTATACACCCTGGCTCTTCATGTACAGAATAATTAATTCTACTTTGTCACAACTCCAAAGTTGAATAACAGGCACGTTACATGTAGCTGTTTCCAGGTGACCACATTTACGTACGTATAGATATGATTAAAACTGACATGATGCTGTTATTGAGCTTTTCATTTTGCACTCATCATGAAAGAAAATAAGAACAATTTAAAAACTGTTGATGAACCAAAGCATCTTCACTTCTCCAAACTGTCCCTGCTCTCAGGGTCAAAACTGACCCTGGTCCTCAACAAGATTACAAATGAAAGACACACACACACACACACACACACACACATACACACACACACAAACAGAAGCCTATCTAACCTGTCACTACTGTTATTTTGTAAGTGTTGCTCTGGCTGGTAAGATGAGATGAGCTGATTTTGAACTACTCACTCACCCTTCACATGCACGGCCTAATGGGCCACAGAAAAATAACTTAAGCCCAGACTTGTCCTTCTACATTTGACCAGATGCAACCTTCCTTATTCACACACCTAATAATAACAAAGAGGCCACAGTTCAGGATGTGTCAGACAACCTGTCACTGGCAAGAATGACGATGCAAAATCAACAACAAATACTTGCAGTAATCTTTCGTGCAGGGATCACAGTGTTTGAAGAAGTGCCCATGTAACAGTGAGTGAGAAACAATCTACAGTAAGAAGTGTCAATATGAGAGGGCAGGGTCCTCCCTGTGTGTACTTAGCGCAGCTTATCTGTGTGTAAGTGTGTGAGAGGGAATGTGTGTACATGCAGGTATGCATCAGTTTGTTTGTATCCATTTAAGATGGAAGGGTGCGTGAAGATTTACACTTTTTGTGCCCATGCATGTGAGCTGGTTTGTATGTCTGCGCTATTCATCTGGGTTTGGGGGTCTGTAAAACCAACAGCATATAAAATAGCGAGCCCTGCCTCCTAAATCAGTGGTCCCCAACCGGACCGGTTTAATGTCAGACAATGTTTTCACGGACCGGCCTTTAAGGTGTCACAGATAAATACAACAAAATAAAATGACACGACCAAGACAAAAACTGTGGTATTTTGTAAATATAATAATAAACACGAATTCACTGTGTAATTGTGTAACTTGATTAGCAGCGTCCTCCTGAAATGTGCCAACAACATTGAGAGTAACATCCTCCTCTCTGCCCCTTAACGCTCTCTGGTCGCTATGGTAATGTGTAAATATTTCTTTCAAAATAAGACACACAACTACAACACGGGAAAAGACCCAGGGGAACCGAGTTAACAATATAAACCCGGAAAACCATAAATTGCTCAACTCTCACGGCCTGGTACCAAACGACTCATGGACCGGTACTGGTCCGTGGCCCGGGGGTTGGGGACCGGTGTCCTAAATGTCACATTCCTATGCTGCTCTCAATTATGTTTCTAGGGAAACATGTTTGTACCAGATTGTTTTACTAACAACTGTTTATGTTCACGTTTCAATCCAGTTTAAATCCAACTAATAATCTTTTCCAATAAAAAAGTTTTTTTTTTTTTACCTAAACCTATCCATACATGAAGTGAGAAACAACACTTAAAATCAAACATAATAAAAGACAAAGGAAAAATCAACTAATTAATGAATAAAAATCCCTCAGAAGAATTCAATTCAAGATTCCTGACCACTCATGATGGCTCATCAGTCAAGTCTATACTAAAAGACTTTGTCAAAGTAAATATGGTTCCCTCAAAATGTAGCATCGGGCGATCGTGGCTCAAGAGTTGGGAGTTTGCCTTGTAATCAGAAGGTTGCTGGTTCGAGCCCCAGCTTGGACAGTCTCGGTCGTTGTGTCCTTGGGCAAGACACTTCACCCATTGCCTACTGGTGGTGGTCAGAGGGCCCGGTGGCGCCAGTGTCCGGCAGCCTCGCCTCTGTCAGTGCACCCCAGGGTGGCTGTGGCTACAATGTAGCTTGCCATCACCTGTGTGTGAATGGGTGGATGACTGGATATGTAAAGCGCTTTGGGGTCCTTAGGGACTAGTAAAGCGCTATATAAATACAGGCCATTTACCATTGTAACTGTATCAAACTGTGAGACACAATTTAAGAGACAATGTTGATCCATGTCACGTGTGTGTGTGTGTGAGGGGAGTGTCTATGCAAATCTGTGTATAAGAGGCATGTAAGCGGAAGTGTGTGTGACCCTTTAAGTGAACATGTGTCTGTGTGTGTGTGTGTGTTTGCTAAGGTGTGGATTGATGTTAATCCCACTGGAAGGTGCAGCATGACAGTACAAAGCTCAGCTCAGGTGTCTAGCAGGTCATGTTGAGTTAGCGCTAACAGCCTGATTACGATCACTTATCTGTACTGTCACGAACATCTAGTGTGGCTTGAGCGAGGGACACAGGTAGGACGAAATCTAAAAGACCTGGATCCAGGCTCTCATTACAGCTGCAGGGCTTCTGCACTGTAGCTGACCTTGACCTTTGACTTCACAGCAGATGAGAATTCACCTACAGGGATTAGTAAAGGGTCACTTTATTGTCCTCTGCTGCTAGGTGGCTATTGTGGCACTATTAAAGTGTATTATATTAAATGTGAGAAAGAAACATCATGAAACTACTCAAATGTGTGTTGGACGTCACTGTCACCCATGAGAATAGTCCATTATCCGTCAGTGCTGCAGCTGAATGGGGTCAGGTTGGCAGCTACATGGAATTTGTTTGAAAGAGTCAATCAAGTGTAATAAAAAGCAAAAATGGCAACTCTATTGTGGTCTTTTGCAGGTCTGTTGCTGTCTACGTACACAGAAATGTAGATTTCTTTTCTTTCATTTACATTTTTTACATTTAGCTGCAAAATGACTTGAGCACTCTGCATCCTTGCCTTTATGTAGGAATTTAACCAGAATGCTTTCAGTTGTGAACCACTTGAGTTGGGTAGCCTGTTGCAAAGAGATGTTTCAAACATGAGTTTTGATCCTCAGGGCTGTCAACATCCGATATATTTTTCCTAGTTGCAGGGAAGTTGCTGTTGCTATTTGTACTCTATTGTGATTGAGCCTTAACTAAATGAAACTTAAAAATAAGAGTATCACTGATTTGTTCATCTAATTAGCAGAGCACAACACAATTAGAGAAGAGTTCAAATGCATGCTTCATTTCAAGAAGAAACACCAGATATCTTATCAAAAGGCTACTGCAAAAGTAGAATCGCCCAAATCCAGTGCAAAAACCTTAAATCTTAAACTTTACTAAAGTAGTATCCTAAGCCACACACAGTGTGAAGTGTATGCATAGTGAAAATGGCACAAACCTGAAACCCTGCAAAATGCAGAAAGCTAAAAAATAAATAAATAGGGTTAGATAGTTAGCCAGACTTAGCCATTTCTGGTGTCAAGTCTGGTGAAACTATAGGGATAAAATAAAGACATTCTTTCTGTATTTACCTGAAAAGCAAACATTTTTTCATTGTTGTTCCTATCCTGACACATCAGGTAGAGGCAAGTTTATCAAATACATGAGGGCATTATTACTGGAAAACCCTGAGGGTCACCCTTTAGGTGACGGCTTCACTAGTATCAAATCAGGTAAGATCCTGTAACTCTTGCTCATAAACTGTACAGTTTGTACACATGAGGTGTTTATTCAAACTGTTGTGAAATATGAAGAAAAGCTACGGGCTTCTCAACAATCTTTTTTTGTGTTTATTCCCAAGAAGTGATTGATGATTCTTTGATGTAATTAACCTGCTTTTCTGGCTGAGCTCCATTGCGTTCTTGGCCCACTCGCCATTTTGACACACATATGATGTTAGTGCACATTTGGCGCAAACTGTGTGATTAATGCTTATCTGAATGTCTGAGGTGAGAGTTGAAAGAATGTGTTTTCACGTGTAATTTCTGCCTTGCAGTCTTAGCTTTTCTGCTAAAATTACTTATATAATTCTTAGAGAATTACATGTATTAATTTAAACAAAATAATTAGTTAAAACTATACAATGTGTGTCCCTTGTTCCTGTATGCCACATGTCACCTGAAAGGTAGTCCCCTCCTGACAGTCAGACTCATTGAGCTAAGTTTTTAGTTCTAAGTATGTCATTTCTCTTAACGACAGCACAGACACCAAAGAACAGCTCTGAAGCAGGTACCAGGTGAGTAAACACCCTTTACTCTAGGCTATAATTATTCTGCTATTTCAGTTTAAATACCTTGTTCTGTCAAATGGTTTCAGTCAATTAAAATTCCTGCTCCTCTAAGCACTGATTCCCACATGAACTGTTTTAGAACACAAAATAATGTCAGAGCAGATTTGTGTGACTGCTTATCACTACTTACACTCTTAATTAGAATCAACAAAACTGATCAGATTTAGTCAAAGAGAACTATGGTAATTTTATTTAGCGTGGGAACACTGAAGAAGAAATCGAGTGGCATGTTTTTTTTAGATGGGTTCCACCTCTAGTCATCCACATATAAGTGGACGGGCTTGAGTTTAACCCACACCCATCTCCTGCTGTGCCAATTGGAATTCCTACCTCTGGCGTTTCTGTTGGCATTCACACATCAGCACATACGCAAGTGCATACCTCGTTCACTCCAACAACTTGATTGCGTCCTGTAATGATGGTAATGACAGCGAGAGGCGTTTAGTTCAAGCGAGTCAGCATTGCTCTGTCTTATCCAACACCTCTCTGGTATTTAGCCGGAGGGGAACTAGAGTGTCAAACTGAAACGCTGAGGAATAATTTATAAGCTCAAGAGAAAACAAGATGAGCAGTGATGCAACAATATAATGGATCTTGAGGTGACTGTTGTGTTTCCACAATATAATTAAAACTGAATTAAACTGAATTGAATTGAATGGTTAGCGGAGCACATCGAGTTTGAGGTAGTAACTTGGCTTCCAAATTCCTCAGATCTCAATCAAATCAAACATCTGTGGGATGTGCTGGACGAAAAAGTCTGATTCACAGAGGCCACGCCTGGTTGCAACAACGTAACTAAAGCAAGCGCTTGGCTCAAATGTAGCTACATCTGCAGTTTCTTAGGGACTGCATCTCACCTCAACTGACACCAGCTGACTACCCACGGTGAGTTTTGTATCCTCAACTCAATTACATTTCTGCCTTCTATGAACCAAATTTCAGTTGTATCATGGCATTCGGGCCACATCTATCACATACAACACACGTGAGTCCTGTAATTTAACTGTAAGTGCAAAAAAGTTGGTCATATTAGGGCTAAATGTGTGTGCTATCTGGGGACGCTTCAACTGCTGATGACCTGGTTGAGTGATTATAGGACTCTCCACATGAGCCCTGCAAAAACTCCTTTTCTAGTATTTATATTATTTCATCATAAATGTGTATATCAACAAAATCAGTTTCACCCCTTCTTTTGAACTGGATGGACATCGAAGAGTCTAAAAATTCCATCCCATCAAGCATGTTGGCCAAACTGAGGTCAGTTTAAATAAATAGGAAGTGAAATCTCATCTGACCACAACAAGACTGTAGGGTAACTGGAAATATACAAAAAGAGTAACTAAGGAAACCCATAAAGTTTCTTCTGTACCACTAAGCCTGATTTCTTGAGTTCAGCCTGCATTAGCTTGGAGCTTTTTTTAGATGAGTTCTGTGGAACTTTGTGAAAAGATACAGTACAGAAACCATAAACAACAGATTAGCGCTAGGATAGTTTCACAATTCATGAATTCACCAGTACTGTCAACAATGTTGTGCATTTTTGGGTGTGGGTTTATGGCAGTCATCATTCACATTCAGATTTTATATTTTTCAGCATAACAAAGAATAGGCATCATGATAACGCATTGATGTTGCAAGTTATGGCATCTACATTCTCATTTTATTTCAGTTTATAGATAAACTTTTATCATTGTATCTTTTGTTTATTACTTTGCAACTCAAGAGGGAGACCTCCAATGAAAATGTAGTAACCTTAGGAGCGTATGATGTTTGAATGGTGTGAAACTAACTGGGGTTTTCATGAAGTCAATTGTAAGGTTAGATCTGTTTATTGTTTGTTTGTGTGCGTGTGTGATTGTGTGTGTGTGTAAGAAAAGTTCCAGAGAACTTGACTGAAAAAACTGTAACATACTAAGTAATCTCCTTTTTGATGCGGACCTAACAATAGCCTGTTCTCAGTGTGAGTTTGACAATTTATTTTTAGATTCATTTCTTTGTCTCTGCAGGTGCGGTCAGAGTGAATTTCCATCTTCTTTCAGGGATTCAAAAACCATTTGTCCATCTGTTCACACCACGTTTATTAAGACTTCATAATTACAAACACAAATATCGATTATGAAAAAAGTATATTTCCCAGAGCAAATACACTTCAAGGTGTGACTCCACACCATTTGTGAATTTGCCAGTGTTTACTTTCCTATAGCTTCCAGAACCATAGCTTATGTAACCAATGCACAGAACAGAGAAATAATATACCAGAGTGCAGACAGGAGCTGCAACAGGAACTAAATAATTTACTCTTCATCTCATCAGGTTAATGATATGATCTTCAAGGCATGAGCTCTCTTGCATTTCTCCAACTTGCACTTTTTCTCTGACTGATATAAATATTTCCCACACAATTTTGTCTCCACTGTTCACCTCAACCGTGGAGGTAGGATGTGGAGGGAAACCCCCCTGGAATCCCCGCTTTCTGTGTGGCCTGTGAACCCCAGTTCAAATGGTCCTCAGACATTCTGCCCACATCCTCACAAGAACAATCAAAACAGAAACCTTTCACACACAAGTATATACATATAGAGAGAGAGAGTACACAACATGGATTTAGTAGTTGATTTAGTTGAAAAAAACGTCTAAATCAACCCCATCAGCCCTACGTTCTCTATGTAAGTATTTAGTGGAATGATTCTTCCCTGGTCAAACAATGTGGTTGCAACTGAACATACAAAAGGTCCTCGAAATTTTAATTAAGTCAAACCTGCTGCGGCTTTTCTTGATACGCTGTATGAACACAGACTGAATGAGACCATACATGGCCAGGCCAGACCACTAACTAGTCCCCACTGGTACCTCTTATTAATGTGGGGCTAACTGATGGAGACAAGCCAAAGTGGGGGAAGGAGACTGGATCCCCCTTTGGAACTACTGTGACTCTTTGAGTTTGTGCATGTTCTTCCCTCAGTGGAGGAAATGCTACTCCTCTGGAGACTACAGTACCATTAGCATGAAGACGGAAACTGGCCGGCTTTGTCTTTCCAACTTCCCATTGGAGGGGAAATGGCAAATATTAAGTCAGAGATAGAGGACAGAATAAGCAGGCAAAGGAACTTTCTGACTGTGTGGTTAGTTGTTGGAGACGTTTAGTTAAACAAACCCCTGAACTAAGTATCTCAGCACCCAACAATTGTCTTTTTTTTTCTTTTTTAAAAAACTGAAGTAGAGGAATGATAAAAATATGCTTTGACCAATGCTACCATTCTGTGTGTTAACCAGTGACAAGTTTATTTTAGTAACGGGTTGTGTAAAAGAATCTTTTTAGCTGGAGCAGGAGCTGGTCCATATGTATTTCAACACTGACACTGACACTGTTTACTGAACCATATTCCAATTATAGTTATATAATGGACATGGACATAATGTGTAGACTCTCATTTGAGGGTATTCACATTCAAACTGGATAAATGGTTATCTTAGTTAAGAAGATAAGAGGTGTGGTGCTTACATTTGGAAGATTTTACTGTGGACAGACAACATGCAGCCAAAGAAGCTCTCCGTGCAGGAAGAAACTGCGAAAACAGAAAAAAAAACCATCAGAGAAATTGCTACAATATTAGGATTTGCAAAATCTACAGTTTGGTACATCCTGAGAAAGAAAAAAGGCGCTGGCGAGCTCAGCAACACAAAAAGACCTGGATGTCCACAGCAACAGTGGTGGATGATCACAGAATCATATCCATGGTAAAGAGAAACCACTTCACCACATTAAACCAAGAGAACAACACTCTCCAGGTGGTAGGTATATCGATACCCGAGTCTAACATATAAAGAGAAGACTGCATGAAAGTAAATACAGAGGACTCACTGCAAGCCACTCATAAGCTTCAAGAATAGAAAGGATAGATTGGACTTTGCTAAACAAAAAACATCTAACAAAGCCAGCACAGTTCTGGAAAAACATTCTTTGGACAGATGAAACCAAGAATGATGCCAAGAAATTGGAAATGGAAAGAAGTGATTATGTGACACAGGACAGAAGCAGCCGAATGAATTCTGAGGTGTTCGGAAACATACTGTCTGCTCAAACCCAGCTAAATGCAATCAAATTGAGCATGCATTTCACTTGTTGAAGACTAAACTTCGGACAGAAAGCAAACAAACAAACAGAACTGCAGTAAGCCTTGGCAGAGCATTAAAAAAGGAGGAAACACAGCATCTGTTGATGTCCGTGAATTCAAGACTTGCTGTCATTCCCAGCAAAGGGTTTTCAACCAAGTATTAGAATTAGTATTAGAATTGAATTATAGCTTGGAGTCTGCACTTCAACTTCGTCTGAGTTGTTTCATTTAAAATTCATCGTGGTGATGTACAGAACCAAAATTAGAAAAAGTTGTCTCTGTTCAAATATTTATGGACCTAACTGTAGTGTTTAGAATTTGCAAATTAATGATAATCCATCTCATAAATTATGACACACTGGCCTCCTACACATAAGCTGCCTTTATAGGGTAGAAGTATTACTCTTTCGGATCAATACCAAAATCTGCAGCATTGCACAAACAAAAACACAAACTCACAGTCACACTGATCCTGTATTTCATTGCTCTGACTTGACAGTGTTAAGAAACAGAACCTTAATCACTAACTGCCAGTCAACCATATGAGGAGCAGCTGCAACCCCGTGTCTGACACAGAACCTGCTGCATCATGTTCAAACGATTGGAGTTTAAACCGGCAGAGGAATAACAGAGTGGAGGTATTCCCACCTTCCCACCTGATGAACCATTAACGATATAAAAGCTTCCAAGTGCTCCATTAGTGCCTTTAGTCCCAGTGTTAACTTTACAAAAGTGAGCTGACTTGCCAAACCCTTTTATAATACACTATCTGCTGCACTATTATGATTCAACATTCAAACACACAATATTTAATTTCTAACAGGTGCTGGATGAAGCTTGAATGCTATCAGGTAAAAAAAATTATAAAGGTAGATACGAGTTTGGGCTGCGAGCCAAGAGTGATTATAGACTTTCTGATAATGTTTACCGGTGCACCTGCAGAGTGTGGAAAGCAAAGCAAACAAAGGACACCAAATACTGTTGGCCTGAAGACACAAAGGTACGTGCGGATAAAAGTACGCTGTCAGCATGTCTGAGCTTTTGGAGACGTATCACAACTGAGGCTCTTTAAATTCTGTGAGGGGGGAAATATTTTTTTCATGACTAGGATTTCTATATCAATATAGTACAGTAATACCAAACCATTTTTATAAGCTTGTGAAGAAGTTTTTTTTCTACAGTTATCACTGATATGTACCATGTGTTTATTTCAAATTGAAAAGTTTTCATGACAAGTTTAGAAGTAACAAAACACTGATCAAGTACTTGGAGCTCTTATTCCTCTAGAGCTGCATTTTAGTCCAAAAAGTGTTGGGATCATTATGACATCCTCATTCTTTCAAAAGAATGAACAGCAGCTCACAGATGTGACTGTTAAAGCAAATGGCTCCAGTTTTCAACAGATTAACTACTCAGTTGTACAGCAAACAGCCCAAATGCAATGGAAACAAACAAAATCGACTAAATAATCGGGACACCCACTGGAGCTGTTGCTTTGCCGGAGAGACTCACGCAAATGGTAGAAGAAAATGTTCCAGATGGTAAATGTAACAAATGTATTTGCAATATTTCCTTCACAGTTTCTACATGATTGTTTTCTAAGATTTTTTGAGATTTTATTAATTCTCATTTAATAATATGCTTGTTATATCTTCTCGGTTCCTAATGTTTCACTGCCAAACAAATCCACAAATCACAAATCTGTTTGCTGATCTGTTTGCTGATCAAAATACTGATGCCCTGTTGCAACTCCTCCTGAACAAAAGGTGTCCCCACTCAGAAAATAGCCTCTGTACCAGTGCTGGAATAGAAGAAGTCAAGACAAAAAACTTTTCTTTTCAATGTTTTCTCCAGCGTGCTTGATCTTTTCTAGCTGCAGCAGCATTTCCCTTTATAAAATACTGATAAATCCATGAAATGATAAACCTACCCTCTTGTACACTTGTGTCTTCAACCTGGACATGGCAGGTGCAGCCATGCAATCTGCACCTGCTTGACAAAAATCAAGACGTGTATTACAATCCTAAATGATACCACAGCAGGGCAGCAGTTATTATGTCAGTTTTGGCACACCGCCATTCTCAAGGGATTTTGGAGTTGTGGTCCTAAACTTATGATCACCTGTAAAACAGCCTGCAGACAAAACATTTTTGTGGCTAAAATGCTTTGTTTCGCTCCCATTTCTTCTTGTTGCATGTTCAAGCTCAACTTGGAACCTTGTTAAGATCCAACCATGCAAAATAGGATTTTTTGCCATTTTTCAAGAGCAACAAACAAATGGCCCATTCACTCATTTTTGAACAACCTTTGCTAAAATCGACACTCAGCTTTTTAAGAGGTTAATTAATTAATTAAGAGGTTATTAATCTATTTTCTGAAGCAAAAATTAGTCTTTAGTAGAAAGAGCTAATGGGCTTGCAGCTAAGACCCACAAAAAAGGTGAACTGAGGTACCAATGCATCACCCTTATCATTTAATTTTGTTTTAATCATATTTTGTTGAAACATACTAAGCGAGCTAACTATATTAATGTGTAGGGAGACATTTCTATGGATGTTTTATTACTTCCTTTTGCTTCTTTTCTTTCTTTCTTTTTTTTTGGCTGCAACCCACCACTCAATTTACTTCATAATTAGGTACTGATGAAATACTGCACACACAATAATTGTAGTTCCAACTTCATTTAACAAGAATGCCAATGAAATGCTATCAGCACAGTGCTCAGTTTACTCTCTTATCAAGGATTTCACTAAGCTACATTACACACAAGCAAATTGGCATCAAAGTGGTGTATATTACTGCATCATTAGACTAACTTGTGTTTGCCTGCACAATATGTGTATGTAGTGGTGCATGAGCTTTGGTGTGTGTGTGTGTGTGTGTGTGTGTGTGTGTCTGTGTGTGTGTGTGTGTGAACAGTGTGTGAACTTGCAGACACGAAGATATGTGCAAGAACTTTCCGGCTTGGAGCACTGTGGCATCTGTCCAGTGTAGTCTGCCTTGCAGGATTAGAGGAAAAAAACATACAAATACACATAAACAAACATGAATCAAGGCACGTATTGTTAATTCCCTCGAGAATGTGACCACAAACTGGCAGTGTAATCCAAAGAGGAAGTGTTGGGTCTCGCTGCCGAGGAACTTCAAAGCCCCAGATGGGATGCTCATTTGCTCGGAGAGATTTTCTATTAAGATGCTATTGCAGCAATGGCACCACAGCAGCACTATCACACATGCAGGAAACCCCACATTTAGAATCTTGTCGTTGGTCATTGTTTGACCTCATTCTTTTTCACTACATTCCTGGGTATCAGTGCACACTCACGTATTTGCATATTTGTTTTTTGAAGTCTTTGGCTTGAGTAAGAGACAGTGTGTGTGTGTATATACATATATATATATATATATTCGTATATGCCTTACATGCCTGACAAGAGTATAAACACTGATAACTTCAACAGCAAATTTGTTTGTCTTAAACTTTGATATACATCTCCAAGTCATGTGTTGTTTTACTCAAAGCTTTCAAGTCTCCAAGTGATTCATGTCCCATCATAATCTCTCTCACCACATTCTTAGTTTTCCTTTCTGGGTTTACAGTATGTGTTATCGAAAAAGCAAACTGATTCAGGCAAAACCACTCGGTATGTTCTTTACTTAAGAACCACATTCTTTCTATAAACCATCATATTAACCTCATAAATTTCCCTTCCTGATGGTTTTGCCATCTGGGACAGAAGGTTTGTGTGTGTCTGCATCTGTGTGTGTATTCTTGCCTTGTTCTGCACAGTCATTATGTCCATACAGACAACTCATAAACATAATTGACTGATAAGGAAGAGGAGACGTGATGAATTAACTTCATCTTATCCCACAGCACGCACACACACACACACACCTACACACACACCTACACACACACACACACACACACACACACACACACACACACACACACACACACAGTACACTTAGAAATGACAAGCTTCTCTTGGCGGACTCTGATAGGTTATCACAGGCCAGGCCGTACAAACAAAGGGCAGCCAAGTCTCTGGACCAAGAAGAAAACGTGATCAGATATGCACACAAATATGTTAATAGTGTACCTGCACGAGTGCATAATTAAATGTTTGTGTGAAGGAGGAAGGAAACAATGATAAAGAAGTACACAAATAAACAGTAGAGAATGAAACACTATGCTACCGGCAGTTTTTGTATTAGGGTCAACGGGGACGCTTGCAACATTTCTTTTTTTTTCTTTTTTACATATTTAGAATTGGATACATGTCAGAGAATTGATGGATTTTGCGTCAAAACTACTTGGAATTCCCAAGTTATCATTTGAGAAAAACAGCAAATATGTGCCTTAAGTAATAGTACAATGGCTATCTTCTCCCTAATAAAAACAAGACTATAATATTAATTTAATGGAAGAAGTCAGAGTAGATAAGTAAGGATAATTGTAGAACTGAAAAAGTACATCGTATAACCCACTTTATGTCAGATGTATTCTTCAAAAATACCTTATTGGAGTGGTTTTGTGGGTGTTTTTGAGTTGTAGAAAACATAATTTCAGTTTTGTTCAAACGTCATGTATTGCAGGCAATGCATTCAAGTCAAAAATCCATTTTTTTCCCCAGAAAAGTAAAGACTTGAAATGCTTTAGAGTACAGCATGGAGGCTGTTAAACTTGTGGGATATTGATCTGGTCAGTTAAGTATCAGAGGGGGTTGTTAATCAGTTTCAGCTGCTTTGATGTTAATGAAATTAACAACAAGTGCATTAGAGGGGCAACAATGAGACAACCCCCAAAACAAGAATGTTTTTACAGGTGGAGGATACTGACATTTTTCCCTCCTCATATTTTCTGGTTTGTTTTTTTTTACTGGTTTTGCATTTGGCTGTTGTCAGTGAAGTGTGAAGCATACATATTATATACAGTTTCAACAGCAAAGTTCATCATCAACACACATGACAATCAAGGTGCTGGCAATAGTAGCCCAGGGATAATTGTAACTGTTACAGTTGCCTCTGAGTTACATGTTACAACTGCCTCCAGTGTGGCGCCCACGTCACACTCTATTCTAGCTCACAGCACCCATATTTTCATGGCTCGTTCCTGTTTATTTTTAACTTGTAACCCAGAAATAAAAATAAGGTAAGTTTAAAATCACAATCACTTAAACTGTAGGCAGCAGGGGAAAAAATACTTTAGATCCAGAAAGTTACCGTTTTAAATCAAAATCTATTTTGGTCCTGACAGTTTCTGTAGAAGTAATGTAACTCTGCACTTCTTCTGCTGCAGAGAGAAAATCTCAGCAAGCATGTGCAGAGTAAGTATGATCACTCTTGTTTCAGCTTTAAGAAATTCAGTGTGTTACAGCCGCCCCCAGTCTCCCCTACTGGTTGGTCACTATAACTGGTTTGTTTGTTAATTTGTTTCAACAAATCCTTCATTTTCTTAATATTACACTTAAGCCTATAAAGTATAATTTCCTTTACTGTATATCCATATAGATCACTTTTGTATGCAAAGCTGGTCGTATTATTGTTTTAAAAATGTGCATTGAGGTGTACTATTCAAAAGAGTTAAGTACTCTGATTGTTATCTGACGTGTCCATCCTACAGACGCTAAATCCACTCAAACTGAAATACACTACGTCTTGATGCATTCTCAATCATCCAGGAAAGTAAATCTCCAAAAGTTGAATCTGTTCATCTGGACGTAGCGTTTTGTGGGAGAAACGTTTCGTCACTCATCCAAGTGACTTCTTTGATCAGTGGGTTTTGGTCAGTGATTGTTGATCAATGGTAATGGGAATTTGCATATTTATGATTAAGGAACTGACCTCACAGCCCATTGTTCCTTCAGTGGGCTGGTTTCAGTCATTATGCAAATGTACTGTTTATAAGAGTTGGGGAAACCTGCAGTCAGCTGAGACTGAAGAAGTCACTTGGATGAGTGACGAAACGTTTCTCCCACAAAACGCTACGTCCAGATGAACAGATTCAACTTTTGGTGAAATACACTACCATCTGGTGGTGTGTGGCAGTAATGCACATCATTCCTGCACAGGAGGTATGGACTCTTTCGTTGTTATTATTTGAATAAAAATCATATATTTTCCCTCAAAAACAATTTTGCACATGCAGATTCATTCTTGATCGGAGCACATTTAACTCTCAGTAATCTGAATCTTGTAGTAAAGACAGCTGTGCTGGTCCTTTCTCAGTTGCACATTGTGCAATAGATTTGAGAAGTAGTTTTATTTCCAAGCATTACGTAACTTTGCCCCTGCTGTAAATGTGGCTGATTGCCGGTGTATCAGCTCACTTTAGATAGCTATCTGTACTGAGTTACTAAATCATAATAAAAAGGCTCACTCGTTTGGCTCCAGCTGTGAACCATTCTCCTGCTCCGAATGGCAGACAAGACTTATTCATCATGGTGGGTGAGTTTGAAAGCTTAATGGAATGGCACTTCTGTAGTGCTTTTCAAGTCTTTCTGATCACTCAAAGCAACCAGTAAGACTATAAAGAGGAATGATGCCATCAGATGAAAGTAAACATTAAAAGACTGAAACGATGTCTTTTCTGGCGACAGCACAATACTCTTTGAAAAGCAAAATCTAGTTGACCTCTAGCACTCAAATGATTTTAAAGGGTTAAATTTTAGGTTTAAAATTTGACCCTTTAAATTAGGGGTTAGTATTAAAGGCAAACACTCATCAAGAAACGAGACCTATCCAAAATATGGTTGAGAAATTAAAAGTTTTTATGAGTTGAATAGCTCATCTGGACCTAACCCTAACCATTAAGACAAAATCTACTGCACACCACCTCGGGGCATCCTCAGAGCCAGAAAAAAACAATAGCACATCAGTCATAAAAAGACAGCGCCATAAAAACATGAGAGCACACATCCTGATACCTGACCTGCATTCATGCTGTTTTGATAAGATCGACCTCATATATGAGTACGAATAGGCTGTAAAACCAAGCTGTTTAATTACTGTTTCTCTTTCACAACTTCACAATCTTGAGGTTAAGCAAGAATGCAAATGTGAGCAAAACAGAAGTCAGTTTGGTTGCATGGCAAAGCTGTCAGCACTTTCATACGTACGTGGTTAAATGCTTTTGGTCTGGTTAAGATTATGTAAATGTCGGCATGTGTTCAGGAAGACTGATTTCCATTATTTAAATGATGAATAAACACAGTAGGATTATTGCTGATGCACAGCGCTGCTAAAACACAATAAAAGGGGAACTGGTGGGTACACTCAACCGAGTGGTTGGCTTTAGACAATTTTTGAAACATTAGGACTGTAGAGCAAACTATCCGTTTGCCTTGTGTGTTACATCTGCATACATGAAATAAGGGACACACTCCTGTGTCACTTTGTGTCTTTTATCCAGTGTTCAGTCTTTAGAAAAAATCAAGTCAGGACAGCATTTCAGATTTGGAAGTACTATGCAGTATACAGTACTGTCAACCATGCGCATGCACTCTGAGAACATCTGGGGTCTGTATGATGATGCTGATACATAGCTTCAGTTTAGGCATGTCTCGTGTAATTAGGTTATGCAAGAGCAGCACACTGTGTACTGGATGCTTTTCAAATGATCATCTCTCCTGGCTGTCAGAATATTTTGTGTTGCTTTTCAGACTGCACTGACTAGTTTGATGTTCAATCTGATTTCCAGTCATATGTAATGATGATTTGTTTGTGCGATGATGCCCTTAATATATTTAAATGACTTTTTTTTAAAAAGAGAGAGCTAACTTTGAGGGTGTGGAATTCGGAAAATGTTCATTACTTAATATTCTGTTGACTCTGAGAGGATCACATGTGGTGGAGTCACACACACACACACACACACACACACACACACACACACACAGACTCTGCTCCTGTCCTCTTCGCTGCACTCCTCTGAGGCACTCCTCAGTTCTCAGTATCAGCAGACTTGATCATAATATTTCACTCACAATTTGTACACAGTCTTGTGCAAGAGGACCCCCCAACCACCACCACACACACACACACCCACGCACAAACGCACCATGATTTTGTTACAAGTGCGAAGCGGTGGAGCTGATCTCAAAGATAGATAAGCTTTATGGAGGCCCCTCTGTGTATATCTGTGTGCGGTGCACATTGTGGCAGAACAAGCACGATCACAGGGGGTCGGATCAGACTGTCAATCAGTGACACATATCTAGAAAGAATTTATTTGATGCATTTGTTTGTTTTTGGTATTTAGTAGTGGAAAGGAATGCATCCTCAATTATTTCCTCATAACTATCAGCATAGAATCAAATGTCTGTGTGTTCGTTTTTTATTTGGTGTTTGAACGTCAGGTACTTGTTTGTTTGACCTACTTTAGCAAAGTATTGCACGGCATTGATGTAGTGGCGACCGTCAGGTTGTTTAAACCAGTACACCAGTGTTGCCACTGCCTGGAAAGCAGGAAGTTTCCCAGGAATCCAGGAACACTCAAACACATCATGGAAAACACGTTAAGTTTGAGCCAGAAGAATCGAGCTCATGTTTGGCTTCCTGGTACCTAGTTTTGTTTTTTTTGTAAAAATATGCAAAGTGCAAAGGTGTGTCACAGAGATTCTATAGAGTATGCAGTGCTGTACATCACTGACTAGCTAAACAATGGCCGTCTTGCTTACAGCAATCATTTAGATCACACGTAACATATGTTTGTTGCCAAAATAAACACGGCCCTTTGCTATCTACATTTGCTTTCCAGCTGTGCACACTTCCCTTCCCTTACACATTCATATAGAGGTGCAGTCAGAAAACGTGTTGACTCGGAGCCGTTTTCTTGCTACCAACAGCAAATGTTTGCCATCTAAAGTCTTAATGTCTGATGGTTTGTGAGATGCAATTTTGAAGATTGAGGACACATTCAGATGGATGCAGTCACGTGTTCTTGTTCTGCAGTTCAAATTCAGCTTGAATCAATTCAGTTTTGTTTATGTAGCACCAAATCACAACACCAGTCCCCTCAAGGTGCTCTACATTGTACAGTAAAGACCCTACAATAATACAGACCCCCTATCAGCAAGCACTTGGTGACAGTGGAAAGAAAAAGCTCCATTTAAACAGGAAGAAACCTCTTGAGTCTTTTATTTTGAACCTTTCTTTGCAAGACTGTGTGATCTAAAGAGCCTATAAAGCTTTGAATGAATCACAATCCCAGCCTTTTATAATCCTTTAAGGAACTTGTACTTCCTCCAACAAACATTTGAGTATTTGGATTTATTCCAAGCTCCATGCTGTCATCATTAACTGAAGCTTCTACCACTGTAAGCCATAAACCGTGGGTCAGATTTTTCACTAGAACATCGACTGAAGCTACCACCTTGCTCCAGTTTGCAGCAATTCTTCCTTTTGTGACATCCCGTGCCTCTTTTATATCCTCGGGTCGCAAACATGCCGAGGTGGAAAGAATCAGTTAAATTAAAGCTGACATTTCCTTATTGAGATCATTTCCAGCATCCATGTCAGTGTAGTTTATAACCTGGCATTTCATTCTCCTACTCACACACACTCGCACTGCACCATGTCACTTCTGCTCAGCTCCTCGACATGTCAGTTCCACAGATGCATGCTCTTGAAATTAGCCACAACAGCAAATCTTTAAAGGGCATATAAGTGATTGAAAATGAGCAGCTTATTTAACTGAACTTTTAAGAGAGAACAAGCACACACACACACAAAAAAAATCTGATGGTGAGGCCATCACTTAAAGAATTATCATCTTCGTTTTATCCAACTTAAACATTAAAACATCTAAACACCACAGCAACATGGATACCTTTTCTAAAACATTATCTATTATCCCGGATAACAAAACCATTGTTTGTCACAAAGCCCAAGTCTTCCCTACGTAGAGAGACTATCCCTGTGAAAGCTCTGGCTGGTGGTATCAAATACTCTGTTAACACTGCATGTCAAACCCTCGGTCATTGGATCCAATGGATAAATCACTAAATCACACCACAATAGCCGTGGATTCATCTCATTCACATAGACCCACATGAAAAGAGAAGCAGAGAAAGAGGGAAGTCTGACTTCCAGGGCTCAGGCCAGACAGACAAAAGGCTCTGAAACAGCTCTGCCTCAGGACAAAATCATATGACACTGGCACACAGGAAATCACCCAAATTGTCCATTGTGTGTGACAACATCAAAATCCCTCCGTCTCTATGCAGGCACCAAACGGGCTGGGGAAGATGGAGAGGAGAAGGGAGTAAGAGGATGGAAGACTTTTTTGTTTGTTTGTTTTGTTAAATGACGTTGGGAGTGTAACAGATACGAAAGTAAAAGCTACTGAAGCTGCGAGCTGCAGGTATTTCGAGCTTGTCATACCAGTGTCTCTTTGTGTTTCAAGGATGACTAAATATATCCTGAATTCAATTTAATTAAATTCCATTTTATTTATATAGAGCCAAATCACAACAACCGTCACTTCAAGGCACTTTATATTCCAGGGTAAAGACTACCCACCTCTGGTAAAGACCTACATTATTAGATAAACTTGCAAAAAAAAGATGACCCACTTAGAACAAGCATTTGCAACAATTGGAAGGAAAAACTCCCTTTTAACAGGAAGAAACTGGAGCAGGAGCAGGATGACAAAATCAAAAGTGAATAAGAGTTCTTCTTGGTGATCAGAGGTCTGTTTGTAGTGTGGTTTTACTCCTTTTTCTCCTATTACTCCTTTTTTACTCCTTTACCTTTTTCACCCTGTTCTCCCCAAGCATCACGAAGTTTATAAAGGCAGAGAGAAACACTATTTTTAACTGTGAAGTAACAACACATTTAATTTAGCAATGAGAACTTACTTCACTGGAACAGGGTTTGTGAGAATGACTCAAATTCAAGGTAATGAAGGAACACAACAAAAAACACAAAAAGACACCATTGTCATTACAGGGATGTCAAACTCATTTTACATCAAGGACCACATACTTGGCCTTGATCTTAAGTGGGCCGGACCAGCGACACTCCCCCATCTGTCAGTGCAAAGAAGTTTAACTACATATTTCATCGCTGAGCTATCTCATATAAAAGAAAATCAAAGTGGAATTCCAACAGTAAGTCTCAGCTTTTCTACATGGTAAAGAAATGCTGCTCTAATAAATATAAAAATCTGTCACCATGACTCTTTAGACTTAAATGGTAAGAAATGAATGTGTAAGATTACAGAGGAAGTTCTCTCCAGACTGTCCTGTAATTATAAAAGAATACATTAATTTTAATAAATGGTTTGTATCTCTTTCACTGTGGATTCACTTTTTACAAAAATCATGCATTTCTATACTAGATAGTAAAAAAAAACCTGGAACTCTGTCAATTATCTGTTTATCTAAGTGGCATAGTATGAACAGCCACAGTGAGGTGCGTGTCAGGTGTGAGCTATAAAACATATGAAAATACTGTTAAAGTCCAAAATGTATGAGTGCCTTTACATTATCCAAAACCATCCAGAGGGCCAGATTGGACCAAATCTGGCCCCTGGGCTTTATGTTTGACACCCCTGCTGTATAAGGAAGCGCTCACTGTTTTTTTCATGGCATTTGCCAAAGAGATAAATATAAAACTTAAAACACTGAAAGTTCAGGGTTTATTTTATCATCACCATGGTGATGATCTGGATACAGGAAGTTTTCTAGGTGGGGATTTTCCAAGATATATGGTTGTAATAACATAATGCTCTCCATCATGCGCTGGCCCAGAGCCACACTTGCACACATTGTGCACATTGTATCTTGTCAGTGTGCTCCTTGGAAAATAATTGTCTTGAATTTATAAACCATTAACAACCATAAGCGGATCGCTTATATATTTTAAAAACAAATTAAAGTGGATTTTTTTTCATTCGCCATGTTCCTTTTTTCCAGTCAGTCCATTCTACTGTTCAGCAAAACCCATGAACTACATTTATACTAGTCATGATATTAGACCAATAGAAACAAACACTGAACTGTGGCTTACAGAGTGAATTAAAGGGAAGAGTTTGGAACAAGTTGATGAAGCAGTACAAAGTGTTCAGTCACTTCAGACACCAGCCTATAACTACGCGTCTCGCCTTCAGTTCCGGGTGTATTAGAACAGGTGAGTACAGTGAGTGATGTGTAGGTAGGCAGCCAGCCAGCCTGTCAGGTGCAGCCTCAGGCAACAATGGTTCTCATCTACTCAGCAACACAGCTCGTATAGACAGACTGTTCTCATTCATTCCTCATGTCATCTCATCCCCCCCTCTATGGGAATGACACCTCCCCACCACACACACAAACACACATGTTAACACTTCCTTGTACTCTTTTCTGTTTATTTTCTTTTGTGGTTTTCACTCCAAATAATATTTCCATTGTTTTTTTGCTGTCCCTGTTCTAGCTATAGCAGACTGCATGAAGTGTTTGTGCTCACTGAGTACGTAATGTGACCAAAAGCGGGCCAAACCACAACCGCTGTATATTTGTTGAGGCTTGCTTTAGTGTTTACTCATGTTTGGACGAGGTACATTTCCAAAAGTGTCTTTGTGTCTTATTTTGTCTGTAAAACATTTTCATTTATTATGCTTTGATGAAAAGTCTGCTTTACCAAAAGTTTCATTAATCACTACCTCTAGTATTCAAAAATAAATAAATGAATAAAAACACTGTAATAATGAGGACACAGACCTTTAGTAACAGAAAAGGGACACAACATTCAAAGGAAAAGAAACCCAAAGGATTCTGATACACTGAAATATGATCCATCAGTGTGTCTACGCTTTTCATTATTCACGTGTTACCAGTCAGTTACCTGCAGTTTGCTCTGCATCACAGCGAGCCATCAGCCCTGCACGAAATATTCCACTGTGCATACAATCATCGGCTTAATCAGTCATAAAATGCAAATTGTCATTAAAATGAAGGATCACTGCAGGAGCTTTTCAACTTGTGCATTAGCTTCAAATTGTAATCACTGAAAGGTTTGTGAGGGTTTTTGCACTAACGTCTTTCAGTGAGTTCACTGTGACTGTGCATGATACTTATGTTTATGCATGTTTATTACTGAAGTGTGTAATATACATTACAGTTTTAAGTGTTAAGGTTGCAGTACTCCTCAGAGCAGGTACTATGTAAAATCAATGCATCACCAAGATGTGCATGAAGTCTCTATCTTTCCATCCATTCAGTATATAGTATTTATACTCATTATTAGTATTATTATTATTATTATTATTATTATTATCCAGCACAATTTTATAAAATTGCACTCAGCTTGAGTGACTCACACTCGCACGCTGCTCTGCAGTTTGCTACTCGTCCAAAGAGGATACTCCTTGACACTGCTAGAAGCTGGTTAGCAAGATGGTGATGAGGAAATGCTGTGTGTGAGGTGTACCATGAAGTTAGATTGCAGCTGGAAATGTTTGCTTGTTCCTTGTTTGCTGGCAATATAAACTGGAAGTCAGAGAATTCCAAGATGAACGAGAGACTCCTAAGCAGTACTTTGAGAAGGAGCTAACAATGGCCAGTTAATCCAAAAACTTCAATTTCCTAACACAAATCCTGATTAGTTTAAATCTCATTTCTTATTAAATCCCATCCAAAAACATTAAAAGTGTTTCTTACAATCTACTTGGAGGACTAACCTGCTTAAACAGTGTGGTGGGGTCCTTGTCAGTGGGTGTGTGCACACGCTTGTGTACATATACTGTAACAGCAGGACTAACTGTGGTTATTAAACCTTCACTAACCAACCACTGTTCCACTGTTTGCTTGAGTATGAACGCAGAGTTTACTCATTTGCTTATAAATATCTTTGCAGCAGCCAAACTGAACTCTTCCCCTTTGACAAACTGACATCTTAATAATGGATTTAGGATGTAGCTTAGTTTCTGTCAGTTAGAAGGGTTAGGGTCTGATTACTGAAGGATAACCTACAGGGAACTCAGTAAGAGGATCCACAGCAGGCTAAAACAAACACTAATGCTTCATTCACAAGCACCAACTGAACACTAACAGATATCCAGGATCACAGTTTATGACATCCTCATTCTTTCAAAAGAATGAACAGCAGCTCACAGATGTGACTGTTAAAGCAAATGGCTCCAGTTTTCAACAGATTAACTACTCAGTTGTACAACAAACAGCCCAAATGCAATGGAAACAAACAAAATCGACTAAATAATCGGGACACCCACTGGAGCTGTTGCTTTGCCGGAGAGACTCACGCAAATGGTAGAAGAAAATGTTCCAGATGGTAAATGTAACAAATGTATTTGCAATATTTCCTTCACAGTTTCTATACGATTGTTTTCTAAGATTTTTTGAGATTTTATTAATTCTCATTTAATAATATGCTTGTTATATCTTCTCCGTTCCTAATGTTTCACTGCCAAACAAATCCACAAATCACAAATCTGTTTGCTGATCTGTTTGCTGATCAAAATACTGAGATATTGAAACTAGTATTTTTAATAATGCTCTCATTAATTAAAATGTAAAAGAGCAGCATGGGCAATATCATTTTGTTGAAGTTGGCATGTATTTGCACTTGTGAAGAATCAAACACAAGCTTTAATGGAAAAAAATACTATTGAATATTCAGACCCCGAACTAGAAAATCAGGGAAACAAAAGAGATTACATCGATCGGCGTAGAAGCCCGACGATATACTCATCGAATACTAAGAACACATTTTTTTTGGGTTTAGTCAGCCTGAAATAATTTGTTTACAGTAGACTGGATCCAGCATGTTTCCAGTGAACCTGGCCATGACTTCCTGACGGTGAAGACGGCGTTGGAGTGTGATGCAGAGGTATTGGTTTTTTTGTTTTTTAAAATTTTAAAAATTTTTGTTTTTAACTCACTTTAGTTTTGTTTGGCGCATCTGTGCTCCTTTTGGTTCAGCGTTTATTGTTAAATATGTGAGTTTGCATTCATTTCTGTTTTGAGTTTTAAGGTTTTCTTAATCATAATATTGTTGACATTGTCAGGGGTAATATTTAAGAACTTCACCAAATTAATAATATACAATAACACAACCCAACTATAGGAACTCTTGACACACAGTCATGACATCCCAGCCTCATAAACACATGTGGATACATCATAACACCGACTGATAAGATGACGCTCACAGTCACAATCAGACAAGAGTTTCTGAAGAAGAAAACAGCGAGACCTGTGACCTGGCCGAGCACGTTGCCTGACTGGAATCCAACACCTTTCAAAGAGAAATGCAGAGCAACATAAGCCCCGCAGCAAACACAATAAAAGGACAGTTCAGTGGAATTCCACAGAGTGGAAAACACTGACAACAATCTCTTCTTGTGTAAGTCCAAAAAACAAAACATAACAGTCAACCATTTTTTCTACTTGTGCCAACATTTTTCAAATTAGATACACTTGGTGATTCCCAAAGGCTGTAGACTCAGTTTCATTCTGACTGCATTTATTTCATTCCCATGAAAGAAGAACTGCTCACATCTTTTAGTCTCAAAAGACTCGTGTGATAAATCCTTAAACTGAGATACAACTAGAAGAAGTGTGTGTGTGTGTGTGTGTGTGTGTGTATTGTCTATCACCTTTTGTTGATCTTTATTTGAGAGCTTTAGTGATTACGTACAGCTCCATGCAAACAAAAACCTATCATTATCTTACAGGGATGCTTTAAGGGGATTAGTTGCTCCAGCAAGCAAGCTTGTTGTTATCTAATGTGCTAAGCTCAAATCCTTTTGATCAACTTTAAGATGGCAGCTGTTTGCATTGCAAAGCATGAGAGATCATAAAAAGAAGTTACAGCGAGCTGTAAAATGTGACCAGTGCACCAATCAAATACTTAAATCGTTCCCTTTCTTTATCAGTTAGAAGATTTGTACATTTTAAACGTGTTTTCGTCTTTTTATTATTTTGATAGTTTATAGTCATGCAATGGGAACAGCCCAGCTGAAACTGTCGCCCCACCTAATATGTCAACAGTTGTCTTCTTTTCACACTGTACGGTTGGGAGCTGCTTGTGGATCATTCAGTAAACACAGATCATGCTTCAGTTGGTTCATCTTACACAGATGAAGGATGTGAGCTCTGTTTGCATATACCACATGCAACAAGCTGTGTAAAATTTTGTCATTTTGGTCAAAATATTTTTTGATTTGAAATTAAAATTTTACATTTTTACTTTTGTAACAAAAATATTTACAGCAGCAGGATAGCGTAGTGGTAACACTACTAGTCTTGGAACAAGGGTCCTCATAAGCCCAACTACCCAACTGGAATATGAGTGAGAGGAACTTAAGTGAAACCATACTGGTGGGGATGTTGTCTGGATGAACCAAGTCCACGTCAGGTGTTAAGACACACCCTGAAAGGCTAACCGAAGGCTGTACAGTGCGGATCCCCAAGGATCCCCAGAAGAGAATGGTCCCATTCAACTACTGGCCAATAACCTGCCTCAGCACAACGTGGAAGCTGCTGTTAGGCATCATGGCGGCTAAGATGACCAGGCACATGTCTGAGGCCCAGAAAGGATTTGGCAGATACATCAGAGGGTCAAAACACCAGCACCTGGAAGACAGAGCAGTCACTCGACACTGCAAGACCAGACTTACCAACCTTTGCACTGCCTGGACTGAGTACAAGAGAGCCTACAACTTGATGCATTGTGCATGGATTCAGGAAGGCCTAGAACCACAGAAAAACTTGCCAACACTTTGCTGACACAGTAACATCAGCACTCCATGGCAGAGCAGCTCCTGTAGGAGTAATGTATAGATGGCCCAGTTTAGTGTCTTTTACAAAATGAAGTTCATGTGTGCTGCTTGATGACTTTCCAGGAACCAAACAGGCTAACGTAGGCTAATGTCCAGAAATCAGTAGGTGAAGTGACGGTGGCTATGCCCATCTTTTATATACAGTCTGTGGTTGTTACATAAATTATCCATTTAATATAGTGTGTGTCCCTAACCTGACCTGAAATAGTATGATGCCAAATGTAACATGTGAAGTCAATATTTGTTTTTTACACATCACCAGGAAACCAAACCACACAAGTTGATTTGCTCTGATGAGTGTCGCTAGGGCTCTGAGTTCCAGCACAGATAAAAAGGGACGAGCCTTTAAGCAACACAAGCCACCCGTGTTCATCAGACTCCTGACGCTGTTTCCTTAACCATTCTCACCATCTCTCCCTCCTCCAGATGACCTCCACCTAAGCCCTCCTGGCACAGGTTCCTTTTTCTTTTTCTTCCTTTCCAGCAATCACTAGAAGGGCTTTATTGGTGCCAAGCAAAAGGTTGCTAGTTCAGTTCCAGGCGGTGACGCTAATCCCCTTTGGAGTTGTGTCAGGAAGGGCACCTGGGGTAAAACTCTGCTAACTCAAAAGCACATGCTACCCACTCTTGCATTGAAGGAGCAGCTGAAAGTAGCTACCGGAGGGTCTTTATGGAGCACCGTGTTTGTCCTGTCAAAGACTGCTGCTGTAGTTGGTCCAAAAATGACTGCTGAAAAGGAAGTAAAGCCACAGCTTTTCGAGACAGTTTCAATCATTTTTTTAAAAACTTTTCAGAGAATGGATCTCACAGTCACATTTGTAACACGATAACGCATTCTGTGTAAATTTCTATGAAGAGCGAACACCAGCTGAATGTGATGAGCCCACAACGTTTCCTGTAGTGACACCATCTGTCACATGATAAAAGTAACATAAAAGGCAGCGCAGCTAGAATATCAGAGGTTTTAGGAATGGGGGGGGGTTGGGGAGGAAATGAGTGTCACATCTCTCTCTCTCACACACACACACACACACACACACACACACATGCACACACACGCACTTATATACACACACGTTTCACTCACTCCTGTTCACCATTATCTCATGTTGTCATCTCCCCCTTTCAAGATATGGGGATCTTCTGGCAAGACCCTCAAACACCCCCCTCTTTGCCTCACACACACACACACACACACACACACACACACACACACACACACACACACACACACACAGAGCACCAGTGTTCTCCCCTTGGGGGCTGACCAAGATGAAAGGTGGAGTGGAGAAGCAGATGAAACAGATGAGATGACCTCGCACCTCAGCTTTTCTTTCAGCTTGATCTGTTCTTTTTCCTTAGTATCTGCTGGCATTGCTATCTATGTATACATACATGTCACTGTTCCATATATTTGCAAAAATTCAAAGATTGTTTTTATTGCTAATCCCACCCTTGAATTCCTGGCTCAGAATTATGTTTCATATATGCACTTTCACTTTTCTGCATTTTTATTTATTTAGTTTATCAAATAATCAGTGCTCCACACTCAAGCTTTACTAGTTACACAGTGGCAAAAAAAGAATTAAAAAAAAAATCCTTCAGTAAGGCATGACAGCTTTTGCTATCAAACGCTGCCTCCCTGTGGAAAAACGAAGAATCACAGCAAGGGAACAGTGAGAGTGGAGTATTACTTAGATGCCTGATACTTGAGAATCTCTAACCATGATAAAGCACTTATCATCATGATGTTATTTAGACCTCTAAATGCCCGTGTGTATAAGTGAAGTGGTACACTTACTGCTCCCGGTACTATCCCATGCTTACTGCAGGCAACCTTCAGATTCACAAGTATTCATTTGATTTAAAAACTAAAATAAGTAATATGTTCTCTCATATTTTATCGAGGATAAAAGTGGTCTAATTTCTAGAGCAGTTTTCTTTTGCATATTATATTTGGAACTGTAGTCATTTATGCATGGCAATTTAAGGTCTTTGCTAGTGTTAGGAAATGGTGGAGCTGATTTTAATGCAGATGAATGTAATCTCTGATACTCTCTAATTGCTTATAAATATTTTCTTTTTTGCAGTTTTTTTTTGGCTCTTTTTGCCTTTATTTCTCAGTTTAGCAGTGCAGTGTAGAAAGGAAAGAAGGAGAACGAGCAGACACGCAGCATGCCAGGTTGGACTCAGGCTGTTGCATTTGCTTTTGCATGTAAAATTACAGTTTGCAAATTACAGCTTTCAAATTTATGTCATGTCTCAGCATCAGACTAGGTCACGAGGTCAGGACACGTTGATGTTACATTTGAACACACAACAGGTACATCCAGGGGCGATCCTAGGCTCAAACTTTTAAGGGGGGGCTCAGCTCCCAATCATAATGTCATGCATGCCTTGTGATTAATTTTATGGGAACATGCTGTTTGCAAATGCAATCATCCCTGTTCACCTTTTGAAAACCTCAATTCAATTGGATGCACATTACTATGTTACCTTCAAAAGCAACCTAATTGGTTGGATGACCCATTGTATTTTCTAAGAATAATTCAGAGTGAATAAACAAAAATTTATCCCACCAGCTTTAGTGTGGAGCCTTTAGCTATCAAAGTCCAAAGACATAAGAAATGAAATAAATATTTGGGGCATACTAAGCAGATAAAATGAGAAACATGCATAAATAACTATTTAATTCCCTTAAACACATGGAGGCAGTTCACCAAATATACATAGACCGATTTTAGGAATGGGGGGGGTGAATGGGGACACTGACAGGTAACATCCTTTTGACTTGCTGTCACCTGGATCTGGAGCTGCACTGGAAACAAACTGAAACTGAATTTCTGGGAATAGAAATTTGTAACAAATAAAATAATAAAGTACAGCAGGCAACTCCTGATATACCAGCAGACTAGTGGATCAGAAGGTTAATATTAATAATCTCTAGTGATTTGAGCTATGTTAGCTAAAGGTTAAAAGAACGATGAAAGTAAACACACACTCTATAAGTCACAGCAACGTGCCCACATTATCAGAACACTTTGAATTTTTGCTATATTTCAGTCAAAGTGTGTTTTAAATCTGCATGTCATGAAATGCTACAGCAACCAAAGTCCTATTAAGGCTATTAATAACAAGCCATGCTGCTGTGAGTGCACTGTAACATCATGACATCAACAATACTGGACATAAAACCTGTTTTCATTCTATCCTGTACTGCTGTCAGCAGACAATTTAGCCAATGTCAGAAAATAACACTAAAATGCTTTATTATTAGTACTATTAATACAGGTACTTTTAGGGGCGCTCTGGTTAAATTTGAGGGTGCTTGAGCAATCCTTATGAAGTGGCTTAACCGTGCCTAATTTCTGGGTATTTTTTCCATAAAATCAGAAGGAAATTAAAGTACTTAAAATTAGTTACGCTCTACTTACTCTTACTTACAAATTTTCCTTACAGTGCAATTCATTCTTTGTTTCCTGTAAAAACCTGACTTGTTATCCCCTTTATTGTAGTGCACGTACCTTCAAGTATTTGTATGTAGATATAATTTAATTTTAATTTCAAGTAAAGTATGGAAATAAGTATTAAATTCCATTGATTTACAGAGTGACTTACACCCTTAGTCACAGGCTATATTATAAAGTATTATCAAATTTGGTCACAGCTCAGTTATACTGTACAGCAAAACAAGAAAAGGACATACAAACCATGGGAACAGAGCTTGGCTTTGGGTGGGGCTGGCTGATTTGGTAAATGGCTCTAATGACTGTAAACCAGCCCTGAGGGGGTTCTTCTGTCAACTCGTTCAATTTCCTGCCTCTTCCAGCAGGCGCCTTTTGGATAGATCCTGCTACCTCTGGCACCCTACCTGGACCTAAACACACACACGCGCACACACACACACAGACAGTCTAGGTCAAGTGACCAGCAGCATTCTCTTCACTCACACAGAGTAAGTTAGTCATTCAATCAATATATAGTTTGCATTAAACACTGTATGTGTGTGTGTGTGTGTGTGTGTGTGTGTGTGTGTGGGTGTGTGTGTGTTTGGATTTTCACTGTGCACATGTGATGTATGGGTGCAGGGCAGAAGAGACTGCATAGAGTGTACTGTTAGAGGTCTCATTGATCAAATCTGAGCATGTGTGTTTATAAAATGTCAATATTCTGTACCTGCACAGGATACACACAGTCACACCTCCAAGAGACATTTTTATAGATTCAATACAGGCAACAGTTTAACAAACGACATTTTTGGTCTTGTTTTGATGTATTACCAGATTTTACCAAAGTAGCTACAATACAGTTCAGTTCATAAGATGCTGTGTAGAATAACAGAATGATCCTCCCGCAACAGTTTAACCTCACTGAAATGTGGCCGTCTTTATAAGCCACTCCATGTGCCTTTATTTCTTCTTTCTAAGCCAGTCCTTGGTTGTTAGTAGAGATGGCACGATACCACTTTTTTATGTCCGATACCGATACCGATATCATAAATTTGGATATCTGCCGATACCGATATGAATCCGATATAGTGTGTTTTTGAATCAATAAAACTGTTTTTTAATATATTGCTGCATTTTGTATAAGTTCATACTCAAGTTTAAATAAACAACAACACTAAAGCTATTCTGTTATACCTGTATGCAAAAAATACACCTCGCCCAAAATATTTCATAGTTCAGCAACACTGATCAATCTAATAAACTTAAACCTACTCCATCCTTCCTATTCTGGTATTTTAAAGAGTACTTAGCAGAAATATTAAGCAAACTAACAAATAGGGTTGCAAACTCCCACCTCCACCTCATGATGGTTAATCGACGTAATCAACTTTTATTTGATGCAGTGTGAAAAAAAAATGCACAGAATTAAATTATTTTTCAAGAATAATTAAATAGATTCAACATCTTTCTTCAACAGAATTGCAAACTGCACAGATGGTACCTTCCCAAAGGAAAAAGTACTATAGCTTACTAGGGTATATTAGACTTAACAGTTACTATACACAGTAATGGACTTCTACACATTTTACATCAGATTAAAACTTTGGGTGTAAGATTCGGATAATTATTTATTAAAAGCTAGACATTTTAAATGAGAATAAGAAAGAAAAGTATGTCTTTGTGCCCCCTTTTCCCTGTTCATGCCCTATCGGCCCCCCTGGCTAAACTTTGCTAGATCCGCCCCTGCACAGTTACCAGCCGTCAGCTACGTAGAAAAGGATCCTGGTGTAGAAAGTAATATTAAATACATTCTAACAACAGCTTATCAAGCTTAAACGTGCTGCTGTTGTTCAGCCGCTGGTTTCCTCTTTCTGGTGCAAAGTGGGCCAAAAACAAAGAAGAGAGACGGACTCGCGACAGAAAAGCCGATCAGCTGATCATTAATAAGTTTCATGAAGTAGCGGCAGGAAGGTGAGGGAGAGAGAAGAGACAGTCGCTCCATATATCGGTTGTTAAGCTTAACGTGGGAATGCTTTACAAACATTCAGAGATGAACTTACACACTTGCTTTACTTCTCTCTGGGATAACTTCCTCGGAGATGAAATGCTGGTTTGGTAGCGAGGCTACAAATACAGGCAGCCGCTCTATCACGTGATGCACACTGCTGCAAAGTGCTACGGTTATGAGCCGAGTTACGCCGTGTTGCAAGTTTTGTGAGGTGCTTTTTTAATATTTAATGGATCGATTACATTTTTTATTTTTCGTCGATATCCGATCCAGTAATTTACGTCAGTATCAGACCGATACCGATACGTAATATCGGATCGGTCCATCTCTAGTTGTTAGGATCATTATCTTCTTGAAAGGTCAACTTTTGATTCAGATTTCAAACAGATGAGCTCAGATTATCTGTAAACACTCTTTAGTATGATACAGAATTCAAAATTGATTCAATGACAACAAATTTTCCAGTTCCTAAGGCGGTGAAGCAACCCCAAAGCTTACATTTCTAATTTGTTCTTGTCACAGTTAACAACTCCATTGTGGATTCATCGCTTTAGTAAATGAGTCAAAGGCTGTAGTTTGGCTCTAGTATGCTTACAGTAAGGGTCAGTAAATGCTCTTTTTCCTGTCATGTCCTATGAGTTAAAGTGCAGTCCTGGACAAATACACAGTTATTGCTTGCTGGTTGTACAACACACGAGGCTGAAAACAAAAGGCGACTGTGGCCCCTAGACTTTGGAACTCTCTCCCTTTGAGCCTGAGATCTGTGGACTCAGTGGTCGCTTCAGCGACAGCTAAAAACTCGTTTTTATTTTTATGTTTTAGCTTGTGTGAAGCACTTTGTGATTTTTATCTTGAAAGGTGCTATATAAATAAAATTTTACTTACTTTTACTTATTTATTTGGAAACTAAGCCACTTACCTTGCATTCTAATAATTCTTTTCAAATTAAATTATTAGATTCCTTGGGGACACTTAAGGGCACTTTACGTCCCAAGGCCTTTGACAGCTCTAAAGACACTGTCATCTTAAAACATACACTTAAGTAGCAAACAAAACAGCAGGCGCCACCCAACACGCTCCACCTGTTTCATCATTTCTGACTACTAATCTGGAAAACTTTATTTTCTGTATATACTGTTTGTTTTCGTTTTTTTAAATATGACTGATCTGTTTGAGTTGTAGCACTTATTTCACCACAAAAACACATTTTTGAACAATTTATCTGAGTCTAGTATATAGTAGTCTAACTCAATGGGCTCTGGGTTAGTTTGATGGCTAAATAGTCTTAATCTTAGAAAGTCAAATTAAAGCAAAAATGTGGTGCTCACCATCATTTTCTGACATATACTGTATATAAAAGATGGAGATAGCCACAGTGACATCACCAGTGTATTTTGCTGCAGTTACTGAGGGTTTTTAGAGGTAGAAATTACTAGAAGAGGTGAAATGTTATGAACTAAAACTAGAAATCTCAGTCAGCATGCAGAAACTAAAGCACAGACTTCTTGTATGGACTTTACCACACAGGACTCCATATTATCTGTCAGATAATCCCAATAAAATACCACAAATATGTTCAAAACAAGTCTGGCACTGTGATTCGGGTTAGTGTAGCTGAAACCTAGAGGATACAGTTACACTCCTGATTTTAATTGCATTAAGAGTCGCTGAAGTTGAGCATTTTAACATAATATTTTACAACGCTTATATCCTGCTGTGATTGCCGCTCATACATTACAACTCTATTAACATCTGACAACATTTACAGAGGCGCTTACTGGGCAGGGCTCGGGGATGTGTCTAATAAGGCCTCACCTTGGTCAGGGTAAGAGAACGCAAATACTGCTTTTGTTAAGGCTTGGACAAAGATCTGAGCACCAAAGGGCTTTAATAGAGACCATGCTGTTGTAATTTTAGCTAATTAATGTTACAGGCGACTGCTGAATAAGCTCTGATGTTTGGTAAGGTTGGTTTTTGTAGCACTGTTTAATAAGGGTATGCAGGCACACACACAGAAACACATTTTCCCAAAGCACGCGGACCCATCTGGCAATCTGCTTATAGCTGTTGAGATTATGTGAAGTTTTATTGAGAGACTGTTTGTTAAAGACCTCTAGATGGCAATGCTGTTTTCCTGTTCTCTTTTACCAGAAAAAAATAGCCAGTCCTCATCACTGCAACCTTACATTAGCAAACAGTAGTGCTTATCAGAGTTACACGATGTCACAGTGACACAGGGAAGTTATGTCTCGGGCTTTGCTTAGTGTTTTAAAATCAAACATTAGTCAAACATATACAGATAACTGGCGAGTAAATAGTAATATAGAGATTTAATGCATGTGGTGTAAAAGATTGTGGCAACAGGGTGTGTGTCAGAGAAAGACCATGACCTCAGTAAACACCTTCCTGGTGGGTTTATGGTCTAAGACTCTCGTTTCAAGTCTTCATTGTGAATTACAGTGAGTCTAGAAAGGTATGCTTTAGGATGGTCCTCTTTGTGATTGACAGTTCGCTATCACGTGAGCAGGAATGTCCACATCTGGATTCAAAATACCGACAAGGCAAATGGCCAAAATGCTAAGCTCAGTCTAACAAGATGAGTGCATCCACACAGTATTCACTTGTTTCACATTTTGTCATGTTACAGCCTTATTCCAAAATAGGTTAAATTCCTGCTTCACCTCAAAGTTTGAAAAACAATACCCCATAATGACTTAGTGAAAATGGATTGCTTTAAATTCTTGCAAATTTACTCAAAGTAAAAAGCAGAAATATAGCATAGCATGGCTCTGGGCTTTTCAACTCCTTCAAAGTCAAAGAATTAAGCTAGACTTGCACTGTAATACGAACAACGAGTTCAAAAATCTCTGCCTTTGCCACACCATATTTTTCATCTGTATGCAACATGCCAGCAAAGCAATATTTTTCCTTTCTATTTTCTGGGCTTTTGGTTGGCTAAAAAACAAAGCTAGTATTAACTAATTAAAAAATGTAAATCTTCCTATAAACAGCTTGTCATTAATGTTTTTGGTGAAACTTGCAACTGAAATTACTTTTACGTTAAACACACAACCGCATCTGCATTGACATCTGAATCAGGAAGGCATCACAGCAATGAGGAAATGAAAAAAAGATGTGTTATGGGTGTATGCAGCACTGTGAGAGGACATTATTTTCTTAATAATGGCCAACTATGTCAGCAGGAAGCAAAGCCAGGCCGCAACATGAAAAATTAACCTACTCAACGGAATCATGCATTATACTGCTAATCGGATTTAATCTCTTTTTAATTGAAGGTACCACAATCCCATTCCAGATTGTTCTAGTTCCAGAGTGTCAGAACATCCTGGCTCTACTGGATGTCAGAAATGGGCAAGTTTGCTTAAAATTCTGTAAACTGAATTTGACATTGTTGGATGACTGCACTCAGTGACCACTTTGTTAAATACATCTGCACAGCTAATGTAAATATCTTAGTGCCCAATCACAAGGTAGCGACTTAATACATTTAGGCACATAGATATAGCCAAAACACCTGCTAAAATTCAAACCAAGCGTAAGAATGGTGAAGAAAAACGATTCAAGTAACAACTAAGGTATGCAGAAGAGCACCTCTGATTGCATAATACATCGAGCATTGAAGCAGATGGGCTGCACCAGCAGAAGACCGCACTGGACGCCACTCCTGTCAGCTAAGAACAGGAAATAGAAGGCTAGAAAAACATTAGGTGATCTGATTAGTTTCAATTTCCGCTCCACCGTTCAAGTAGTAGAGTCAGAATTTGGTATAAACAACATGAAAGTATTGATCCATCCTATTTTATTCAATTTAATTTTATGTACATGATGATGCCAGAACACAACAAAGTCAGCTCAATGTAAAGACCTTACAATAATAATAGAGATAACCAAATCAGCAAGCAAGGCAAAACTTCCTTTTACCAGGAAGAAAGCTGTGGCAGAACCAGGCTCAGGGTGGGGCAGCCATGTGTGCGACCGGTTGGGGATGAGGGGAGGGAGACAGGATAAAAAATAGTTGAGGCTGGTAGTGGTGGTAGTGTCATGGTGTCCGAATATTTTCTTGGCACATTTTGGGTTCATTGGTACCAACTGAGCATTGCTTAAGTGCCACAGCCTACCTTAGCATTGTTGGTGACCATGTCCATCCCTTTATGACCACAGTAGACCCTTCTGATGGCCGCTTGCAGAAAGATAACACGCCATGTAATAAAGTCGTTTAAATTTGGTTTCTTGAACAGGACAATGAGTTCTCTGTACTCAAATGGGCTCCACCATCACCAGATACCAATCCAATAGAGCACCTTTGGAATGTGGAGGAACTGGAGATTGATATCAAAGATGTGCAACTGATAAATGTGCTGCAGCTGCGTGATGCTGGGTTAGGGTTAGGGAATGTTCCCAAAACAAGTTGGAAACTATGACCTCAGGAGATACATGAGGTTGGTCTGACATTTCAGGTTACTCTGCAGAGTTGCATCATTTGCTCAAAAAGACTGTCAAAACAAAAACCTTGACTTATTTCCTAGGCACGCCCACAAGCTCCAGTGAGGAAGATGAAAAAACAAAACAAAGAAAGCCATGTTGGGGAAACTGACATTTACAAGTATTTAATTAAATTCAAAATGTAGCTTACAAATGGGAAAGACATACCATTTCCAAGAATCTACAACACACAAATTCATTCTGACTCTCTTGTGCAGTTTTTCCATCTTTGGGACGTCTTTTAAATCAGCAAGTTCACTGTGAATGGAACAGCGTAGCATCACAACCCTCTTTATTTCTGTCCAGTATATCCTATAAGAACGTGTTTGAGACATTTAAACCAAAGTGGAGAAGCCAAAATCAAGGTTCTTCAGCAGAGGTGTCCTCAAATATCAGACCCGACCAACTCGGGCTGTTTCATTTTCCTCTTTTTAAGCTGTGGGCCTTTTGCATTTTTTAATAGTGGACGATGATCCACTTAAGAGCTACGACTGACAATGAGACACAAGGTCTTATTACAAAACACATTCACAATGGGTCTCTGGCATCTCTGTCCCATTTTTTATTTATTTTTCCAGTGAACAACCAATGAACGAACAATGAACACATTTCTTAAACACGTCTTACTTCACCACCCCCGGCTGCATGAAAAGGACCAGTCGTGGAATTTTGAGAAATTTTATTTTTTCTTGGGTTTTTTTTTGCATTATTTCTTACAACAATAAAGACGGCACAGAATACATAGCTTTACAAACACAAAGCACACCACCACCTTAGTTGCTGATGCTGCTGCCATTGAGGGAGGGGGGAGGTTGTGGGTTCCTGGAGGCTGCCAGTTCAGCATTGGCCATCCTTCTTTTCCAAAGACTTCTGCCCATTGGGAATTTGCCATTTCAAGGACCTTTTTTTTTTTTTTTTTTTTTTAAAGTTGTTGTTGTTTTCTTTTTTTTTCCTTTTTTGCAGCATAGCAGAATGAGAACAATGTGGGAGGAAAAAGCTTCTTTTGAGACATGTAGGGGTAAACCAAACAAACAAACAAAAAAAGACTGTCTAGAATATGATCTCAGCGTGTTATTCCAATTAGCATGAAGCAGAAGAAGAGGTTAAAAAAGAAAAAGCTCAGCTGGACAATATGTGAATTAAACAGCAGTTCCACAGTTCTGCTTGTTTGCGGGAACTCTTGGACAACGGGAATCTCTCCATTTAATAAAACTAACACAACATTTGTCCGCACACCGAGATCAGATCTACCTTTCTCTGAGGTACTCTGCAGAAAAATTACACCACCTAAATCTTGACCATCTAGTTTGAGTAGTTTATTATTACTTACAATTTTTTTTAAATTCCTGTACAGTCAAATAAAACGTCAACAGATTTTTCAAAGGATCTCTTCTTTTTTAAAAAATACAGAAGGCTTCTTTTATTCCAGCCATTTTTTCCCCCCAACCCCTTCCAACCAAAAAACTGGATTTTGATATTATATATTTCTGTGTGTATCTGCTGATGGTCATGTGTGTATGTGTGTGTGTCTATGTAATTTACACCCAACATTGTAAACATACATAGAACTATATTACATGTGCTTGCACTGCATCTTGTAAGGGGGAGGAGAAAATTTGGTTTACTGCACTAGAACACCACAAAAGAGGGGAAGAGAGAAGGGCGGGGCTCGTGAAGAGGAGGAGGAGGAGAAGAAGAAGAAGAAGAAGAAGAAGAAGAAGAAGAGAACGAGTAGGGCGAGTGTCAAACTCCTTTTCAAGGTTGTGAGGCTCCTCTCAGTTTGGTTGAAAGCTCAGTTTTAGTGGACAGGCTCTTATATTTATATTTTTCTTAAGCAACAGCTGGATCAAGCTATCAGTTTGTCTCTTCGATAGTGAACAAAAATAAGAAAAGAAGCTTTCCCTCAAGTCATCAGGGTGAAGCCCGCCATCCAGAGCCACTGAAGTTCTGACGAAGAGCTAGCAGGGAGGAGGGGAGTTAGATCCTGTATTAAGAAGTTCCTCTCAGGTTCACCTCCAGCAGTGTGAAGCTACAAGGTCTTAGTGGGCGTTTCCACTGACTTAGTCCTTCAGTGTAAGATCCCTCTATTTTATAGACAGTTATAGAGGTTCTTGTGTCATTGAGGCCGCGGAAACAACTGCTGGCAATTGGGGACTCCAGGTCTCCGGGCCCTTTTTTTTCTCCCCTTTATTTTTTGCGCAGGTTACTCAGGAGACAGCTGACCATAGTCAGAGTTAGTCACAGTGCGCTTGCTTAGTCATTTGTTCAAGCCGCCCTCCTGGAAGAACTGGCACAGTCTCAAACGCAGCTGTCGTGGAGGCTTGGCAGCTGCCGACCCAGGCCGCGCGACAGAGAGAGACAGAGCGAGAAAAACTAAAGATGATCGACGGGGAAGGAGACAAATCCAAGATGGAGGAATGGACTGGAAGGAACAAAGGCAGGGGTTGTGCTCTTTACAAGTAGACACGCCTCAGGTCTCCGGGTGAGGTGATGGTGTTGCACTGTGGGCACAGCTTCTTGTTTCCCTGTGATGGACAGACAAGCAACAGTTAGCTTGGTAGCTCAGAAAAATGTACCAACAGACATAACAATGAAGTGCTCACTCTGCTGATTTGGGGCTACGAGCATGAAGTTCACCCAGTGCTCTTACTGCCTCCTCCTGTGTGAATCTAAACCTGTTTGCTGCACATCTTGCCTCCCCTTCTGCCCTCTTCCTCTCCCTCTGCACTGCTTTGATAGTTTGCCATCTGCAGTAAAGCAGCAGGCGATAATATGCAACACAGGTCTGACAGCATAACAAGATTCTGAATGGGTGGTCTCACCACTGTCCTAAATCCCTGTTGCTTTCCCACACCAACTCTGGCCAACAACTGCTGGCTGCAGGCGCATCCTTTTCTGACAGAGTCACTGTGCTGAGTTTACACTTAATGATGCAAGAAAAAAGAAAAAGAAGCCAAAAACAGACCATAAACAAACGAAGAATAGTGGCACAGCTGGAGTCAACTAGGAAAGGATTATATGATGTCATTGCTATGAGGAAAGTCTTAACATCAGAAATGAAATGCACCCGTTGTGTTTCCCACAGATCTAGGTTCTATTTCTTGTAGATGATGGGGGTGGTTGGCTGGTGTTGTGATAATAAATAACTGAGCGACTCCAGCGTCTTGGACCGCAGCTGGTGATGTTATTCCTTGTTCTGCTGCCGAGCTTCATAAGCTTGGCATGGCTGCACATGAATCAGTTCTCCACCTGATGTCAGCTGCAGTGTCCAAGACAGAGAAGCTGGAGTATGTGAACATGGGACATAAACTTTTTTAAGGAAACCACCACAACAGAAGCACGATTAAAACATAAGACTGAAGGCCCAACACTCACAGCTACTTTACTTCCAAAGTAAGGTCAAGGGAATGGTCTACTACTCAGTCACTTCCTGAAAGTGTCATTCTCTCAAGCAAAGGGGCTCAGGTAAAGTCCATGTATAGCAGGGGTGTCAAAAATAAGGCCTAGGGACCAGGAGACTCTAATCTGCCCCACCGGAAGGCTTTGAAAACTGTGAATGAGTGCACAGATTTTGAACTTTTAACTGTAGTATAGTGTTTCCCATTGATAATTCATACTACACCAAAGTAGTTAAGTAACAGTTAAACAATTAATATAATGACAGAAACTGTCTACTACAGCAATGTCTTTTTGTTTTAAAGAGTGGGTCCACAGCAAAAAAAACAAAAAAAATCTGTAACGTTTCCTGTAATTTTAGACATGAATCACATAGGAAAACTGAGCTGTAATGTTGAAACTACACTTCTTTGAATCTAAGAGCTTAGTTTATTTAAATGTCTTTCACTGATATGGACTGTTTAAGATCAAAGTGGGCTGCATGTGGCCCACAATGTATGATGATGTATGGGAAACAGTGAATGACATTTTGAATGCTGTTGTTAGACATAACAAAACTGCTCATCACCTTTTACTAAACTATCTGGTGCTTTAATCAGTCTGTAAACCGTGTGCTGAAAGACTTTAGCATACGGCACACAAACGTGCGGTGTAACATCTGACATGAGTCCAACACAATCTGAAGATCTCGTTTGTATTTTGTGCACTTTTGAAACATTAATCGGTCAGTATAAATGTACCTCTGACCCCCAAGGATTTATAGGCTTCAGTTCCTGTAAGCCCCTGAATAAACTCTTTCAAGCAGGTGTACCGATTAAGGGCCTAGACGGGGGTGATTTGAGAGTGACAGATGTCACATACTCATGCTAAGAGGATATGTTGCTCCACACTACTAAAAAAAAAAAAGTCCAGAGTGAAGAATGGGATGGGATGTGGGGTGTATGGGAAAAAATGGAAAGAAGAGGAGTTTGGAAAGGTTTAAAACGTTTGAAGTAGTAGTAATGAACATTTTCTTCAGAAATACCTCTTATAAATCACGTATCAAAGCATTGTTTAATAGCATAAATTTAACTAAGTGTAATTTAAGCAATTTTATTGATACCCTGTTGAGGGAGCACTTCTCCTGTTTGTTTGGAGTCTCGTCAAAGCTTTCTGTTGTTTACTGTGGGCAGTGAGCATGCATGGGTGTGTGCCTGCTACGCTGTGCTCCAGCTGCCTCGCTCATTAAAGTGGTAAGAGGCTGGGCTGACGTTAACTAGATTCCCGGGCATTTACTTTGATCAGTTTGGCCCTCCCGGTTTTATAGCTGTCTCCAGGCTATGACTTTAATTCCCCATACATTAAACCAGCAGTGGCAGGATGCACGTCTGTGCACACACCTACACAGAAAACACAGGTACGCTGCAGATGGAAACAATGGAGCGCTTTCTTTTGAGCAATTAATAACAGAAGAATTAGAAAGCAGGCTAACTAATTCATTAATCAGGCCCAGACTGCCTTTCTGCTCGTACTCAAATGAAGGTCTTCTTAAATCACCTTAAACTGAAAGCATTTTCCAGACAATTATTAACATGAATAAGGGTGGTAATGGTTGGGACCATTAGCTTATGCTGCTTTTATCTGCTATCATTTAGCTATTCTACTGGACCAAACCATTTCAGAAACACCAAATTTAAAATGTATAGCTGAATACAAGGCTGAAATAGTCATCAGACTGGCCCATTCCCATTCATCATAATCCCTGGAAAAATAAAGTCTGCTCCATTCAGTCCTTGACATAGATGATGTCACATGGTTTAACACACTGAATCTAATGCAGAGAGCGGTAGCTGGTCCACCAATCAGCAGCCTGCCTAAGCCCAAAAAGGATAAACTGAGCAAAGTGTGAAGAGTTTTAGAGATTTGAAACTGCATCTATAGGCTGAAGGTGATTCTCTTCATTCAAAACACCAGCGTGATGCTTTAGACTCGTAAAGACTCGAGAAGACAGCTTCGATTAGAACCTTAGGACTGCTGATGCAAGGCTGTCTGCACACTAACCCAGATGTTACTCAGGAAGTTCTTCAAAATTGTATAAATAGTGTACTGGCTAAGGTTTAACATCTTCCCCAACAAAGTCAAAATATTCCAGCAATCAATGTTTTTACATCATTCAATGAAGTTAAAAATCAAACTTTCTGCTCTGTGTTTTCACATCTATACATTCTGGGAGGTCCTGAATGATTAGTAATTTACATTAAGCTGAATTACCGTCAAGCTGGGACTGAATGAATTCACCACTAAAGATGAGGATTTTAAAATGGCTGTTAACAATCTTTTATGTTCTGTTGCGTTGATTTTTTAAAATATTTTATTTTGTTTTAAGCTGGGAGAGGCTTTTGAAAAAGCAACAACTTTGATAAAAACACAAAGGTTCTTTTTCTCCATCTAAACAAGCCCCAAACGAGTGCACCAGGAGGGCAGTGCACCAGGAGGGCAGTGCACCAGGAGGGCAGTGCACCAGGAGGGCAGTGCACCAGGAGGGCCATTGTCAGTGCATTTAGTTTTGTAATTACCCTGCAATTATTCAAAGAGTGCATGGCTATACATTTCTAGGACACTGATGCAACTAATACTGTATACAATGATGTGGCACTAATGATCGGCTTATTTGTGATCGTTTTTCCAGGTGGGACGGACCTGGGGGTATGTTGATGAGTAGGATTAGGCTTCATGGGGAAAGGGCAACAGGGGAAACAAGGTGAGATGAGAACATTGACAACATCAGATATTTCGTGGAGGGAAAAGAGGCAATAAGAGCAAAGACATCAGAGAAAGCCAATGAGTACACTGTTTACCCTTCCAGCTGTAGGAACACTATTTTCTTTTGCGCTCCATTTACCACATTAGCAACAGCTAACTGCACACTACTGAATATATTAGACTAACTAATAACCAGCAAAACCGCAGCGGAGGGGCGTGTGTGTGTGTGTGTGTGTAGACCTAAGGCAGTACATAGAAGCCAGTGGAGGCTGAAGTTGACCACTTTATTCCAACATTTTAACAAGCCTTTTGGGGACCATTCCATCTAAGCCTTTCCCTGACTGAGGCTACAAGTGTTTGCACTGCCTGCACTGCGCGTGCTGAGAGAGAACAGGTCATTTGGGGAATATTCCATTTTAGTTCCTCCCTACGGGGCATGAATACAGAGAAAAATTCACTGACTATGAAATGAGGCCGCAATAACTGCATGTCATGAGGACTTGCCCCGCAGCACTGAGTGTGTGTGCATGTGTGTGAGTGAGATGAAGTGTGTGAGTTTGAGCGTACCAGAGTCCTGAGCCAGCATTCTTCACAGTGGACGTGCCAGCACTGGATGGAGGTGAGCGGCATCGTGTAGGAGTCCTAAAAACAAAACAAAACAAAAAAAAAAGGAAAAATTTAAACTACATCGGATTCACAGGACACTCACTTAAGCTAGCAACAAACAAGTAACGCTACACAATCCCTGACCAACAAACAGCATCAAACCACTAACCACGGAAAGACAGCCAGCAGCCACAGAACCACTGAGCAAGGCAGCATATGGGAAATTGAACCGGCAATCTGCGGGTCACAAACGTACACGCACACGTGCACAAACACGACATCGGCCAGGCAACGGGCAGAGACAGAGGGAAACGGGCAGGGAGGGGGGAGATGAGGGAGGAAGCCGTGAACGAGCCCTGTTGGGCGTCCTTTTCTTTCCCTCTGGAAAAGAATGGAGAGATGAGGGAGGAATGAGGTGAGGGTGGGAAGAGAGCGGAGGAGGTAAGGAGGGAGGGAGTGCCTTACCCTCCGTAAGGGCTGTGGGAGGAGCCTCTTTATGCCGCTGCTGTAGCCACCAATCACAAGGCCCCTGTACAGGCAATACAGGCCGAGGGGGAGGGACTTAGGCTGCCTCTCTCCGACCTCATTGGCCCCTATGTTCTTGAGCTCCGCGCCTGACTGGATAGCAGGCTTCCTCTGCGGAAGGAGGAGGAGGAGGAGGGAGAGGTGGGGGTTGGAGAGGAGAGGTTGGGGGCGAAAGGTGGCAGCTAATCACAGAGCCGGGCTTGTACTGATCGCGCACACACAAACACCAAAGAGCAACAGAAGACGCGTGCGGACAAACACAAACCCACACAAACATCGCAGTGTGTGCTAATGACGGCCAGAAAGTAAGAAAAGTGAGGCTTTGAATACAACTTCTTCCACCTCTGATTGGATAGCTGACAACTAGGCTAAAATGCTAAGTCAACTGGAAAAGCTCGGATCTTCAGGAGTTTTATCTCATTGGTTAGATTTTACAAGTGCGAAGAAACAATTACACTCTGAAAGTGCAACTGAGGCATGAATGTAAAATAAATGGCTTTTTTTATCCCGACACTTCACTGACATTGCTAATGGAAGAATGGGTTAAGTTTTATGTATATACTACAAAATCACAACAGTCGCCTCAATCTGCTACACACATATACATACATATATATATATGTGTATAAAGACCCGACAATAATAACGGAGAAACCAATCAGCCGAACAATCAACCGAAACCCTATGAGCAAGCATTTGGTGACAGTGGGATGGAAAAACTCCCTTTTAACAGGAAGAAACCTCCAACAGAACCAGGCTCAGATTACAGTCTTATTTATCAGTTTACTTGTAAAGGCTCTTTTGATAAATATGTCCTTGTAGTATTTTATTTGAATAAGAGCTGTTTTTATGTAATTAGCGATGCTAATTACATAAAAACAGCTGCTAATTTTAAAAATAGAGGCATTTTAAGAGGAGATGTTGTAGACACACTTTTTACTACAAGTAAAGTTTTCTTGGCATTAACTGCTTTAGCTTTTTTTAACTTGGTCTCTTATAGTCAACCAGCTTAAGCAAAGAGCAATACTACACTGGCTAATTTGAATAGTCAATTCAGGCATGTTTAAATGTCGTTGAAATTTAGTCTTCAAACAGTCTAAATATTTGCAATCAAGTCCATCAGTAACCTTACTTTAAACCTGAAATATCTCAATATTTAAATATCTGAATATATTGAATTTCCAAAAGTAGTTTAGGACTATCTTAAAGCACATTTTAAGTTCCTTGCCCTAAAGTGACCAATAGATGGGGGTAGAAACCCACAGATGAGATGCCCTCAGCATCAGTAAAGGCTAACAGACAACTTGAGTCAACTTGATACAGAGGGCGAGCATTTCCACCAGACAATCAGAAGGTAAAAATTAGTAAGAAATATTTGCAGAAATAACTGTGTAGAGGTGACAGTGGTGGCGTTTAGACTGAGTCATACATCTGCTCAAAGTGTTTCTGCATCTACTTGATGCGGTGGAAATCTCCAGCTGCTTCAAAATCTGCCAGTTAGTGAGAGTAATCTGATGACATTTAGATCAGACCCAGTGACAGGGAGGGAGCCCAGTGACAGGTTAAAGACAGAGACAGATTAGATGGAAGAGGCCTGTGTGTGTGTGTGTGTGTGTGTGTGTGTGTGTGTAGACATATTTGTATTTCTCTGTATGCCTTAGTGTGTGTTTGTGTGTGTGCGTGCGCAAAACAGATGAGGGACAGTGACAGATGAGCAGAGAGGAGCCGTGTGCTCATGGGGCAGTGAGTGATCGATCGCTATGCCTTGCCCTCCGTGTCACCTCAGGCACCCAGCGACCTTTAGGAAGCGCAGGCGTTGGTAATTACCCGCCTCACATGCATACACACCAACAGGCTCTCACACACACACTCACACGCAGCAAGCACAGGATGCCGACGCTGCACTGTCCACACGCTTGAAGAATGACAGGGTGGGTACTTGACACAAAGTGGGGGTACACAAACACTGATGTGAGGTGTAGGCGAAACTGCATCTCAAGTGTCTGATGGACCTCTATATTGTCCCTCATGGCTTTAACTATTGATCGGTGAGGTCCAATCAGCCATCAATACAAGCTGTGATGCACAGGAGTGTCTTTTCACCTAACAAAGCCAAACTTTGACACATTTTTCACAGATTTAACCTGCTTTGTGCACAGCACAATCAGGACGCCATCTCAGAATTTGAACATACACATACTTCTGTGCTCCTGAGATGAAGCATGAGATGTTAAGAAAACATGATTCGCTCTGGAAATGTGATAGCAGACAATCGTGCCAAATTGCAAAGCCATGCAAAGGGCCACACCACAACAGCAACACAACACCAGCAGCACACGGACAGTGAAAATGCTCCCACGAAGAGCAGAAATGAGATGCGTGCAGGTGCTTCACACATTTCTGCAGCACAAGTATACAACCTACAGCAAAACACACGAACACTATCGAACAGAAAAATCTGTCACTCAAACCGAGCAGCTAGATATCAAGGTAAGCACTCTGGCCACAGTGAGTATATTTTTAATTTATATTTGCTTGAAAAAAATAGGTGAGGGTAGAGGGTTGAATCCCTCTACAAGGTAGAAAGTGATCAGTGGTTGCTACTTACATCCACTGAATATACACTGACTGTCCCAAAAATACAGCACATTCTGGTATTCAGGTAAGCCTGTGACATGGGACAGACCTTATCAGCCCTTGCTACATATCTGGCCTAATAAAGTGGAAGTCCAAACCTCTGGCTTTGGAAACATACAAAAATGTAAGGGACGGGCCATTAAGGTCAAAAACAACAACTGGGAGACATGGACATGAGATAAGGAAGTAATCACAGTGACTCCGCCCACTGGTTTGTGGCATTTAATCCATTGAAACTTTAGCTTTCTGAAAGCAGATGGAAAGGACACTGAACGCCCCCCATTGTAGCAAACCGTCAATCTCAAAGCAGCCTTTCATTAGAAGCTATATCAAATATATAGCTTCTAATAAGCTATATCTGTTAATGAGTTACCATAGATCGCGTAACTCGTTAACGGAGATTTGCCGAGTTAATGCAGTTATGGTGTTAACATCATTTTAACGAGATTAACGCTGACAGCACTAAATATATTACTTTTAATGTGACAGCCCTCATTGACCATTAGAAAGAATGTAGGGGCACTTCCTCACTGGCTCCACTTTTTAGGCTTGAAAGTTATCCTCCATCTTTTATATACAGTTTATAACCCCCCCCTTAACCGCAGCTTCACATGTTTATGGTGCTACATGCAGTTTGACAAATGCTAATGCTGCCTTCTGACAAAGCCACAACACTTCCACTGAAGACAAGCAGACACCATTCATGTAAACGCTATACTCACCATGCAGATGAGACATTTGTACCGGTCTCCTCGGAGTATCTGCTTCTCCAGCTCTCTGATTCGAGCCTTCAGGGCCTCCATGGTGGTTGCCGTGGACTCTTCCTCCGTTACCCTGGGAACAAGCAAGAGAGACGATAGAGGTTTTAAGTATAGGTCTACACCACAGATGACGAGCCCACTCTCACACTCTTGTAACAAGAATTGTACAGTTGTGTTTTCAGTTCCATTTAATAAAAACAAATAAACATTAGGAAACAGGAACGTTGTAGCATTAAATACTCTAAATCTCAATGTCTCAAAGTTCCACAAAACATTGGAAGCTGGATGAATCTGCTGGGTGCTAAACACAAGAAAAAGAAAGAAGAAGAGGAAAAAAGTCCTCTTTTATCATCAACCCATTGTCGTCAGCCATAGTACTACATCACTGTACTGTGATCCTGCAGTATATTTGTGTTAAATCCTATGATATGAATTTAATGGACTCCTATCTTTCGAGAGATGTATCATTCTCTACACATGTTCATTCAATACCATCTGATTAGGGCCCTGTGCACGCTGCTGTGTAGTACGACATGTTTCAAGTCAAAGTCTTTGTCGATACGCGTTGTCTTTCTTGTAGCTCAATAAACAACAAGCCCTCTTTGAATCTTCCTGACTTCTCTTGTTCCTCAGGTCAAACAGAGTATTTACATCCTTCTATTTAACATGTCTGCACACTCAAAGGACTCATGGCGTCACAGACTTTTGCTTAAACTTCTATTGTGTTGTTTGTAAGTCTCACGCTCAGCTTCCATCCTCTGTTATGTTTTCGCAGCTCTTCCCATGGTCACCCATCCCAGTCTATCGCCTTGGCTCTGTATTTATCTCCACATCGCCACATGTCCTTGCTTCTTCATCACTCTCTCCTCCAACTTTCTTTTTCCTTATATCCCCTGTCCTCCCTACTGGTGAGTGGCCTCTGATTAATGCGCAGCATGATAACAGAAAATGTGCGTTTAACACTGTCCGACAGCATATGAAGCAGCGATAACTAGATCAATAGGGAAGACGCACAGACCGCAACGATGATGATGATGATGACAGTGATTCGGTGGAGGGAGACGAGCCGCACAAGCCAGCTGGTGTTTATTATAGCTATCCACTCATTCTCTGGTAAAATGCAATAGTTGTGTGTGTGAGTGTGTGAGAGGTGTAAGCAGTGTGCGTATTTATGGTGATGTGGTCATTTTGCAGCCTGATAGCTAGTTGATCTATGGTATTGATCTGGATGGGGAAGGACAAGCAGAAGGAAGGAAGAGAGGAGCACAGTAAGTGGCTGAGTGTATGTGTGTGTGTGTGTGTGTGTGTGTGTGGCCTAGTACATGGCTCCATTTGCTGCATACTCAAACAGTAGTGGGGAAGTGTACAGGGGAAAGGAAACGGGGCTGGACTTACTTCATTTCCTCTCAACGCCCGAGATTTTGAAAATCTATTTTTTGGGCCACACCGGTAGATCTACATGAATTCACATCATCAAGCAAGCTCATTAAAATAAATTGAACATTTAAACTAAATTGAAGATTAAATTAAAATTAAACATTTCAGGTTTGTGTGATGATCAGCAGACTTGTTCAAATACCTCCATGATAATCTGTAAAGCTTAGTGGAGGAAGAAAATTCTAGGGGTTCAATGTGAGACTGTACCCTCGATACAAACGTCTGTGGTCTCTTTGTTGAGATTCTGGCATTATATCACAATAAGTTTATTTAAGCCAATGAACGAATGACAGAGTGAAAACAGTGGACCAAATCATGTTTTGGCTTCTTTCTCCCAAAAGGAATTCATATCTTTTAGATCATCAATGACAAAAGTCTCCATTCGGCCCTGAAATTGTGACAATGTTTAGTAGCTTGTACAGTAAAGGATTGCTTTATTATTTTAAAAAAATACTAATAAAAGATCATGAAAATCACTGGCTGGACTGATGTTACAACAGGCTTAAAAACAGCAGCACTGCAGCTTGTGGGGACTCGTCTTGCTCAAGATTCAGCAGGATGACTGTTTGTCGTGTTGTGGTTGAAATGTTTCCGGACCGGCAAAGCATCCTTCCCTATTCCCTCTCTCAGATCTATGGAAAAAAAGCTGACCTGCACTAACTCTTTCCTGTAACCTCATCATCCTCCCACCTTTGTAAAGGCCTGTCTTGACTTGCCACCCTGGTGTCCTATAAACTGTTTTACCCTCTCCTCTTATTAGCACCGAGCTTGTAAAAAGCCATTTAGCCTTGATTAGCCTCTAGCTTATAAAGCAGCCGTGGACTCTGGGCTGGACCGAGCTGGACAGAAGTCATCCCTCTAACAAGGCTGTCTTTTTTCTTTTTATCAGCTCCAGTAAAGTCCTCTGTCGCAAACAAAACTCTTCCAAAAGGGTTTCTTGTCTTGTTTGACGCGAAACGAAACAAGTCAGGAAAAACAGTTTTACTTCTCCTACTTATTTTTGTTTTGTGGTAAAACAAGTTCATCTTCTTTATGCAGCTGTGGATATCTAGAGAGGGAGTGTGTGTGTGTCTATGTGTGTGTTTGTTGGGGGGGGGAATGCAGGAGGTGCAGAGATTTAATGGAGGTAAAGAAGGGAACAGGATGACTTCACAGGGCCAAGAAAAGGAAAGACAACTCTCTGGGGCTAAATGTGGCATGCAGGGAGATGAACAGCCTCTCACAGAGCAACATGCACAAGTGAAAATCCTTGAGTTTAAGCTGGCTCTGGGGTTTTCAGTCTCTGAGCCAGAATAAGAAAATTTATCTCACTCTGGGAGCCAGGATTCGAAAACACATCATGTGGACTCAGAGAAACACATTAACATTTTAGGCTGGGCTACAACCTAAAGGTAAGACATTTCTGTAACAGTCCTAAGACCTCTACACGCAGAGTGCATCACAAAAACATATAAGCGGCAATGTGTCCTCAAAAAACGCACTGTGGAAAAAAATTAGGTATACAAGAAAAGGAAGAAACGCAGATTCTGGGTTTATTCAATTCTCACGAGAAGGCGGCAGCAGGAGTTGCAGCTCTATCACGATCATTTTCTTACATATTTTAGGATGTGAGTTGGGTCCACATCTGAGGATGTTACATATGTAAGAATCTCCCACTGATCATATTAATTGTTAACAACACTGTGTTGGTGCGTTTTTATACAACGAGGTCCAGGCTTGGTAGGTTTCAGCTTGTGGCCTTGATCTTTGGGCCTAAAATCATGAAACCTTCAGAATAAATACTGAAACACAACTGCCATCAATACAACATGCCTCGGCTCCAATGTGCTTTTTGAACGGTGTGTGTGTGTGTGCATGTATGTGAGTGAAAGAAGGTGAAATAGCGATGCATTTTCATCTCGACTCATCCCTGTGGTGAAAAAAGCAAGCAGGAAAGCCCGACAGAGACAGATTGATGGCTCTGCCTCCCCTCTATTTAGCGCTCTGTCCCCAACTTGTGTGGGGCTATTCCTCATTTCATTAGTGTGTGTGTGTGCGCGCGCAGCTGAAGATCTCTACCATCTATCTCAATCAGCCCTGTGTCTTAATCTACTGTCTACCTACATTTTGGCCTCACTCAGCTTCTCTCTCAACACAAGCACATAGAAATGATCAAATTAGACGGTAATTAATTTTTTTGCAGCACATTGCAAACATTTTATCAACCAGGTGGAGACACAAACTTCTCAAATCTACATGCTGTAAAAAAACAAAACAAAAACAGCAGCAGCATCATTCTCTTTTGCACCCTGTTAACTGAGGCCTTAACTACACTCACACACCATGATAAAACATTTAAGTCACTATTGATTTCCCCTGCCTCTGCCCAATATATATGTGCGTAGGCCTCAGATGGCAAAAGGCAAGGGGCAAGGGGGGAGGGGGCATGTTGTAAGTGTCTCAGAAGAATTGAGACGGGAAGAAACGAACAACAGAAATGTGAAAGAGAAAAGAAGGCGGAAGAGAGAGACATGCAGCTTAGCGACAGAGCAATAAAGCGAAGAATGAGAGGAAAAAGACGAAGACAGGCTGGGCGGCGTGTATGTGTACGTGTAGGTGATGGGGAGGAGGGGGTTACAAATCTAGCTTCATCACTTCCAAATTGAGGACAGATTCAATTATTTGCAGAAACCACATGGAAATCTCTCCGCATTGTTCCAGCTGGAGCACCAAATTTGGCAGCAATCGCATTGGCGGCATTGGAGGGGCCATTTATCTTGGAGGGGAAAGAGCGTCTCAGGCGCTGTACGTGTGTATGTGTGTATGTATGCGTGTGTGTATGTGTGAGCTCATTTATCTTGTAGGGGAATGAGCAGGGGAACGAGGACGCCCGGGGAGGCGACCAGATCATTACCCATCTGGGATCAGAGAGAGAGAGATTTCACTAACGCTGGCCTGTGCAAAGCGCCGTACGCACACGTACGCACACGTACACACACGTACACACACACACACACACACACACACACAATGTATCAATGTAACGAAAGGAGACAAATCTCATTTTCATTTGGGGACGGAGGGGCACAGAAGCTCCACAAATGCGTGCATTTATAGTAAGCAGAGAGGAGTGATGCAGGGAATTGTTCCAGCCAGCCGGCTGACTGCTTGTTCCAGCGCAATCATTCAGCAGCTAGTTGGCCCCCTTTAAATGGATACTTAAATTAAGCCATGCTCTGCTCCTGGTGGCCACTAAAACCTCAGCTAGAGCGTCGTGTCTATGGAAACGCACACCAACTTTGCATCGTAAAAAAACCCCCCAAAAAACAAATGCACATGCAGTTATAGTGTCTGCTGTACAGGAGTATTTGTGTCAGTCAAGCTGAAGAACGTGAGGAAGGAAACCTGTCCCTACATCACACTGGATGTGCAGAACCAATCAGTGCGGTCAGATTGCCACCTAACCTGTCAGCATCTTTTTCCCTGTATTGCATGCAAATTAAAACTGGAATGATCACGTTGCAGACATTATTGAATGTATCCCCTCGCTCAGCAAACACACGCAGTTCTTGCCTCACGATGCTGTTTCTGATCAATACAGTTCAAGCTGCTCTGCTTATTTGCCAGTTATCCCTTCTACTGATATTTAATATGGACCACGAACATGCAGAGTGCCGATTGATTTATTTCAGTGAAACATTTATTGCATTCAACCTTCCAATAGTTGATGGAAGCACGTTATGTAAAACTGTAAGCACACATACAGTCAAACAATTCAATTATTATCTTGCAACTCCAGGAAATTGGCCTTAAACACGCATATCAGGAATAGAGAAATGTATCACTAAGCCTTATAAAGAAGGCAGTCGAAAGATCATTCCACTTCATGTTTAACTGATCTATTTCAAAAATCCAACTAGTGTGTGTCCACATGTGTGTTTTCTCTGTCACCTACTTTTCGATCTCGCTGTTTTTACAGGTGCGGGGGGCGGAGGAGGAAGAGGAGGAAGACGAGGGAGTGCTGGGGTCTGTCTTGCTGCTCTCGCCGTTGCTTGTTGAAGGCATCTCTGTAGACACAAAGACAGGTAACCCGTTCAGTGCTGGCTTTTTAGCCTATCCAGCATATCCTGAGGAGACAGTTATTTTGTCCCTACTTACCATCGTTGGCCCATTTGGAGAATTCAGGTGTTATTCTATTAGAAGGCATCCCCCCGCTGTAAGACAGAGACACAGATGTCCATGTAAGTGGCAGCTCAAGGTTACTAACTCAGGGGATTTTCAGATTTACTGGCAGAAAATCTAATAGTTAAGCTTTTGTACTTGAGCACAGCTCCCCGTAGCGCCTCCCGCTCCCTGGCTTCTCCCTGGTCCTCTCCAGCACCGGAGCAGGGGATGATGTCGGCCTCGGTGTACTGAGCCTTGCCATACTCCAAGGTGTCGTCTCCATCCACATCTAGGTCGGCATCGCTGTCTGCAGCGCTCTCCTTGATGCTACACGTGGCAAAGCCAGTTGCTGAGGAAAAAGAAAAAGTAAAGAGGACCATTACTTCGCTTTAACAGCAAAACAAAAATGCTCCATGCGGGCAACAAGATTTGCATTTATTTAACAACTCCACATCACCCTTTGACGTTAACAAAAGTCCTATTTTCACTTGCAGCTGCCGTGTCATATGCACCTCTGCACTAGATTTATCAAAATAAAAGCACCACTACTGACACATTTTTGGAAGGCAAAACTGTGAAGAGCTTTGTCTATTTAAGCAACTTTATAAGTGCAGTGCAGAATTACCATTGCTCAGTACATTATTCTACACATCATCAACATACAGATCCAGAGAGAACCAGCTTAAGAGGGCACAGACCACACCAAGACCTGGAGTAACTTTCCGACACACTTCAGAACTTGACGATGCTAAATTTAGCTCGTCTAAAACTTCAGCTTCTCCAAACCAAATTAAAGACTTTTCAATAACCTGGACAGGTGAGAAAGAGAGCTAGATTTGGTCAGAGACAAGGAGGTGAAAGGGAGACGGCACACAGAGCTGGGCTGAACTGACACCAGACTGACACCTTACCCATCAATCTTGGAGAAAGAGAGAAGGAGAGGGAGTGTGTGTGAGTGGCACTTCTATAAACCGAGTGATGAACGCTCAGACAAACTCTTACCGCTGCCTGACTGCTCCCTTCAGCTCCACTTAGCCACACAGCTGGCTCTGTGTGTGTGTCCGTCACTTAGAGGTGTCTCTTCAGTGTTTGTTTGAGGCTGTCTGTCCTTCTGTCACTTACGCCCCTGTCTCTCCAACCCCTTGAAGGTGTGTGTGTGTGCATGTGCAAGTCTGTCTACCTGTCACTTACACCATGTCTATCTACCACATAGAGATAGGTAGGTAATATATATATATGTGTGTGTGTGTGTGTCACTTACACCTTGACTATTGGAGCCATGTGTGTTGTAACTCTGAAAGTGTCTGTGTGTGTCTCTACCAGTGACAGGCCTGACAGCCATCTTATTTACACCTATTCCAATTTCTACAAGCTCTCAGCTGGACTAGTGTTTTGTGTGTGTGTGTGTGTGTGTGTGTGTGTGTGTGTGTGTCTGTGGGGGGGTGGAGGACCAGAAAGAGTTGACAGCCATCCTATTTAACCTACCTGTCCTGGTGTACGAGTCTCAAAACTAGACTTCCCATAACAGTTGCTCTTAGTCTTCCCCATCTCACTCCACTACAGAGTCTTAGTCAAAGTGCAAATCCGACGCCTTGGCTTTCATAAAAGTTTTTCTGGGATTTAAACGTCAACTGCTTCTCCTCCCACCTAACAATGTAAGTCCCAGGAGGGGGAAAAAAGGTGCCAGAGATACTAAGCCGTTTTACAATAGGCCCATGGTTTTCAGTGATCAAATAAAAAGAACCTTTTAATTTTTATTTGGTCTCAGCGTTAGAAGGGAACATATGGGAGCAGTGGCTGTGCAGTCTGCTTGGTCCTCGGGCTACAGATTATCAGTGCACTGCAGAAGAACAGCGTACATGTCACATTCATATATTTTAATGTAATGACATGTACGGTGACTTACATTTGGATTTTCACACTTTTTCCTCTACATTTTCAAAGCGTGAGACTTAACTGGAGAACCTTGAGCGTTTCTGTACTATCAGAAAATCAAGCCCAGCCTTACTTCAGAAGGGCCACCTCCATCCTGGAAGATCAGGTGTGGATCAACGCCAGCCCACATCAGCTGATAGCACAGCTACTATCCTTTTGGCTATCTCATATAGACAACATTGAAATAAAATCAGATCCAGCTGTTTAAGTCAAGCTCAAACAGACACTGAATGCAAATATGGGATCCACGCATCCCCATTACCTCCTCATCTTATGTCTTTATTGTGAATAGCTGTTGCTCCTCACACTGTACAGTTTACAGCATCGCAATCCTTAAACTAACTCAAACATTGACCAAATGGATCCTAACAGGAGTGGTCATAGGTAATATTTAACCAGTCACCAGAGGTATTCAACAAAGTCCTTTGAAATCATGAGCAATGAACTTTGGCTTCACCTGTATTTCAAAACTCTTCAAGTATCACTTTAATGCCCTTTAATAGCAGGATGCGGTAAATGGAAATTTTGACTTTTTATATATACATATATTAAAAAAATCCTTTAAAAGTTTCTCCTTTGGTGGACATGAATGCATGGATGCTGTTTTTTTCTACTTCACCCACCTGGACTTATATATAATGCCACACATGGTCTGGGCTGTGTGAACACACACTGTCCCTGACTCTAGTGTATTCCCTGAGAGTACGTGTGGCCTGCTTGCTCTGTATGTGTGCGTTACCGTGCTTCTATCTGTCCCTGTAAGCAGTCTTGGCAGGCCAATCTAATCTGGCCAGGGAAAGGTCAGCCCCACTCTAACTGCCTTTCACTCACATTATTCATCAACGCCCCCTCCCCACTTTCTTTTTTACCCTCTTTGCCTTTTTCTTTCTTTTTCTCCCTCACCTTTTCTTACAATCACTCCTTTTATGTTGCCTTTATTTCTTCACTTTCCTCCCCTCTCTCCCATTCCCTTGCTTCTCTTTCACTTTGTCATCCCACCACTCATGTATCACTTGTTTTCTCTCCTGTACTAGCCCTGTTTGCTGAACTATTTCCCCTTTTTCCTGCCACACACACAGAAACACACACAGACTCCTACAGTGCCACCCTGTTTTGTCTCATTATCTAACCATCTCCTGAGCGTCGCTGACTCTTTAACATGTAAACTACACATTTTACCCTCCAGGTTACATGCTGCCAAGGCAGCAACAAAAGAGGCCCCGAATTTATTAACATATCAGTATAACAAGGCCACAAGTACAGGTCTGAACAGGCAGCGAGGATCAAAGGACTCATCAGGCCTACTGGCAGCGCTGCTCAGCCAAATAATCCCACCTCAGCAACATCCCGTTACCATAGCAATTATCGAGACTCTAAGAAGCAGAAAGAAGGCATGTCAAAGGTCATCACACTATCTTTCTGCCATTTACAGGTCAGAGACAGAGTGTGTGTGGGGGGAGCGAGTGGGAGAGGGACACAGACACAAAGACATGAGACGGTCATCTTTGAAGTCCATTTACAAAGCAGAGATTTCTCCTCTTCTCAATCCCTCTGGGCCATCTCATCCTGCAATAATCCCCATCTTTCCCTACTTGTGCTCTCAGGATGGCCCAATATCGAACCTCAGGATCTGTCTGCCTGCCTCCCTGCCTGCCTTTCTAGTCATCCATCTGTGACGGATCAACTATTGTGTTCCAAACTTTGAATACATTTTCCAACTTAGTGATGAGGTAAAAAAAATAAACAAAAAAACCCTTGAAAGACAAGAATAAAGACAAGTGGGACCCACAAATAATAACATATGGGGGAAACACAGAACATTTACATGTTGTATTTGAAGGCAATTAAAACAAACACCTACAGATATTCATGGCATGATTATCTGGGTGGACACCCAATGAAGTCAGAGTCAGTCAACTAATCCCAGCAAGCCAAAAGCTTAGACTTCGGCTGCTCTACACACCAGGTTTTAAACACTTTTTTCCTTCTCTTGGATCTGTGTGATGTTGATAAAAGGGGAATCGAATCATGCAAAGCTACTCTCAGTATTCCAAGAATAAATTAAGAAGCTGGATCGGAGATGAGCTGCTGCCCCAAGTGGGGCATCTCGGGGTTCACCAGTAAGGGGACTGGGACACTGGCAGACAGACTGGGGCTACAGTGATGCAGACACTGCATCAGTTCGTTGTGATCAAGATCATGCTGAGCGTAAAAGCAAAGCTGACCGGTAGCAGTCAATGTACGTCCCTACTGTCACCTATGATCGGCAGCTTTGGTAGTGACCGAAAGAACAAGATCACCGATACAAGTGGCGGAAGCTTCAGAGCTTCCTCTGAAAGGTGGCCGGCCTTTCCCTTATAGACAGGGTGAGGAGTTCAGTGATGAGAGAAGGGCTCCTCCACACTGAAGCCAGCTGTGGTGGTCAGGTATCTGACTTGGGCGCCTCGTGTGTGAAGTGTTCCGGGCATGTCCCACCAGTAAGAGGCCCCATGGCAGACCCAGAAACCCCTCGGTGTTCCACCAGGTAAGCTGGAGGAGGTGGCTGAAGAGATCTGTGTGTTTCTGCTTAGGCTGCCGATCCCATGACCAGGCCCCAGATAAGCGTACATGACTAAATGTTACCTGAAGAGACAACAAAGTCCCCCATCTTTCCTAAAATTTTCATATTGAAATCCTAAATGATGAGGAAGCCAGGAAAAAGAAGATCAAGATCTTCTCAAATTCAGCTTGGAAGTTTTGAAAAAAAAAAAAAAACAGAAAATATTCAAATACCTCCAACTTTGGAGAAAGAAAGCCTATTATAGAACATAAATTAAGAGGGAAAATGCATTTCTACTCAACCACAATGATCCCTTACAAGTAAACCTTTTATTGTAGACTGCAAACTTATAGTCATACCTTACTTTGCAACCCATAAAACAGACAGACAGTCTACTAGACAGAAAGAAATCCCTGTCTGTGCTATATGGGTCCTTTCAACCTTGCTAAGCTGGTGCGAGACAGAGGGAAGTCTTCCCTCACACTGGGTTGAATCATAAACGGATCTTGTTCGATTTTTTTCTCCCCCTTCCTCCCTCCCCCAAAAGCTCCTGTTCCCTCTGCCTTTCTTCCTTGTGCTCTCAAAGGGAGGAAAGGATGGTGGCACTTCACAGAGGAATAGGCCCTCTCTTCATCTCGCCAGCTGAGGAGGCCCCCCTGCAACATCTCTATATCCGTTTAGTCAGCCGCTGGCTCTCAAGAGCCCGCTGGACTCAGCAGTGTGTGTTAGAACCACTTTAGAGCTTTCAAGACTAAATCCACCTTCTAAGCTTTCTGCCGAGTGTGTGCATGTGTTTCAAGTTTCTCTCCCCGGGCCACCTCGGTTATCTGTGTCACATCACAAGGTGCCCTATTAGAGTGTGGCAGAAGGGTCCTGTGTCTGCTCGTTTTAACGACGTGAAAGCGAGATGGACGGATGGAAGGAGCGTCAGGGAGATGGATGGACGGGTAGGGAAACCACCTCCCACCCTGTGAGCTGCACTTTGTCGCGGTTTAGTTGAGACTTCGACATTGATCTGTCTCGTCTCTTCTCTCAGCAAGGGGAGGGAGGCAGGTGAGGCTCAGCGTGTGTGTGTTTAACAATGGATCGAACAGGGAGAGGGGGAGGCCAATGGGCAGCAGGAACGATGAAAGAAGAAGTGGAGCCAGGAGAGTTTGAAAGAGCCTCTCAGAAGCAACGATGAGTCTTTGCATCCACCCGGGCAAATCCCGATGAGTCGTGCTTGTCTTCTTCCTGTTTCACACATAAACACAACTGAGGCCACTATGGGGCATCTATGTGGAACACAACCATCAATCTGTTTTTTCCTCCACTTATCCAGTTTAGGGCTGCAGAGGGGATGGAGCCTATCCCAGCAGTTATAGCCTGAGAGGCGGGGTACACCCTACACCCTAACCCGTTAATGCGTTGACGCCGTCCAGCCCCACGGACGGGGCGATCTGCAGTAACTCGTTAACGGAGATTTGCCGTGTTAATGCTGTTATGGCGTTAACGCCATTCTAACGAGATTAACGCTGACAGCACTAATATTTAGTAAATAAAAGCAATCAATGAAGTGCCTTACACCTATGCTGTGACTGCCTGTGAAAGGCCTCAATCCATAACTTTCTCAACACTTGATCCAAGTATTTAAAAAAATTGTGTGAAAAAGCAGAGAGAAAAAGACATAATTAAGATTTAAAAAAAAAAACAATTTATGGAAGCAGGAGGAGATTCTAACAGAGAGAAAAAAGTGATGTAGAGCTGTAGTGGGAGCACTGAAGGTGTGTGGTGTCATACTCGTACTCCCCAGTGACCAGCGCTCCCATCTAGTTCTATAATTGCATTTCTGGGCGCACACACAGGAGCACAGCATGGTGACCAGCGGGTCAATTGCCCAGCTAAATGTGTTTTCCTTCCCCCTCACCAAGAGGGCCGTGTAGGGCCGAGCCAAGCTGAACCGGGCTGACCCCGGGCCAGCCTGCGCTGCCACTGGACCGCTGGCAGCATTACAGCTCCCGTGGCTGCATTCACCGCCGAGTCTCTCAGTCTGACAGTGCTCACGCTGCACATGAGCATAGTGAATGATGGATGAGCAGGGAAACAAAGCTGGAGACAGACAGAGGAGAGGACAAACAGTGCTGAGCCAAACTGCTGTGACTGGACGCGACCCTGAAGTCATGACGGGTCGTTCAGTCTTCCAGCAAGCGGCTGGCTAGACATCTACATCATGGTGCAGCACACACACACTGCCACCGCTGAACAAACTGCTTATCCAGAGGACGCGCAGACAGCCGGTCTTGAGTGAGTGGAAGTGTGAAATAAGAAGCGGTGCTGAATAATGCGAGTTGTGTGTGTGTACCTCTGAAGCCTCCCTCCAGCAAAGCCGTAGCTCTGATCCTCTTCTGTCCCGCCCACTCGTACTCCTCAAAGCCCCGCCCATTTTCTCCATCCATGTCAGCAGAGTCATCGTCGCCTAACGCTCCCTCGCGCTGATGCACAAAAACAGAAATGGACACGTTTTAATCACAGATAGTGCTGTGTACAGATCAGTGTGGAACAGCTCAGCACCACTTAGCTCATCTTTGACTTATCGACTTCAAGAGTACACTACTTCCTCTCTTAAAGTTAAGGGTTGTTGGACAGATCTCCCAGCATGCTTTACCTGAGCTGTACCACACAGACCAGATGCTGCTTATCTTAATCATGTGGTCAAAGTTTTAGATGTTTCCAATGGTTTCCTCCAGCTCTAGCTTTAGCTTAGTCAGCAGATTTGTTTCGTTGTTCCTGTTGTTCAACAGCGATGACAATGAATAATTAATCATCAGTTCTTTAACCACATCTTCTGGTGCACAGTTACAGACACAGCTCATATAGCCTGGTACAGTACCGGAATAAACAAAGCATGCTAGTGGAGAGAAAAAAAATAAAAGTATTAGTGTCTCTACCTAATGTAATGGACAGCCATCAGTGAGGTGAGATACAGGAGGAGTAGTGAGTAGTTTTTTCTCTAGTCTACTCTAGGAAAGAATGTTTAGAATCTACAGGAGAGAAGGAGTGATGTGATCTGTGGCAGGAAAAGATAACACTGCTGATTATTTAAAGAAAACCAGATTGTCCTCTGATTTGATTTCTGTGTTCATATAAGAGTAACATGTAAGTGTACAAGAGTCAACCACATCATACCAGATAAACTGCTTGTAACAATTGATGCTTGAATACTTATCAGAATTAAAACGTCTACATCGGTTCCTGCAGATTTAGATCGTAGCTGTAGTGATAGCCGTGGTTTGCGTGTGCACACACAAACTTTTCAGAAGGATCTATTAATAATACTATAAAAAGAAATCCTCTGCAAATCTAAGTAGGATGACTTATAGCTAATACTCATGTGGGCCAACTGGCCACTTTGACGTGACCAGTTGGCCCACGGTTCGGGAAGTTAAGGCCAGGGCTGCTGGTTAACAGTGGCTGAACTTTCAAAATAAAGAAATTTTGCACTACTAAAATATTGAAGTATTTGCTTGGACAGGCTAAAAATAAGTTGCCATATTACACACATGTATACCTAGAAGTCCTATCAAAGTAAGGTCTGTTATACTTAAATTACTGGACTGTTTTTCTGAATGCTTTGGTTATTCAGACAGTTAATCCAATATGATGTGACTGCAACACCACCATGTAAAGGAGGTTAAGAGGCAGTAGGGGTGGCAGGGGAAGAACAGTTGCTACCGGTTGGTTTCTGCACTACTGGACTGACGTGACATCTACAAGAAGTACAGAAGTGATTGGAAGGGAAGGGCTGACAGGCTGTCCGACCAGCAGTAGGCAGGGTTCAGGGCCCAGATTGTACTACCTGGATCAGGCATTGTTCCACATGTCTACTCATCTCCTCCTCGCTCCCAGCCAATGGGGCGCTGCACAGCGGACATACCTGGCCCCCTTCCTCAGGCTTCCTCCTCTTCATCTTCCCTATACGAGCTGGAAAAGCACACAGAGAGAAAAAAGGAAGGTATATGGTTTAGTAATGGTTTAAATTAAATACGCTTCCGCGAATGTTTCTGAGGATAACATCACTGTTTTGGGGAGAGATCTCAGGAATTTTGTGTCAGATGATTCTTCACAAGCCTGACCTGTATAACAGTTCTTTACAAGCCAACAGACGCTTCAAAGAAAGCTTGTGTGTCTGCCATGTGTTAACATGTGACACTCTAAATCTCCTTCCTACTCTCTATATCTATGAGACTTGCTTCCATCCTTTTCCTGCCCTTCCCTCCTGTCCCTTCTCCCCCCACCTCCCTACCACACACGCACATTTAATTAGAAATTTAACAGAGCAGAACAGCCGTCATTGCACCCCGAGTCTCTGTCATTTTTTCTTAACTGCAAATGGCGCGCGGGGACATTAATTTTTAGCTGGCTGGGAAAAGAAAGGAAGCCAAGAGGGACTGTGGCGAGGCGTGGAGGAGCGGGACACGAGGCAATACGCCATAACTGCAGGGGAAGAAGATGAGGGAGGGTTAAAATGAGAGACGGCCTCCTCCTCCTTACTATTTCTCCCCTGACGCTAATTGAGAGGAGCATTGTTAAATCAAGAGGGGAAAAGACTGCTAATTAGGTCTGGCAGGGCTCCCTGCCTCCCCCAAACCCCCACCTTTTGTACCCCACGTGAGAATGATTCCTGGTTCCACATGAGGGCGAAGGGCACATTCTAAACTAAACCTTCACTGACACTTGTCATAGACTTGGACTAAAAATAAAAAGAAAGGAGGTGTTTCATGATCTACATTAAGTTTGGAAACCAAGACGGTAAGCATATAGGCTTACTCGCCACTGTGTTAGGTACACCTGTTCAACTGCTTGTTAACGCAAATATATAATTGGCCAATCACGCGGCAGCAACTCAATGCATTTAGGCATGTTGACCTGGTCGAACCGATCCGCTAATTTCAAACTCAGTATCAGGATGAGGAAGAAAGGTGATTTAAGTGATTTTGAACGTGGCAGGGCTGCTCTGATCATTTCAGAAACTGAAATGACTGAACTAAAACTGAACTAATCTGCTGGGCATTTCCAACCACACGGAAACCATTCTGTTAAGAAAACAGTCTGAAAATGAGTAAATATTTAGTGAGCGGCAGTTCTATGGGTGAAAATTCTTTATTGATGCCAGAGTTCCGAGGACAGTGGCCAGACTTTGACCCCCTTAGTACTAGAATGTTTCCAGTGCCTTACTGAATCTATTCTGCAAAGAATTAAGACATAGAGCTAAAGACTAAGGCAAAAGAGGATCAACCTGCTACAAGGAAGGTATGCCTAATAAAGTGGCCAGAGACTGTATATCAACAGATACCCTCCATGTTGTTCAAATATGTTCCTAGTATTTTATATATATACACCTAGAATGAAAACAACAGTTATTGGTAAAAGCTAGCTTAGTTTCTAAGTGCTAACAAACCAACCATCAAAGCCAGCTTATCTGGAGAGTTATTCAGCCACACAGTCACTCAGCAACCATCAACGGTGCTGGCACAAATATTCAGTGACCTTGATGATCCCAGTCCCAATAATGTGCCTGAAATTTCCCACTAATATATTCATTAGTATACTAATATGCTTAAATTTTAATGGCTAACCCAAAAAGATAATCAGTTTTATAAAACCGGAATCACTCCTCAGTGGAACAGTAGGACATTCTGAAACTTTCTTTTCATTTTAGTGATGATGTAATGCATTTCATTTTAAACAATGTATATACATATTTAACTTGTGTTTTGCAGACAGATTAAGGACATATGTAACTAGTTACATGGCTCAGAAAGCACCGGTTGCAAGCTTTGAAAAAAATCTCTGAAATGACTTTTTCTCGTCTTTGAGAATTCCATAAAATTCCCTCAGAGCAGCATTAAGTTGCATTTAACAGCCTTCTGGGAATGTAGCGGTAAACATAAAAAGCCCAAAGTGAAGCTTTTAAGAGCTGAAAAGAGCTTCTCCCATAGGGACAAGATGCATTTGGCATATTAAAAGAAAGAAGGCATTCTGTAGTACATTTATCAAGACACCGAGTGGACGGGTTTAACACAAAGAGCCCACGGAAAATTCCTAATGTAAAAAGCATCCCAATAAAATCCCCGGATGCCCCTTCTGGAACACCTGGAGTCTTGGCAGTCAAAGAAAAAAAACTTGAGAGCCAATTAAAATACACAAAAATATCACAAGTTCCTTTAAATGAAAGAACACATCTGCCATAAGTGATGAAACAACAGGTAATTGATGATATCACAGCACAGCAGAGAACAGCTCTCCTCATATTACACTGCTACAGTAACACACGTCATCATTTATTTATGATCACTTACTTTCATTTTCATTTCATCACTCACTTCTGTATTAACTTTTTATTCAGCTGTGTGACTTTACAGCTATGAGATCAATTTTTACTTTATTTGACGCTCATCAATAACATCCACGTAAATCAGTATGATTGCTCAGGACCAATAAGAAGTCCGAGCACTGTAATTAAGTCTCAATAAGGGCATTCACGTCAAGTATATCAATCCAGGGTTATATCATATATATAGTTAGAATATTGAATCACTAAAGAGTTGTGTACATACCATTCAATCTCGTTTGCCTGTTTGCCCGAACTCGTAAAAATGTCTGCAAGCAGAGAGGGGGAAAAGAAGACAGAGCAAACATTCATTAGATGATGAGGAAACATTATAATATGCTTACAAGCACTAATATAAATGCTTATAATGGGATTGCTTTGGATGCTGAGAGCACTGTAAACAATCCTACGTACTTCTCTCTTGTTTTCCACTTCCTCCATGTCTGCTAGCTTTCTGCTAGCTCCGTGTACAGCCGCTAAAACTCGGTGCTGCGAGGTGCCACACGGAGCCTCCACACACCGAACATCAGTGCAAACTAAGCACTCTGTCTACATATTCACACGGATGGAAAAGGATTGAAAGTGGCGCCCGTTTCGGCAAATATTGCTCATGTTCGACGCCATGTTGGCTTGTTTTGATCATGTGACCGCGCTGGAAACGGAAGTCGGGAAACGTCACCCGTCGTTTCGCATCTCGGCCGCTAGGGGGAAGCAACGAGATTCATTACGCTTCACCCATTGAGAAAGTTGGTGATTTACATGCAGGCCAAGGACAGGCAGCTGCTTTTCTTTATATAGGCTGCTAGAAAAGAGTGAGACAAGTGTGAAGATAGTGTTTGAGAGTTTTTAAAGTCTGGAGTTAGTGAAACTTAGGGACTTTAATGTTAGCAAATGTAATTAAACTATCAAAAGTAACAACTTGGTCTCCTGACTGCCTCGGGGCACTATATTTGATATTTATTATATTATCAGAGTTCTAATACTGATGCATTGGCAGGTGATGTTAACAGTTTTATTACTTGAGTCACTGCAAGGTGTGCTGGAGTTTACTTCAGCACAAAGCAGGCAGCCCTTTCTTTCCAACAAAAAACAAAAACAAGTTTGAGAAGCAATTGAACTTTTATCATTATATAAATTTAAATTTTTATATTTCTTTTTTATAATATACACATTTTTATAACATGCAAACTCAAATAACGGAACTGTATCTCCCTTTTGTATGTGAAGGCAACATCTAAAAGTATTTAAGGCACTTGACTGAATAAACTTGAGTGAATAAACTCGGTTACTGCCATCAGTGGGAGAAATGATAAATCTTACATTTATCTGAGTGAACCTGAAACTTTTGAGGTCCTAGCTGGGTCATGTTGCCTCTAGTAAATTCCTTGCTCCATTAAAAATAATAGTCTTAGTAATAAAAGTACAGCATTGTGAAATTAAATAAGTGATGTTTTCTCTATCAAGTCTACTTCAGTCTCCTGCAGAATGTCTGGCTCAGGTCTACTGGGATTCAAACCCACATGGCCTGCATGTCTTTAACTGTATGCTGACTAAAGCACTCACAGTTATAGATATCCTCTCTTTGACAGGACACCAGTGAACAGGCAGAGGTTCAGTCCTCACCGACAGCCCGTACTCTGTCAGCGGGAGTCATCAAGCCGCCAGGCCTTCACCTTCTTCTCGTTGCTTCTCTCCCCTCCCCGCCAACACTTGAGTTATAGGCCTACTTGCGGCGCATCGCCTCTGCTACCGTATCATTATGATACACTCAGCGAATGCTGCAGATAGGTCAGGTTTTTAGAAGAAGCGGAGAGGCAGAGTGAGTCCACCTGACAGGCAGAGTGGAGGTGGCAAAGTCTGCCATTATGCTTTATTTTCAGGGTGCTAAAAAGAGTCACCATTGACTTAATCATTTGTATAATATAAGGTGATTTCAGCAGTTTCACTTAATGAGAAAATCTCCTTTATTGCTATAAGGTCTTTATGAGCTGTGTCATCCTGAACGTATGGATGTTACGTCTGCATGGACTTAATAGTTCTTATTTTATGGTGTCGGGGGGAAGCCCACTTAACCCTGAGATACATCATGGCTGGAGGAATTACTCGAACAAACTTTGATGAATTTAAGAGATAAAAGCAGTCATGGTGACATTTGAGATTTAAGCAGATTGGCCTGTTAGTCAACTTAACTGCTGAGGAGGCATAAAAACCCAAATCTGCCATAATGTTCAGCTGTACTGTGATATGTCATAGTTACAGAAATTCACTTGATTTGCTTGATTGTTAATAAAGACAAAAAAAAATGCTGAGAAAGTGGTTTGCTTTTTTTTTTGTCTACAATTAATTCTAACATCAATGAAAGTATAGAATTAGAGTCTGGAGGTGGGGCAAACACTGATGGGTTGGCTTTTTCAGGTCTAAGGTCCTTATTTATTTATTTGTGTATTTTTTAAGCAGTATATTGTCACAGTGGGTCAGCTGCACTGTTAACCAGTCATCACAGAGTCTACTGGGTCCAGTGGTCCTATAGAAGTCGATGTCAGAAAGGAGCATTAGTCTGCTTATAATAACTCATTATATATAAATGAAAAATAATTTTTGTGCAATTTTGGGCACTCATACATGAACTATTAGAGCCTGACCGGTAGAGGATTTTTATGACTGATAGCGATAACAATATCCCATATTCCCATAAAAGCTGATATTTTTTTCAGACACACAAAACATGAAACAGAATCGCCTAACATGTTTTATATATTGTTGTTTGTTTATTTATTTATTTATCCGCACTCTCCTGGGCTCTGCTTGGATCAGCTGGTTGTCGTGTCAGCTGGTTCACTCTCTGGTGGACAAACTCTCTGGTGCAATCTCAACTACTTTTTTTCATTTATAAATGCTGATACCGATCAGCCGCTGATAAATCAGAAAATTATTAACATCATCAAATACATGAAAAAAAAAATAGTCACACTTTAAGTTTCAAAGATCTGATCGTTTAAGCTTTCATAAAGCTTCGTTTGCAAAATATTGTCTGAAAATGTTTGTGATATTCTTTCTATTTGCTTTTTAATTGCGCATAACGAGATCATCACAGATCATGCAACAATTGCCAGATGCCCGATTTTTCGGCTAGTGCTTGAATGTAGCACGCGTTTGTGGATCTGTATGGAACAAATGTAACATGATCCATCTGCACACACTTTTAATCTGTATATTGAAATAAATGTCACAAATATTTTAGACATTTGTATACACGGGAAATATTTTTGAGAAAGATTTTTTCAAAGAAACAAAGGTTTAATATTTAGCGAGCTTGTGTTCAAATTGCTTGGTATTTGTGTTTATACTGAAACACTCCTTTGTAACTGAAATGATACATTTTTTTCGCGTACCTCTATTTTGATACTAATTTCCCTCCATATATTAGCCGAGCTGATAAGCTGTAACGAACACATCTACATGTCACACATTCAAATGTGTGACAGGATGCATTACACTTGAACAAAGCCACAAGAACAAAAATTATAGCAAAAAAACTTGATATCCTAAATTAATAGCAATCAGGAAACTCTGATGACTCTCTCAAGCTGCCTTGTTTGTGTGTGTGTGTGTGTGTGTGTGTGTGTGTGTGCCCATGTGTGTGTGACCTGGTATCTGTCGGAGTGGTGGGCATCCTCTGATGACAGGGGTGAGACCACAGGAGACTCTCCCTCACGCTTGATGTGCACCGACAGCAGCATGGACTAGAAAGACACAGAGGAATAAAAAAGTCTTTTCTATGCAGATGATCTTTCTACGTTACTGCCTCTGGGACCATAAGCACCATGAGCACCGAACTTGTCCTTGGTTGACAGCTGCTGAGTAATGCTGTTCCACGATAAATTCAGACCTCAGCATATAAAGTATATAATTTCACTGTTGTAGAGCTAACACTCAAGCATGCCGCCACCTACACCTTAGCTTGGGGTGAAGTGAATTTATTTGAGTGGTTGTGAGCTGTGGGCAATTTATGCCAACACTCTGAAATTGGAGTCGACATGACAATCAGAATATAAAAAGTGGAAGAAGTTCATTAGCAGAAGCAGTTAAAATGAAATCACTGAACTAAGCTGAATATTCAGCTGAGGTTCAAGCACTCAGTGTGGCTGACAAATTGAGCTGAAAGTGTCAGTTCCAGTGACAGAAAGCAGTTCAAGTGTATAAACTGAAGTCAATTAAAAGTAGAGGCAATGAAATAATTTGTAGGAGAAAAGAAGGAGGTGAAGTTTCATAGGTGTGAGACCTGAAAAGGCCTGAAGCATCAGCAGGTACGCAAAGACGCTTTTGTCTCGATGAAAGCAGATAAAGTGCAGATGTAGCACAGCCTGACTCAGTTTAACGTGCTCGGTTCAAAACTACAACTGCTGACTGTGAAACACTGGAAGAAATCAAAGTAGAACCCATTGAATGAAATAAAGAAAAGTAAAACATATTACATTCTGAAATTCATGCCACTATTGCAACACATCTGTTAGGCAGGAAAAGGAAAAGAAGCCAGAGTGAATCTTTACCCTTGGAAAATTTCAAGAGTGTTATTGCCACAGATGCTGAGAGCGACATGTCATTGATGACGACTGTAACCCGCCTGACTTTGTCTATAAAATCCCTTCCACTGATTAGAGTTAATGTTTATGGGACGTTAAGAGGAGTTAGGGAAGAATGAGAGATTGGAAAGAGAGGAACGAGAGAAGGGGGGAAGGCGAGGGAAGGGTAAATATCCGAAAAGGAGGAGTTTAACTGTCTGACATTACGGGACGCTGCCTGTCCATAAATCTGTCCCACAACACTTTGCTCACATGCTCTCTCTTTCCCTAGAATAGACACACACATATAAAACAATATCCTCTTCTAACCCACTCTGTGGCAAAAAGAGTCCGGGGAATTCCACAGAGGAATGAGGAACAGGAAGGTAAAAGAAAGATGTGGAAAAGAGTGAATGTTAGAAGGGGGGGAAAGCAATATCACTTTTTTACAAGGCTTAGCTCTGACAGCGTCGTAGCTCTGTGTGTGTGTGTGTGTGTGTGTGTGTGTGTGTGTGTGTGTGTGTACTTGTTTTTTCATGTGTTCCTGTGCCTTATTTTACAAGGCAGCTATGAAATATTTGTATTTACAGTCGTCTCCTATTAATCAAGTGGAAAGGGGCAGAGCAGAGGCTTAAGTGCTTGACAGCAGTAATCTAATAATAATATGTGAGAAATGACCAACCTCCAGTGCTGCCACAGTAAATTGGACATTATGCATGGTGCTTTTATGCTTGTGTGTGTGTGTGTGTGTGTGTGTGTGTGTGTGTGTGTGTGTGTGTGTGTGGTCTTTTCTTCTTTTATCCAGGTTTAAAAAGGTCAGGAATCATTTACCCGAGGGCCTTCTGGGAATATGCTTAAGTTTTATCATTACAATATGACATTTAACGGTATTCTATACAGAAATTATGAATGAAGATCTCCCTGAAAATCTGGTCTTTTAAACCAACCAATTAAATCAACATGTGAAAAAAGGTCTGTTCCTAACAAAAGTTGTGCTTAAGGCTACAGTTAGGTGAGTCACTGGAAATGTCAGAATGTCAGAAACATGCATTGTGTAAATGATAACATATTTATTTATTTGTTTGGGAAAAGGACTTAAATTTGCTCAAATGCACACTGGGTGGTGCGGCATCTCACATATTTATGTCCGGCCCTACACATATCTCACACTTCCCCCTCACTTTAGCTTAGCAAGTGGGCACAGTACCCCATGAGTAGATGTGTCGGGGTTATTCTCCGGTTTAACACAGCTGGGTGATGCATACCAAGCTGGGGACGACAACAACAGGCCCGTGTGCTTCAGACTGGCCTTCTCCATTCTCCATGGCCTGCTGCTGAATACTAAACAACATCAGTGCGATGCGCAGTCACGGCTGGAAGAGAAGGCCAGCACTCACCCCTCAACCCGGCATTGTCTGCCTCTCTCAAGTACAAGCCCACCCACAGTGCTGCGAGCACTGCTCTAAGCCTGGGTCAGCACCCAAAGGTGTAAGGGAATGAAAGCGAGTAACCTGAATTGTACATTCTTTTGCAATCCAGGTGCACATCTTCCTGCAGTGGCCTATAAGACTTTGACCTGGTATTTAGTCAGAGGTTAAAACAAATGTGGAGATAATGAAGGAACTTGATGACTTTAGGGATCTTTAGGGAACACAGATCCATAATACACAGCAGACTGACATAAATGATTTACTAGAGCACCAAACACCTGTTAAAATAACGATGAAGGATGAATTAATAAATATATCCTATTTTTATAAACTGTTTACACCTTGTTAATAGGAGAGTTCACATTATAAAGATCTGGAAACCCATATTTCAGCAGTACATTGGACACTGTCTTACACGGACAGGGTGAACACAGTAATCCACTATAATTTGGTTAATGCAAACCTGTGTAACCCCTGCCAAGCCACAACAATGAACACAGTGCCACAATCAGGCAGTTTGGATGATTTCTCCAATATGATAAACAATTTCTTTCCTTTTCTTCTCCTACACACGGTATAGTCATGGTAGATGGCCGCCACTCCCTGAGCCTGGTTCTGCTGGAGGCTTCTTCCTGTTAAAATTGAGTTTTTCCTTCCCACTATCACCAAGTGCTTACTCAGAGGGAGTCGTCTGATTGCTGGTACTTTCCCTGTATTATTGTAGCATCTTTAACTTACAATATAAAGCACCTTGAGGGTGCTGTTGTTGTAATATGGTGCTATTTAAGTAAAATTGAATTGAGCTGAACTGTATAGTCATTACAGCACTCACATGTTGTGAGTAGAGTTGGAGTATTATATTGGGTCTTTTGACAATACGAGATGTCAGAAGTCTTTTAAAAGAGGTCTCAGCCAGATGAAGACACAGAAACAGTAAGAAAAGGCTTCCTGATGGGCTCATGAATCCGTCTTCCTGCAGTTTGATCTCTTCTGTCTTTTTTTTTCTGCTTGCGTTCTCTCTCTGTCTCTCTAATTGGAACAATCACAGTACAGTGCCTCCTGGCCCTGCTGCCCGTTAGACAAGGGAGACTGGCACTGGTTTGTATAAGATGTAAGACAGTCCAGCTGATTTCCCCTTAGTGCAGCAGAGAGGAACAGAGACTGAGTAACAACTCTGGTAGCTGGATGGTAAAGAAAGTACACTGCATTACTGAAAAGTAGGTATAATACTATGAAATCTAACCTAGTTTGATCCTGTATCTTCCTCTTGTTTTTAGCTTACATCAATATGTATATGTTTCTATCTAAATACATGTAATATCTCCCACACACAGTACACAATGTTGCTTTATACACTGAGCGTGGGCTCACCTTGGGGGTTCCTGGAGTGGCCGCTCCATCCTTGGGTGACGGGTTCTTACTGCTGCAGAGAAAGAAGAGAAAAAGGAAATCAGTGAGATCACATGACGTACTCTGATCCTGAGCGGATTCTGGTTACATGCCACTGACTCCCTGCACACACTAACACACAACTAATATCTGTGAATTTCACCCGTGACTCACTTGCAAATCAGTTTATCAGACTCTTGATAATGTTTTCATTCACTTTCATCCATCACTCTTCTATTCTCATCGACCCTTTATGATGACTTATAAATGCAGCAGCGCACTCAGTTCACTTGGCTGCTTTCTCTCATCACATTCACACACAGAAGCAGGCAATAAGATGATTAACAGTGGTTTGAGTTGTCAGCAAATAAATATTATAAGGACAAAGGTGCCCAAAGCTGGGGTTAGTTGCATACCGAATAAATGCTTTTATTCTTCAAATACAGACACATTATTTTATTTTGATCCTCCGTTTCCCCCCCTCACATTTACGGACCCCTCTGCTCTCAATTGATTTTTCTCATTTTGTTTTTTATTGCCCACTTTTTCTTCTCTTCCTCCCCTGCCTCGTTGTCTACCTTCCCCATCATTCTCACCCATCTGCTGCCTCTGCCATCCTCTGTCTCTCAGACTTTCACCCAAACACAGAGATAAATTTCTCCGAGCTTCACAAATCCTTGCGACAAGCCTGACGTTGACAAAGCGAGACAGGGTTGTCATGTTTGCTTTGAGACCCTGTTAGCTCACCAGACCCTCTTGGACACACACACACAAACAGAGTCAAACAGACGGTGGCAGACCACAAGGAGAAGGGAGCCTAAAACTGAATTGAGCACAACCTCTAATCTGACAGCATGCCCTGGTAGACAAGGGATTTCCTTTTTCAATGGATGGATGGGTGGGTAATAAGAATAAGAAGCCTTATTTATATGTCACTTATCTGAAAGAAGAATTTACAAAGTGATGCACAAGGAGGCGTAAGAGCAAGACAAGGGCAATATAAGAGCGGTGAAATATAATGCAGAGCTGCACAGAGGAAGCAAGGAGTGGGGAGGGTGATGGATGTGTCAAAGTGCAATGGAAATATTTGTTCCTATAAAGGACATGTGAAGCAGGGTGTAGTTCTTTTTTATATATATCTTAAAAAATGATTCTGTGCACAGCATCACTTGGTGCATCACTGTCAGTGTATCTAAAGAGGCACCCGGCTAACTTTACACATAGAGCCTGGTTTGTCCGTCACAGCGACAGTAAGCCTGTAATAACAGCTGTAGCTATATGCGATGCTTACAAGTTTGGGAAAGTAACCATGACGATGTAATAGTGATGTAACAGGTTTTCTTAGCTTGAGCTTGGGAACTGCAACTTTCTATCCAAAATACTTTGTTTCAGAATCTATATGTTCTAACTCAGCTTTACCATAATGCAACAGATAGTCTGCCTTCTGTACTCTGTTTCTAAGTAAAACAGAAACTGAATACAGACGTTTCTGCAGAGACATTTTCATGTAAACTGTTATAAGAGAGATATAATGACATCACTTAAAAGCTAGTACTACTTATTAAATATGGCTAGAATGAAAGAGAACTGTGGTGGATACCCTGTGCTGTCACAATTAATTTAGTAAGTAGGCACAAAAAAATAATCAGACCACAAATTGGATCCTTGCAAAAAAATTTTTTTTTTCATTTTTCAATCAAATTAAAACAAGATTCCTTTAATTATATTGATCTGACACACATAAAAAAGTGTGTTTCCGCCTGCTTTCTGTGGTTACCAGGAGCCTGTGGAGCCCTAAGATCTTTTGCTCTTTCCTGATGAGATTATGGCCTCAGTTGGGAGTTTCAAGTCATACTGAATACAACATTATGTTGTGATGTGTTGTAAATGTAAAAAAAAGTCCTAAAACATATTTCATCAGGTGATCAACAAGCCTCTAGCCTATAACTGTGCAGTTACTCCTGGTTTCTCACATCCAGTAACACCAAAAATGGCACTCAGATTAAGGCTTTAGCAACAGAATGCTGCTAAACAATTGGTGATGCCGCAGAGGCGATTTCCATCTTCTACATACAGTCTATGCTTCAACAGAGCTCTTCGTGGGAGGCTTATGTGATTGGAAACATTTGCATCCTTGAGTTAACTAACTAATCATAAAGGCCGGTATCTGCTCTTTTATGCAAGCAGGAACAGGATGAGCACTGTCAGAGCTTCACAGGTTGTTAGGCATCTATAAAAGCATGTGGAGGCCATACAAACTAAGGAGTATCGCTTTGAGTTGCTGAAATTAAATTTCAGCAAACTCAGTTTTTCTCTTAGATTTTTGGGGTGTCGTTCTCTGTTGATCATTTTCAACCATCAAATAATGTGGCATCCTCTGGTTCCTGGCACATTATCCAGTCCATATCAGTATAGATAGATATATCCATCCTGATTTTTTCCCACTGAGATCTGATGAGTCTTCCTAGTTGTTTTTTTAGCAGTGTATATAATTAAACTAAAATACAACAATGCAAGGATTTGAACTTGAAATGTACTCCAATTTACTTAATATTTGTGCTACAAAATGTCACAAGAAAAGAAATAGGGTTAGTGAGGAGTTACTAAACACATACTAGTTATTAGTTGTTATTTTCACTCATGTCTGATTCTTTTTGTTCTGAGATGACTTAGTTGCATACTTAGAAAGTACGCCTGTGTCTCGGTGTGCAGGATGGGTGTTTGCTTATATATTCTATGTCTCTGTTGTTGGTGAATCTGTGTGTGGAAACCTGCCATTACCTGTGGATGTGCATATGCACCTGCATGTTGTTTTGCAGCTGTGTGTGGCACCACAGAACAGCAGGCCACACCTCTGCCAACAAAGAGAATAAACATGGGTGACACAGTCAAGCTGCCGTGTAATGCAGGGGAATCTGCCAACACCCCACCACCAGCACACTCACAAACACACACCTTTCTTACCCCCTTTTCTATCTTTGTCTCTGTCATCTCTCTCTCCTTCTCCCTCTATCGCTCTTTTATTCATTACCTGGAACCTCTGCACAGGCATCAACAATAACAGCCAACTCTACCTGCTTGTTGACAGTGTCAAACAGCGACAAGAGAAGGAGGGAGACAGAGAGAGGGGAAGAGAGCGAGAGAGGACAGCAGTTGCATGCTTGCCACGATGGGAGAAAATTGCCACGGTGACAGAGGGGGTGATAGAGAGATGAAAGAGGAGTTGGGGTAGGTGGGGGGGGATGAAATGTGAGGTGAGAGAAATGTGGTGAGGGAGAACGAGCGGGCAACATAAAGAGAGACATCGTGCAAGGGAAAGATGAAAGGAGACAGAAAACTAGAGAAAGGAAGAGAGGGAGTGATGGGAGAGTTGGTGTGCTGCCGCTTCTTCTCGGCGCTTCGCACACATCTGCGTGCCCAGTTCTATGAATTTTTGATAGCGAGGGTTATAGGGCTGGAAATTCCAGCTGACTGCCATGTCAAAGCGAGGAGAAGAGTGAGGAAATGAGCAGCAAAGCAAAGTGAAACAAACACACCAGGCAAGCAGGAAAAAGGAGGCAAGGATGAATGACAGATGCGATTTAAAATGTGTTGCTAATGAGGCACGTGTAGGAGAAGTAAGGGCATGTCGGTGCCTCACACAAATAGTTTTTATAGCTCTTTGTAGAGGTGGGTAGATTGATCCAAATATATATAAATATTATCAGTGTATGTAAATAATATCAATGCTGACCGATACTAGCACAATAGCATCGATACCAACGCTGGTATTGGTATCAGATTGATACCAGCACGATACGATCGATATTGTGTTTATAGCCTGTAAGTTCCATATTTAGTCCAAACAATGGTGATAAATCAGTTTTCAGGGTTTTTTGGGAAATGAAACGATATACTCAACCATGTATTTTAAAAAACAACAGATGCTGACACAAAGTCCTTTAGAGAGAGGCACATTTACATTGCAGTTCTTTAAAAAAAAAAAACCCAGAAAAACCCAACAGTTTTAAAATGCATGAAAAGCTGAAAGGCGTGTTTTGTTTTGTTAACAAATTATTGTGGAAATTAAAACTCACAGTGATTTAGTGGTCATTAAAATGTGTTCAGAAATTACAAATTAATGAGTCTTGTCACACTGCTCTTCCCTGCATAAGCTGACTTTGTAGGTTAAATATATCGGCATTGGTATCGGTAATACTGGCCCGATATTTACTTGGTATCAGATTGATATCAAAATTACAGGCCAAATGTGACATTTTGTAATTTATCATCCACAATAAAGTAAAACTAGAAAAAGCTGTGGAAATTTGATCATCCATTAATTCTAAAAACATTTTAATTATTCAATTTTTAGTTGATCACCATTTTTAACAGGGTCTAAAAAGTTGCTTTCTGGGTAGATGGTTTGTCTTTGTGAATTTTATATTATGCAAAGGTGCACATAATAACCATTAAAAACAACAATATTGAAGTTACTATTACTATTTATTCTGCAATCATTTCTTGTGCTGAAGCTCTTTTGACGAAGATTAAAGGGACACTTCAAGAACTCTGGAGGCTGTTACACCTTCATGAGTCAATATTTTAGAGATAAAGCTAGAAAAAGAAATCCAGGCATTCGATGCTGTTCATACAGCAACTCAAAAGTGTCTTATTTAAGTCCCTTTCACCCTGGTAAACACAGTCAATTTACACTTGAAGGTCATCTTATTGCTCTGCATGTAAGTAAGTAACTCTGCCAAAGGAGTAATGTGAATTGCTTGGCACATTTGTCTGCAGAATTTTACTAGTTAGGACTGGGTGTGACTTTAATGTTTGGCTTTCTGGTTGCTTTTGCCTGCCTGCCAAAGCACTTTATAAACTCTGCTTTATAAAAACTACTATTAAAATAAAGCTTATTATTATTATTATTATTATTATTATTATTATTGTTATTATTATTATTATATTCAGATTTGGAGGTGCTCCAGATCTGAATCTGGATTTTTTTTTTATGAAAGATTGGGAGAAACAAAATTTGGAATTAACTATTTACTTATACATACTTTGAAATAAGAAAATCACTGTCGAGTTTTCAACAAAATATATGAAACTATTCAGATCCAGATATCCTTCCAGAGACTTAATAATTTGTGTATGCAATAATGGGGATTTCCAGCTGTGTCACAGATATGTAATCTCAGACTGCTGTAATTGTTTAAAGTGTCCCTTGATCTCACTACGCAACTACTGAGGAGTATTTGACATTACTCAGACTATAAGTATCAACAACAGGATTGTATTTTTATCCTATTTTTGGCACTGGCAGTGCCAGTTCAATTTGGTTTGAACAGTAATTTGATGGAATTCAATTAACTAAAACTGCCCACTCACCTCCATCTTGGTTAAATCTGCATCGGTAGTACACAGTGCTACTGAATTGTAGTGACGGCCTCACACCTCCACTCCCAACCAGAGGGGCAAAGAGAGAGAACCAGCTAAAGATGAATAAGTCGTTTCTTGGTGGATGGAGATGGAGGGAAGAATGAAAGAATGGAGGGATGGCACTAAACTCAAGATACTGATTGCTTTTTGCCTTTTTGTGTCATCTGGTGGAGAGGTGGGGGCTTGAGTGGAGGCAAATTGATTATAGAGGAGGAGGGAGAAGAAGAGGAGCAGAGGTGAGGAGGGGGGCGATGGGGTATGTAGATTACTTTGCCTGCCCCAAGCCACCTGACATGTACAGGGCATGATAGATTTCCATTTGCCAAACTCTATGTGTGTGTGTGTGTGTGTGTGTGTGTGTGTGTGTGTGATTTCGATGCCTAAACATGAAAAGCGATGTCCTATGAACAAGTGACAGAGCTCGCAGTCAGAAGAGAGGACACGGACTGACAGTTGTAATCAAACTACATTTACATGTAGCAAGAGCAACTAGGACAGAAGGGAAAAGCAAGTAGAAACACATGCTTCTTAAACACACACACAGACACAGACACACAGACACAGACACACACACACACACACACACACACACACACACCTTCGTTTTCATACCCACAGTTCTTTCATTCAGCAAGCGCTGCTCGTCATTAAAGGCACATTTACCACAAATTGGACCAAATTCCCACTGTCACTTCCAATAATGGCAGCTCCCATGCAGAGAGCCAGAGAGAAGGAGACACGGTGGGTGGGTGTGCCATTTAGAATAGGGGGTTAGTTTTGTGATATAATGCACACAACCCTTTCAGTTTTATCTCCTGTTCACATTTCTTTATATCACTCACAGATACAGAGGAAGCGCTTTTCACAAAATATCTTCAACATCTCCGTTCTCGCTTCTTCTTGTTCCCTTTTTTTTTTTGTGGTGTACGTATGGATCTAATGGCAAGTAGGCAAATTAGCCAGCTGTGACATTAGCCACCATCCCTTCTCAGGCCGGGATGATGCTATTTCCTTAAATAACTGTGTATGTGTGTGAGAGAGAGACAGAGAGTGGACGTCGGAACTAGGCTTCCCAGGGCTAGCATCCCACACTGCCAGAGGGAAGGACAAACTACTAACCTTTATTAATTATTAAAACACACACAGACACCTTGCCATATTACTAGATGATGCATGGCTCCCACGTTTCCCCAGAGCTCCCAGCCACATCTCCTGGCTTTCTGGATGACAACTGAACCAATTCTATCCACGGATTAAAGCCTTGAGATGTGGCTGATAGCTCGGGAAATAAAACAAGATTTGGCTATTTGTCCAATAATGCCTGGCTGACGCTCAGTTCGATCATTTCCTCCATCCTTTTCCATACATATATGTTCCTCATAATTATACATTTACATTTTCTTTGTTTTCTATTATTTGTTTGATTAATTTTTTTTTTTTTTTGGCAGGGAATCCATCTCTGTCCATCGGTTTCCCCTGCACTGTCCTATTTTCCATACATCTTACCCTCCATACACCCGCCTCTCCCTGAGCCTGGTTCTGTCGGAGGTTTCTTCCTGTTAAAAGGCAGTTTTTACTTCGAGCTGTCGTGCTTACTCATCGGGGGTTGTTTGATTGTTGGGGTTTTCTATGTATTATTGTTGGGTTACAATATAAAGCCCATGGAGGCAAGTAGTGTTGTGATTTGGAGCTATATAAAATAAATATAAATTGACTTTTTCAGGAAGTTAGGCCATTGCTTTGGTCTTAAATGGCTGGAACTAACTTAAAAATCCTTATTAAAGATCATGAAGAAATAACTAATGAAACATAGATGAGATGTGAGAAAAAAAAGAACAGTAAAGGCCTATTAAGCAAAGGGGAAAAACAAGATTTGTAGGAAGAGATAAAAAAAATCAAATAAATAAAATGATTGCAAATAAATGGAAGAGAAGAAACAAGTGGTATAGTGTTTGGACAGGGAGAGACAAGTGGAGGGGTGCGCACAGTGTAAACGGTGGGTAAATGAAGTGTGATTTCCACTTGGGGTGACGCTATCTGTTGCCCTGTTCCTTCAGGTTAATGGGTACTATCATAAAACTGGGCCGCTTAGGTGGACACCGGGTCACAACCACACACGTAGGTGCACACACAAAACCGGACGCGTGGTCAAGGTGAAATATGGATCCTAATGGTTGTGTTCCATCGTTAAAAGGGCTCGGAGTTGATTTGTCCATCGTAAAACAGCTCGTGCAACTGCCGCGAGGGGAAAAAAAGGGGGCAGAAGTGAACTTGGGGTCACGGGTTTGAATCCTAATCCCTGTAGGAAACACTTAGCTTTGCATTGACAGCGTGCTTCTGCCTTTTATGCAGATTTATGATACCAAAATCTTTGTTCAGAATAAGAAAATAGGTCAGCGAGCTGGACATAAAATCTGAGTTGAAATACAGGCGGTAATAATACTTCAAAATTACTCTGTATCAACCAATATATCTTGGTAATATGATTCATGTTATTTAATTTAATGAAATGATGAGACATCCCAATTTGTTATTTAATACCCAGGACAATGTTTTTCTGCTTCCAATTCAAGATTACAGGATTCATTATACCTTCATTCAACTGTGTCCGTTATTGTAAGACACCTGGTTAAACTTAGCTTTAAACGTATAGATGTTAATAATGTATGTGTAACGTGTTCATGCACAGTTTCATTGAGACTGACCCAAATAGGGTATATAAAGACATGTATACATACCTACAGATCATTAAAGTAACACTTATAATAAATATTTGACTCTGTTAAGGACAGAGCTCAGTCCTACCTGAGGCAGATGGTGGCTAGCCTCTCTATCTCTGTCTCCATGTGTTCCTGTAGCTCTCCAGGCCTGAGCAACACCTGGCAGATGGGACAGACTGGAGCCTGGCTGTCATACAGGGACATCTTCTTTTTACCTGGAGACACCAATGAAGAGGAACACAGTGACAAGAATATCAGTATAAGAAATATAAGCACAAAACCATTTCTTTTTTCATGCACAAACCTTACATGTTGATTGTGTTTAATTATATGGTATCAGAATGCACCTCAAATATTATTTTTTATTACTATTGTTTTATTACTGCAGAATCCCATCGAGTACAAATGAAACTAGTGTGGAAGTACCTTAAAAATGCACTTTTTTAAGCAATGGCCAGCAGAGGGCAACTTCTATGAGTGCAAAAAAGGTCCTATCACAAGTCTGTGACAAAATGACCCTGCTCCCAACTCCATCTACATTTTCCTAAAGAGATTATTGTTTCAGTCACTCACTTCAAGCCACTTCAAGCCTTCAAGTCAACATAATGTTCACTTCATAAAAATATGTTTCCATACAGTAAAAACATGCAGGGTATGCGTTAGGATATGTCCACATTGTGATTGACCAGATGCTAGAGCATGTGTTGACCTTGGCCTCCCCTACATAAATCTCTATGCATAGTATTGACAGACTTTGTCAGATGGCAGTGAAGCAGAAGTTTTAGGGTAAAAGCAAGAAAATGGGTTTAAGGAGCCAGCATCTTCAGCAAGCATCACGGTGTACATTTCTGGATTACACGCTTACAAAAGCGGACTAGAGTGCTCTACAGTATCCATTGTGTAATGTTGCTCTTGGGTCAAAGCGGGAGGTGGTGTTAGAAGGGGAGTTAAAGAAGTGTCTGCCATGGATGAGATAATGCTGTATAGAGTCTGCCAACACTACCTCACTTCATTGTCCTTGATCAGCAGGGCATAGGGTGGGGCCACACCTGTTTGTCTGTGTGTGTGTGTGTCATTGTGTCGAGCACTGCGTACGTGTTGGAACGTATGCATTTTTGTGTTTGTGCTTTGTCTGTCTAACCTGGCTAAAAATACCATCTATTGAAATCATATCAGTGCTTAGAGTTGGAGGACACTTCCTGATTTCCTGGATAGCCAATCAAATAGTTCTTTTTTTAGCCCACAAACAATAGGCCCCGCCTCAGCCAGGACATCCCGTTTAGACTGCTTGTCACCACGGCAACAAGGGGACCAGGTACAGGGGGACTCCCTATCTGCCTTGTCTTTAGTGCACCGTTTTCTTTTTCTTTTCTTTTTAATGCACAAACATTACATATACACACACACATACACACACTCCTATACATACACATGCAGCCCTTGGGGGGGCATTTATCCTTGCTTACAGTTTTCTGCAAGAGCACTCATCATGATACAACTAGTAACGGGAAGCACACACAAACGCCCCCCCCCCCAAAACCCACCTCTGCCGCTGCCCTTCTTTTCTCAGAGCGTGTGCATGCATACTAGCCTCCCATTCTCCTGCGCTGCTGCTTAACAGAGCCCACAGCACTGGACACGTTAAGTGACTTTGAAAAATAGGTAATCGATTACCTTCTTTCCCTCTTTTTCTATCTCCTTTTTACACGTTTCCTTCTCTTTTTTGCATTCTGATTCTCCCTACAATCCTTTCTTTGTTTTTTCTTTCTTCCTTTCTTTTTCATCTTCTTTATTTTCATCTCTTCCCTTCTCTCTCCCTGGCTACACTTCTCCTTTCTGATTTTTCCCTTTCTCTCCTTGTTTCTCCATCTCCTTTTTACCCCCCTCTCAGCCCCTGCACACCTCCTCTCTCCCCTTTATTGCTTTGACAAGATAATTTGAGTCATGCTGAAGCCGTCCGCCATCCGCCACAGCAAACAAAGAACAGATCCAATCCCCCTCTGCAGCCGATGGGGCCGCTTTCTATTCTGCAGACAAACGCACTCCTGGAGGTCGTGGACGCGCACACAAACATATGCTTGATACATATTGTTGAGTCCAAAAAAAAAGTGTAAACACTTGTTTTGCATGGTGAAAGTTTACTTTCTGCATTTCAATAAGAGGTGATTTTCTTTTGAAGTTTGAAAGATTCTCTGTGAATGAGGTTATTTTTGTACTGGTAGATTGATGATAAAGACGTGTAGCTGCACATTTACGACAACAGAAAAGCAACAATGAATAAGAGGAAAACATACTAAAGTGGAGGAATGATTGGGTTGTGTGAACTGGTTTGAATTCAAACTTCTTCTTTTTTTTACAGAAAAATATGAACCAGCACATTAACACCAAACATATTCCTAAGACATGTAAATTTGGCTTTCTCTGATGTGATGGAATAAATACAGCCAACAGCTTTTAGATCCAACAGAGATGAGAACTGCTGTCACCAAAAACATAAAAGCAGCACTAAGCGTAGACCAAAATATAAAATCAGCCACAATATGTGAAAATAAATAGATAATTTCATAAATCCCGCAACACAAAGCATTCAATCAAACACTGAAGGGAAACTTTGCATTTTTTTAAAAGGCAGATTTTTTTAAAGCTTCAAAATATTAAATATATCAGCAACAAGTGTGTCTCCATATGCAAATTATCACATAAAACTTGCAAAATTAGCAAATGAAACACCTTTCAGTCAAAAACGGGCCCCAAATTAATCCAAATGTAATGCCATGCAATGTTTATTTGCCCTAAAAGTCTTGTCAAAACTTTCACTCTTCATCTCTTTCTTTTCTTTTTTTAAACTTGTTTGCTGTTGTGGTCTTTCCTCCTTTCCTGTCATTTTTACTTGCCGTGTCTCTTTCTCTTTTCCCTTCCTCTTATTTTTCCCCTCTCACTGTCAAGTGCTCCCCGAGGGAAGTGAGCGATGGGGAGAGCCGAACGGACAGAAAAATCCCTCGAAGGAGGAAGAGGAGGAGAAGCAGGGGTGGGAGGGATGGGGGGGTGGGGTGGTGCTGATGTGATGCGATGTTGCACACCCGGCTTGTCAGCCCCTTAAAGATGATTAATGTTGGGGTGACACGCAAACACATGTGTGTACCCACATGTCCCGCTTTAGACTTCACACGCTCAAAACACACACACTCGCCCTGCGGCGCGACGAGGGAGCGTTTAATCTTGGGCAGCACGGGGAAGGCACCGGAGCTGCAGAAGATGGAGGGGGGGTTGGAGCAAGAAGACGGCCGGACAATAACAAGGAAATAGGACTGACAGGACTTTTTAGTGTTGAGACTCCTCAGTGAAGCACTGGTCGGCCGCCCAAACGAGGGGATAGATGGATGGATGGAGCAGGAGAGCCGAGAGAAGGTGTGCGTCTCCTTGACAGCCATGATGGAATATAGGCCTGAACCCTCCCACCCTACAAAATGTGCCAAGATGGATCGTCTTATCTCTCTTTCTCTGACTTCCTTTCCCTTCTTTCTCCTTCTCCCAGTCCCTCCATCTGTCTTTACTTACTCCTTCTCCTTTCCAGATCACTATCTCTCTCTTTTCCTCTTCTTCCTTATTTCCTCCTGTCACCACCTTCCCTTCTTTCATCTCTGTCACTTGAGCCAGTTAACAGATCTCAGTGGCTTCACGAAACAATAAGTCACCGAGCTGGCAGGAAGCATATCCTCTGACTTTTCTGATCGCCAGTCTGATTTATTTACTGACTGCTGTGCTGCTGACACGACACTTACGCTGGTCTAACACGACAAATTGAGTAGCTAATTCCTAGTTCAGCTTTGTGAATCTGTCAGTGGGATGACTGAAAATTGCAAAGATAACCATAAGGCTGTTTTATTTTTATTTTTTCAAAAAAGAGAAACAATGTTAAATTTAATCAATGATCACCCCAAAATACGTCCTTGATTAGGCTTTTCAAATAATGAGAGGAGCCGCACATACAAACACAACTAGACAGGCAATTACAGACAGCAGATGGTGAGGAGGAGAAAGCCAGATCATGTGGAAGAGTGGAGAGCAAAGAGGAGGGATCTTCTTTTCTTTGCCATCCCTTCCTTTCCTTTTGTTTCACTTTCATCCTAATAGCCTTACTTCCTGCTTTCCTAACTCTACATGCTCATTTTCCCCATTTGCAACACTGCTTTTTCTTCCTTTCTTCCTTTTCTTCCTCATATCCTTTTTTCATATTTATTGTGCACCAATAAATATGAATGATCCTTATTTTCAAAAATCTCAGACTTCAGAGGCTGCGCAGCCAAAAGCTGCTGAAAATTGGTGAATCGTTAGTCATCACGAAATGATGAAAAAGTTTGAACCTCTTGTACTACTTCAACTGGCGTCCTTCTTCTTCTTCTTCTTCTTGTTTTTTGTAAAATAAAAACTTTTTCTCCTCTCTTCAGTCTCTCGGTGTCTCCCTCGTCTCCCTCTTCCTTGCTTTGGTCCAGATGAAGTGGGAATCAATAGATGCTAGATAGCACAGGCTCCCAGTCTCAGACTACAATGAGCTGAGGTAAAAGGCCACCTCCAGAGAGGACAGGGATTGTCAGCTCAATACTCTCTCTCAATGGGACCAGAGATAAAACACCATTTGGGGTGTCCTCACGGCTCAATGGGCTAAGAGGCAAAGCATGTACTCACAAAACTGTGGCTCCAAATCCCATTTAATGACCTGGATTGCGTGTCATCGCTCTGCCTTTATCTCGCCCAACATGGCGGCCTCTAAGGAAGCAGGAGACTGGTGTACATTGAACCCTTCCCTTTTTCTATGCGCTGCTTATGGCTTGCCTCAATGGCGCATGGCAGTAAGAAATGCACTGATATAAAAACTTACAGATTATTTGGTTAAACGTGTCCTCTTTATGAAGGAGTTGAAGAAAGAAACCAAAATGTTTGACTTTCCATGAACTTGATCACGCTTTTTTATTTTTTATATCTTCTGCAAGGAATTGTATTGACTTGTAAAGGATGCACACAATCAACTAATGAGCACCGAGCATGTAAACAGGATTTAAGCGCAACAATAAGAGTCAGAAAAGAGGAAGGCCGGATTTATGGCTTGGCATATACAGAGTATGTTTGTATGCTACGTTCGCACAAACACACAGCAACAGGCACACTTGCACATTTCCCAAATGGAATTACAAAGTGTCTACATGTAGAGGCTGTTTTTCTGTCCTTGAACAACTGTCTTCACCTTATGTGTATACACACACACACACGCGGGCGCACACACTTCCATTCCCCCTCCTTGTTGTTCCCCTAAATGAGTTTTCTGACATGCATCAAGTGTTTATGCCTACAACCCTCTCCTCTCTCGTCTTCCCTTCCTCCTCTTCCACCTCCCTTCTTCTCCCCTCCCCTCTCCCGCTCGCCCGGCCGGTTAGCTATAACACCCGCCAACATCGGTAAACAAGGAAATCTCTCAGCCGCGGCCCGGCGTGTAACCGCATTACCGCGCCCGATAACCTCTTCAAATAATGTGCGATAAGGGGAATTTGATTTGATTCACGAAAGGGAAAGAGGGCCACTTCTGCTTCCCCCCGACTCCTCCTCCCTTCCCTTCCAATCTCTTCCTTTTCCTTTCCTTTATTTCTGTCGTTCTTTCCCTTCACCTCTCCATCTTCTCCTCTTCTTCCTTTCACTTAGCCTCAGGGTCCAGGCCTCCTCCTCCACCTCCTCCTCCTCCTCCTCCCATTGCATTCTCCCTTTCTCCAGAATGACACTGCCTCGCATCCGCAATCAAATAAATCCCGCCGAAGTGTCAGCCTTCATTTCGACTCTCCCCTGTCTTTCCCCCCGACCGATGCAAGGTGAGGTGAGAGGGGCTCCGTAAAGCCATCATCTCCATAATGGCGAATATGAGCCCTAAAGCCCAAAACCAGGGGGCCGCATTAACACAAATGGGACTAGCAAGGTGTGTGTGCGCGTGGGTCTCCCGGTGAAGTGATATGGTTTTTCTCTTAAGTGAGCTGTGATTTAACCAGGCTAGACACTAGGCTGATCACTGCCTCCGTATGGGCGCGCGTGCAAAATAGATGAGGCTGTGTGGCTCATTCAGGGGACATTTGATGAAATGGAACGGGGGGTCAACTTCAGTTTGCCACCCGGGCTGCTTTGCGTTGCTCTCTGCGAGCGTGTGCGTATGTGTGTGTGTGTGTTTGCGTGCAGTCTCACTCCCTGACAGTGATGCATGGCACTTTTAAATAGCACTCCTCCACGCCCTGCTCAAAACTCATCACCGGGGTCTTTCACTATCCCTCCCTCGCTCCCTGGGGTTGTCACTTTTAGAAAAGCAAATGAAATGTCGGTGCCGTACAGAGGAGAGGAGGGATGAAGAGATGGCCGACTGAGGGGTAGCAAGTGGAAAGCTGTGTGTGTGTGTGTGTGTGTGTGTGTGTGTGTGTGTGTGTGTGTGTGCAGGAGTATGGATGCATGCTGTCTGTTCAAGACAATTGGAATTTTTCTGTGAGTGAATAAGAGGCAGAATGAATAGAAGATGTATTTGTCTTACATCGATAGGAACTGCACTACTGCTACTATATGCACAATACTTTTTGTGTCACTGGGGAAAGGTTTTGGGTCAGAAGAACATTTTCACGGCCCCTTACTTTTAAACACACTCTTGGAATTCAAAAGGAATTAAAATGAAACTTGGTGGATTTAGAAAAGAGAAAGGGAAAGCCCAAGAGATCAGCACATCATAAATCACCGGCTGCCTAGTTTGAACACACGTGATAAATTGTGATCTAATGATCCCCGTGTGTGTGTGTCTGTGTGTGTGTGTGTGTGTCAGCATGTATAATGCTGCTTTTACTCCTGGGACCTGGCAACAGCCATATGTGTCCGTCTCGAAGACAGCGGAGTGATGCTTGTAAGGTTATCTCCAACTACTGACAGCTGTTTATTCAATCAATCACCTTGTCAGTGCGCGTGCGTGCTCATGTCCAAGAGTGGCGAGCGAGAAAGAAGTAAATTAATGGAGCATTAACCAAGCGCTGACCCACAGAGCCACAGGCACAAGCAGGAGCCACGAGCCAATCCCAATAACACACAGCCACAGCTCCCCGTGTAGCGTGCCAGTGGTTTGCAGGACGCCGAAGGTGGCAAAAGCAGACTAAGTGAAATATTCATTGTTCTTATTTAGCATCCTTTTAGAACATGGGATATGAAAGCTATGCCTGCAGATAGGAGTGTATGATGTGTGTTTATAATTAAGTCACACAGAGGGAAGACACTTCTGCTTTTACTGACCTATGCCCTGTCTGTGCTGACTGACTCTATTCCATTTCTCCTTCCTCAGCTGTGTGGAGGTGGAGGGATACCGAATGGAGAGAGGTGTGGGCGTGAGGCCTGTCGGCACTCATTTCCATCCCAAAGGGCCTAATCATGACAGGAACATGCCGTGTCAGTGGGCAAACAGGGACATCAGCAAGTTTGAAATAGATACTCTGAGTCAGCCCTAATCACACAGACACAGCCTGTTTCTTGCCCGCCTGCACGCATGTGTGTGTGTGTGTGTGTGTGTGTGTGCTATACTAACTTAATATAGTGAATAGTATTACTGCAAACACAAATTCAGCACACACTTTGACATTATATATTTTATTTATCGTCTGATAGCTACTACCACTAACAGGAACTTTCGGTGCCCATTAATCGATGCTGATATTTTCTGCTGACTGTTCTCCATACAGCTGACATACTTGCTTGACTTTGTGTTCAATAGCCCTATGAATCCACACTTAGAGCTGGTCTTCAGCAGCACATATCAACACAAAAAATAGTCTCCTGCATATTACTTCCCTATTATTTATTCTTTCTTTATGTCTCTCATTTAATCTCCTTTTTTCCTCCCCCTTCCCCTTGCTTTGATTCGCCTCTCTCGTTGCCTCTCATTATCGCTCTCCCTGCTGCTTTCATATGGTCTAGCGGCTGAATTAATTACCAAAGCCAATTAACGCTAGATTGGCTGATGTTTTAACTAATTAGCTTTAATGAGGGTGCCGTGGCTGCCTGCACCGTGTTAATTGAATCCTAACAGCGGAGGAGGCAGCCTGTGGAGGCAGAATGAGAGCGATGGATGGATAGAAGGATGGATGGATAAAGACACACGCACAGAGTTGTTATTGATAATATTTAGAGCGGATCATAGTACCTCCCACCCTGTTGTTGCTGCTGGTTTATCATTAACATTACTGGCCTTTTGTACCGATATCCACACTCAGAGGAAAAAAGGAAATAGAATCCTATCAGAAGGTGATGTGAATATGTTATGCCAGCATGTGCGTTCCCCTCATTTGCTGGTTAAAGGTTTATCTTAGATAACTAGATTTAAGTAATGCAACTCATATCCTCGCTGTGTATCTCCTGGTTATTCCTCTCTGTGTTTGTTATTGCAAAACGTGTCTGGCAAAGAGGAGCAGCAGATTAGACTCTTAGATCACTGTCATGGCGTCCTCTTAGTGCGGATTACCTGCTGAACTCCATTCTCACCTGTCTTATGATAGGAGGATCAGAAGAGACGAGAAAAGGATAAAACTAAATTTCACATTATGTCATTTGGAGGAGATGTGAATATTTTCACGCAGCATCGTGGATTCTGCAGGCTGTATTTAAGATTCTTGCATTTTATTGTTGACTGAATTTTTTAAATTGTCCTTCACATACCTAGTAAGTTTCCTTACTAAACTATGTTTTTGGTCCAAAGTAGAAGAATGTAGCCTAGCTGCTAAGCCAAGGCTAAACCTAGCCATAAATCACTCTGGCTGTGTTATTACCAGCTTTACATAGCTGTTCAAGTTCCTGCGTTTAGTTTGTCATCACAAATATAGACTCTGATATTACAATTTAATGTGCTTTCTGTCCTAAAGAAACAGTAGCCATTGAAAATTTGCTGTTAATTTAGCTAGCAAAGGATAAAGCTAGCAATCATAATAGTATTTCGCTAGCTAAAGTTTAACTAGCTAAATATTAATGAAGTCATTTTGACAAATTAACCTAAAAAGGCACAAAATTATACATACATTTCAGTTTTCTATTTTTTATGCAGTTGCCATTTTATGTAAGGCTACATTTCTTTCTTTATTTTTTTTGCTTTTTACAGCAGGCTGTGACTGATCAACAAAATCTAGGCTATCACTGATGTTTGTGCACAAAAAGGAGAAAAAAAAATAAAGACATAACACTTTCTTACATTTACATGTATTATTTAATTAAATCCAACCAATATGAAATTGACTAGAAATAACTGTAAATTTTAAAAAGCAACCCTTAAATTAACGCTACTGAGCGACATGAGCCGCATTACATAAAGATTGAACATTATGCCCATCCTCTTGCTCTCTCTGCCTTCTCCCATCTTGCTGATCTAAAGACATGAACCCCGGCAGATTGTCTGAGGTGGCCATAAAAATCTGCATGGCCGTGTAAAAGGCTTAATGATTTTAAAGTTACAAGAGAAAAGAGCCTGCAGTTTGTCTCATCCATCAAGTCTAGCACCAGCGCCTTCGCCAAATGGCCCTGCCACCTAACCTGGAGCTTAGCAATGCAGGGCCAAATACGCCCTCCCTCTCTCGCTGTCTCACTGAAACATTTTGTCTTCGTCCTACTTAGACTACATTATTTCTTTCCTTACTCTTTGTATCTCTTTCACCTTCTCTGTGTCACCTTGTATTTTTCTTTTTCCGTTTTCCATAGTATTAGTATCAGTTGGCTGCAGTTCTTTTCTTTTCTATGCAGCCAGAAAGACTACAAATGTAAGATTTTTCTGCTTTAAATTAGGTTGGCACACAGTAAATGACTCATACTTTAGAGTATAAATAAGCCACACTGGCTCTTGACATAACAGGTAGACACCAAATACACAAGCCAGACCTTAAACATCTAAATTTGGTGCAATAAAAGATGCCTTAACTTCTTACATGACCTTGAATTAGCTGATACTGGCTACAGTATCTAAAGACAGCACTCATCCATCTAACCCATTCAACCCAGCAGTCCCTAACCTCCAATAAGATTCCACTTACTGATATAAGCCTTTTGACTGGCTCTTGAAAACTAATCAGTATTAGAGACCCTCTGTTTCTCTAATGCAGAAATCAGGCTTTATAGAATACTTTGATATCCGTTTACTGTGTTCTGCTCTCCTTGCCTGAATGATTACATGTCTTAGGATGTTCTATCAGGGCAGAGGTTCCCTCCTGAGGTGGATGACACATATCAAGTACACGTTAACTCTTAGATACATACACTCATATCCAACATATCCCTCTAGAGATGTGGTCTTGTAGAAAGAATTGGGTGATTTCATGTTCCCATCATTGGCTCATCTGTCAAATGGTGGCACACTCATTTATGCACATACACACATGTGAAGCATGACAGAGAAGCCTGACCGTTGCAGCGCTTTGACTAGTTTCCTGTCTTTCCCGTATTCTTTTTCTGTTTTTCTTTCCTATGTGCTTTCCATGTTCAGCTTTTGTGTTCGCTCTAGAATAGCGAGAACAAGCCTGCTTCACCAGGAAGATATTTCACACTCCAACAACAGTCATCTAAACAACTCCTCAAATTCATATGTCACTGTAATGCATGCAAAATGAAAAAGTGGGATCCAAAAATAAATGTGATTATTTTACTCTGGCTACATTTTTGCTAATGAAGGCTAAATTAAAACATTTATTACCGGCTGTGTTAAATGCACATGTGCATCTCCTCTGGCTCATCCACGACTTGGATTTATAGAGTGCAATAAGTAACATTAGAACATTTGAATTTATGGTTTCTATTAGCACCAGTCATTCAGACACAATAACAGCTATAAGCACACACTGATATATAGCCTGGGTGACAACAAAAGCCAAATGTAAATCAGATAAATCGGTGAAATTGAACAGTCATTCAAAGAGCCCCATCTACAACTCTGAATGCTCATGAGCCCCTTTGTACGGCGGATGCAGGTGTGTGCGCTTGTGTGCATGTGCGTGTTTGCTTGTCAGCGATTGAGAAGGACCTATTTCCTCTTGCAGAATCCCCGGCTCTAAATGATGGATTGATATCTCTTTCACTGTAGATTATATACGCATGTGTGTGTGTATGGGTGTGTGTGTCACCGGCCCTCTCAGCCTCTTGCTGCCTCTCCTCTTAGGCCCTTATCAGCTCTTGTCACAAACAGAGGATAGGGGATAATCCTTCATACAAGGGGAGCAGTCTGGCCTTCCATCTATCTAGCTGTCTGTCTAGCTGTCTGCTATATTACCCATCTCACTGGAGTGTCACCAGAATAGAAATCAAACAGACACAAAGCAAACTTCCTACATCTCGCTAATCTCTGTTGGCACGACTCAGATGGCGAGTTTGATGGGAATAAAAGTCACTGCTTTTTTTTCTCGCAAGTTTGGTCAGATTGTAAAAAGTTTGCTGCAAATCCCGTGTAATTATTTGCACTGCAGATAAACGTTCAAGTAAGGAGTTGGGAACTTTGTGTTTTCTTTAGGTGTCAGTTGTCCTGGTGGGAATTAAAAAAAAAAAAAATAGCCACAGGCTCCTTTGGAAAAATGACTGCAACCCAGATAATGAAAACTTTCCTAAGTTCCCGGTCACGCCTACGCCTTAGGGTGCTGCAGTGTGGTTGGGTTGCCTGCCATGTCCTCATGACATGTGGCTGCTGCGGGTCACTCCCGAGTTCCAAGAATCAGAGCGGTCCCTGGCACCAAACTGGGTCCAGACTTCAAGAGTTTGCTTATGTAAATCACGACTTTCACGGCATTTCATAATGCGGGAGAGCATCATTTAAAACACCACTCGCAAAATCTAATTTATGTGAGCACTTTTGTTCTAAAATGAGATTTTAGAGCCCAATAAAACTAGGTTAAAATAAAAGAACATTACAACAAATCGTCGACCACAGTGACTTGTACCACTTGAGGAAAAACCCACTCCAGATGGAAAAATGAAGTTGTGCTAGCCTAAACTACAAGAATATCCAATACCCACATGGCATTCACCGCGAGGCCTCTGTCTGTCTGTCTGTCTGTCTGTATACAAACTATATATCTGGGTGGTAACGTGATATGAGAAAACCACAGATGCCTATCTGCTGGAGTGGGTCATTGCACAGGTCACACATGAGGCTACTGTGTGTATGTGTGTAACAAGTGATTTCATCACTCAGCTGCAATTGGACATCATTGTGATCTTTATCAGTCTGCTATCTCTGTGCTCTATAGGACTCTGCCTATCAATTATTCCTCCATCCATGTCCTTTCCTTTCCCTCTCTCTGAAAGGTGATATCACATTGTCCAATAGAGGGCGATGTTCCACTACATTTTGCTCTTGCAGCATCCTTGGTAATGTTTCCCTAAATAAGTAACATTCTACATCTCTACTTTAATTCTTTTAAATCCTTATTTATCGTTCTCCTCATAAATGTGTTTGAGCAACTGGGAGACCAAATGAAACTGTGCTGGTAGCAAAGCAGCATCGGTAGAGTTTTCATAAATGTAAAAACTCTGAACCCGATGTCTGTATAAATGACGTCAAAGTGCATACTTTTCAAAGATGCTCTCACTCACTCTTTTCACAGCACTGAAAATCACTTGTCTTTAAATTTGGTGACATTTAGATTTCCACATGATCTGAGTCCTCACATGCTTCTGTCTGAGATTAAAATTAAAACTATGAGTTCCTTAACTCATAAAAAGTTGTGGACACATAGTTTTCAGTTGAGAATACAGTTTAAAATTATCAGAATTTTTGCTGGGTTTTAACTGGACAACAATTGATCTCTAATTTTGTTTACTTTCTGGTATTGTTGGCTTCTGCAAGGAGACAGCTTGGAGACTGTCACACACCCAAATGCCCAATCACAGACACACACAGACACACACACAGAGGTGAGGGGAGGGAGTCTGCAGCTGAAATCAATAGAAAATTAAAGCGACTGAAATGGTTTCTGCTCACACATTAACCTTCCTTCTCTTTTCTCCTTTCCTCACCATTCTTTTCCATCTTTTCCATCATCATCCCCCTCTCCCTTTCTCTCTCTCTCTGTCTCATGCCGTCCCCTAATAGCCAGTGCCACTGACGGCAACAGTGCTTCAAACAGCCTGAGTGTAGGTTCTAGTGACAGAGAGTAAAGAGACGTGTTTTTTCGAGTTTGATCTTTACAAACGGGGAGAGGGAAGAGGGTGAGATGGCTGGATGAAGGGATGGGTGAAAGAAGGAGGAGGGGGGGGGGCAGTAATAGCACAGAGACGACAGGGGCTTTGGATACTCCCTCTCTACACACACACACACACACACACACACACACTCACACTCACATACATACTCCGTCTGGGGACTCAAATCTCATAGCAATTTTCAGGCCGGATGATTGGCAGCTTGATGCGTATTCTTCCTCTACAAGACCGACTGATAACTCCAGCTATCCCATTCCACCTTGCCATCTCTCCCTCTCTCTCTGTCTGTCTTTCTCCCACTCTCACCACCTTTTTTTGTCACTGTGACTCTCCCAACACCCCCTTGCCCTGACCCCCCCCCCCCAATCTCGCTCTCCCTCTCTCTCTCTGGGCCTGTTGTGGGACTATTACAATGACAGAGGCGATAAGGGACATTTATCACATGTGCGGCGGGGTGAGTGAGAAAAAGCCCTCAACAGGTCTAGGGGGAGGACAGACACACACACACATACACACTCAGCATATAGACATGCAGAAATGCTTCCACATTGCATGCACATGAATGTGCAAGCACCTGTGCACTTAAACAGACAAATAAACAGTGAGTGGTTGTGCATGCCTACACACAACTGCATACGGCCTCTTATACACACACACACACACACACACACACACACGAGCACATAGATTGTAACGGTGAATCATCCTCCTTTTCCCCATTTCGTATTTTGCAGTTGACTGAGGCCAATTCCCCATAATTCAATACAGTTGAAAAATGAAACCCCGGTAAATCGCTACAGCGATTTTACAGATCCCCGCTTATCCTCATAATTCATTATTTCCAAACTGTAACAACATTACATTTCATTTGTAATGCTCCGCCTGCCTCAGCCATTTGCCAATTGTTATATCTTATTGTTTTCCCTCTCCAAGGGGGAGAAAAGTGAGTTATTGGGGGAGAAATGGAGGCAGGCTGGGTAGCAGGGCTTGCTCCTTCGCTGCCTATCTACCTGTTAGTCTGTCTCCATAGCTGTCTAGTTATTGTCCCGACTGGTTCTGCATCTGCCCTGTCTTCCCCTCCATCTGTCTGTCCTACTGTCTCACCAACTAACAGGCAACAGTGAACAAATGAGAACAGAGTAGCTGTCCTTATTGTGGTCAAGTAAGAATAAGCCTATTGTTTGCATCCTGATAGACACACATGCACTTACACAGACTGACTGGCTTATTGTTTTTTAGCACCGTGGTACAGTCAGATCCACATCTGGACTGGTGCAGGGCAGAGACTGGTGCAAGGAACGATGGAGTAAGGATGAGGAGGAGATAAGGAGGCAGGAGAGTAAGCATGGAAGAGGAAAGGATGGCATGTGCAGGGTGCATCATGGTGGATGTGAAAGAGGAGTGACCAAAAGGAGGACTAGAAGTCATGGAGAGAATCTGAGAGTGGAATGAATAACTGAAATAAAGAGGAGAAGGTGTGCTGATGAACACTGTTGGAAGAAGGACTGAGATCTTATGTAACAGAAACAAGTAAAATATATAAGCTAAGAATGTTCACTACAAGCAAAAGTTGTGCTTCCATGCTTTTAGAAACAGAGACAGAAGCAGAAAAATTAACCAAAAGTGACATTACTGATTATACTGGTTCAAGAAATCACTTAAACAGAAAAAAAGAACTAACTGTCAAACATGGAGGTGGTAGTGTGATGCTCTGGGCTGTTTTGCTGCTTCAAGACATGGACTGCCATAATTGATTGAACAATGAATTCTATCTTCCTGTCAATTTGTGCCCTGAAGTTGAAGGTTATGCATCAGGACAATGATTTAAAAGACACACAAAAAAACAAATAAATAAAGATTTTGGAGTGGCCTAGTCATAGGCTGGACTTAAATCAGATTGAGATGTTTTGGCATGACCATAAACAGGCCATTCATGCTCAAAGCTCTCCATTGTGGCTGAATTAAAACAATTATGCAAAGAAGAGTGGGCCAAAATTCCTCCACAGCGACGTAAAAGACTCATTGCCAGTTATTGCTTTATTGCAGTTTTGCTACCAAGGGTGGCACAACCAGTCGTAAAGTTTAGGGTTGAATAACTTCTTTGCACACAGCCGGGTAGATTTAGATAGTTTTTTTCCCCTAATAAATACAGTCAAACTGCATTTTGTATTTCCTCTGGTTATCTTTGTCTAATGTTAAAATATGTTAGATGATTTAAAAACCTCTAAGAGAGAAGTAAAAAATGTTGAACCGTCTATGATCCATGCTGGAATAAACTTGAGGACATAATGCTACTAGACATGTTGATAATTATGATAAGATTAGATGAGATTAGCTGTTTTTACAACCTCACAGAAAATCTCCACCTTCTCAAGAAAAATAAAATTTGCAATTTAACAGCACGACCCATAAGCTATTGTCAATACTGCAGCCGAATATGCTTTCACACCAGGCGCTGCGACATGTCTCGAGAAGGGTGTTTGCAATATTTACAGCTTCAAAAAGACATTCTTCAAATAGAGGAAAAAAAATCACTTAGATCAAATACTGAAATCGCCATTAATCTGAGAGCTAAAAAACACACTTTGATATCTCTTTCTGTCTCTCTAACACACACAGAGGCTGAGACACCAGCTTTCCTGTAATCTTCCATTTATCACAGCTGTAGCCACTCTCCAGCCCTGCCCATGCTACTGTACCCTGTCACACTGCTGGCTAAACAAACTGCTCCTTGATGTATGAGGGCCTACACCGGCCATAAACTTATTCACTTTTAACTAGCGTGCTACCGGCTTGCCGTGGCCAGACATCACCTTTACTGTGTGTGTAGCGTATGAAAACTGCTAGTGAGAAATTAACCCCCTGGGTACTGCTTCATAACTCACTTTTCTCTTTTTTTCTCCCTCTCTTTCTCCTCCCTCCCTCCCTATCTATCCATCTCTATTCCTCAGCCCAGGCATTAGTCCTGTATCTATTACCCATTAGAGTGTGTATGTGTCTTTGACAATAAAGGAAATGGCTCAGTAGAAGAAGAAGAAGAAAAAGAAGAATTGTGGGTCTTATATGTCTTGCTAAACGACAAACAGTTTCCTGTTAGAGAATGAATGGGAAGAGAAAGTCTGGACATCAGTCTCTTCTCTTCTCTTCCCTTTTCTGGAAGCTACCACTGCTCCCTCCTCCTTCCCTCCATTAATTGAGTACATGTAGATAAGACAAGAGAGTGTAAAGCCATAACTAACATCGGGTTTATGGTTGAGCTTATGATGTTGGCACCCTGGCACATGTGTCAACCCACACCTACCTCACTGTTCTCCCATGGTGCTTTGCTCTTTTATTGACTATATGTATTTATTGTCTCCAGTCAGTCTGGAGTCAATTGGATGACGCATTAATCTGGTAGAACACGATTAACGATTAATTGATAGCTGCAGCGTTATCAACACTGTTGCCTCCTTGCTGTGAATGCAAAAAAGAAGGTAATTGCCCGCACGCACACACACACACACACACACACACATCAAGTAAAAATTCAAACATGTAAACAAGCACAAATGAAAGCACGCACACCCACACACCCCCACTGTTACATATGTACCACATCAAGCACTACCACTGAGTACACACACCTAGTAAAGGTTAATTATGTAGTTTTTTCTTTCTTCAGCTTTTTTATGACTGCAGTAAGTTATAGCTACATGGGGCCCCTTCTTATCAAGCAATAAATTCATTAGTAGCTAACACACCTCGCTGGGGCAGCTCATTTAGTTCTGACAAACAAGATTAGAGGACAGAGGGGGCAAGAGGGTGGATCTGGACAGAGAGCTGTGCGATCATACTCACATGGACACACACACCTTTTTCAGCAGTGCGAGGCATGGAAAAAGCATGAAGCCTGAGGGCAGTGGGGGAGGGGCTGCTGTCTGCAAAGTGTTGCCGACTTGTATTAGAAATAACCCACAAATGATCCATATGGTAATTAAGGATGATTCATTCTCTAGGTTACCTGGATGTCGCTGTCCACCAAAACTAAAAGTGGTGACACCAAGGCTCCTTTTTTTACACGCACTTATTCACACAACCGCTAGATGACACTCATCAAAACGGTGAGGTTGTTTTTCTGAATTGGGTAAGTAGGCAGGTTATAGGGCTAGCTAGCCTACTAAACCAAGCGACAAATGCAGTTAAAGGCTGAATACAAGGATCTGAGCCTGTAAAACAAATTGTGATATATTCATACATGCGTGAAAAAATGTAATTGGGTAAAGAATAAATCATAATATTGAGATATGGCATATTTGTATAATCAAGTCTTACATAGAGTTTATAGGATGACATTAAATGAAGGTAGTCTAACTCTTTTCATGGTCAATTGTCTGAAAAATAATTTTTAACCATTAAGTCCTGTAATTGAATATGTTACACCAATTTGATTCCAGTGTTTTATACCAGGAAATAGTCAGTTGTGGTTAAGAAGTATCTGTGGACAAAAAAAAAAAAATGTAATAACCCTTAAACACACATATGCTTTTCTTTAAACACACATTGTTTAATCCAAATACAGCTTAACTTGCCGCTTCTTGTTGAGTTAAATTGGCAAATATCACCTGCTGTGTACAGAGGCGCACAGGCTCGTACACACACACACACACACACACACACTTGACGTGCCTTTTTTTTCTCACATCAAAAGAATGGGAGCAAGACACGTCAGCAGACAAATCAAAAATTCAATCAATCACAGGGTATCGTTATTATGGCTTATCACACACACAGGATGTGACAGGTCTGTGTCTCTGTGGGTGTTAGCTGGTAAATTCAAACAGACACACATACACAAGCACGCAAAACACACAACACTTTGCCATTTTAGGCAGAAATCCGCACACAGCCAGCCTCCCACATATACACAAAGAGATGTAAATATATGTGAATCTTGTGAAGCACTACTACTGCACTTTGAACTGCAGCTCATTTCCATTACAGAGCGCGAGCAGGCAGACACAGGCGATAACAGGCCGATCGGTTGTGTAAGCTCTCATCTAACAATACACAAATATGAGCACATTGGAGAGATCACTAGATATGAAAATGTAGCCTTAAGCACACGGGAAAGCCTCTTATTCAATAAAGAGCGTCTCATCGTGCGCTATTATCAGTGAAGCAGGCTCCGGGTATAAATGCTGTGCATTTCCCTTTGTCGAGCGCAGAGATGTTGACAATGGCACTTCTTTGATACTGAAGCTGAAGTCAGATATACAAATATTATAAAAATGCACACTCAACAAGAAATGCTGTTGTGAGGCTTGTTTCTATGAGCCACACTGACAAAAGTAATTGGTTTTTTTGTATTTTATTTTATGGTATTCCTGTTCAGTTTTATTTTTAATTAAATCTAAAAAAAAAGCCACAATAAATGAACAAAAATGTGATCTGACCATCTTTTAATTCCACACGTTTTTCACTCTAAATAGAGAAAATTTAACTTTTGTAATGTTATGTTGCATTAATTGCATTATAAAGCTGTTTATGTGACGTAAATTTACGCAATGAGTGCATGACAACAGCCAAACTGTGTTTTAATATTATACTCATGGCTGTCAAGTGCATGTTTTTAAGTAGTAATTTAATGGCCCTTATTACCCTTGCTAATAAAGAAATATGGTAATCATATTGAGGCCTACATGGTGATCCCGAGCAAACAAACAAAAACATAATTATGAACTCATAAAAACATTAGGGTCATATTAATGATTGTTATCCACAGCTCGCTTAGTGAACTAATGCACCAAAGTACATATGTGTCAAGCCATGCGCACAATTTGGGAGAGCAATAAAGGTTCATGATATGCCTTTTTACGGGAACTATTAGAAGAACCTGTGTTTAAGGAACGGGGAACGGGGTGTGGTGTTCCAGGACACACAGGCTTATTTACTCCTGCAACAGCAGGTCTATTTACAGACAGAAATGAGGGCAGGATCCTTTAGGATCAAGTGCTTTCGCTGTTTGGAGGAGGAATGTTGTCAGCATAAACTACCTTTAAGCTCTCAATCAGACGCACAAATACACAAGAGCAGACAGCAATTCATCTATTCTGGGCTGTTTAACTGTTTTCAACTCTGAATCTAAATGAAACCCGTGCCCTGAACTCATGTCAGTGAAACACAAATGCGCATTTAGAGAAAGCCTCACTTGTCATGAGTGATTGATTTTTGTGGGGGGAAAAAAGAAAGTACAGGGGGCCTGGCTCAGTCTTAATTTTGTAATACAAGGAAGAGGTTAACCCACGTTGCCCGACAGCATAAGCTGCAGTGTGTAACTACAGCCTGTCCGTTGGCTCTCCCGAAACCGCACACACCGCCACCACAGCCCCTTTCCTTTACAGCAACGGCTCAGCAGGTGCTGATCCTGTAACAGCGCGTAGTTACAGGAAGTGAGTTGTACTCTGAGTACAGCAGAGGCAGGCGAGGGAATTAGCTAACATTGCGGTGGGAGGAGGAAGGGAAAAGGAGACTGGGTGCAGATTGTGAGAGAAAATTGTTGAGAGGTGTGAAGGTGTGGTACTGTAAATGAGACCAACATAACATAAACCACAGGCCCAAAGATTCATGTTACTCTGTTCTTACTGGAAGTACACGCCGCAAGCACGCACACATGTTTCATAACGTACTGTTAATATGAAATAGTGCTTTGGTGAAAAGGGCCAGACACTGATAAGATGGGTGTATTATATGTCATCAGAGAGCTATGAATAATACAGACTCTGTTCTATTCTATTCTATTCTATTCTATTCTATTCTGCAATATGTGTCTAAAACTCTGTTCTCCTCATCAGCATAGACTGGATCTCATTAAACTTACACTACTTCAATGGTCACCAGATGGCATTCATTAAAACACATGTACATATATACATACACCCACAAACAAATATACATGGCATACAGAATGTTCTGCTCTATTATTCTTATGTCCATAAATGTAGCCCAGAATAAATCTAAGCCTTTTAGCCGTCTTTCACTCACTATAACATGGCCATCACCATTAGAATGCACACACCAGCTATCCACCGACACACACACACAAGGCGTCTTCTCTATAATAAGGCCATCACCATTAAAGCTGTCAGGGCTGGAGTGTTGAGTAATACTGCCCAGAAATTACACCTCACTCCCTGCGTGACACTGTAAGATCCACAAACACACACACAAGCTCTCCATTTGACCCCACACAGCCAAAACTCTACATGGTTGTAATGCACATCTGCATGCGTCTCTGTGCCCGTCCTTCCATCAGGCTGAATCTTCCCCATCATGCATCTTGGGACCATATCATTTTCAGCTAGGAGTAAACAGATCACCACTGTTTGCCAAATACACAAGTGCGTGCAGTATTTTAGCGGGATCGCGCTTGTACAACGCAGAGCAGAGGATAAAATGCGGTGGGAGGTAGGCCTAGTCGAAGACACAGCCATCAGAAAAATAGCAATTTGAAGTAGAAAGGATAAGGAACTGCCACAGGAGTTGGTGAAATGTTAAAGGACGTTTGGCAAAAGTCAGAAGACAGGAAAAAATAGGGCAAAGACAGGAGCAGGATACATATATCCTAAAATCATTTAAGAAAAAAAAAGATATATTCTGTGTTTTTTTCCCCATATTAACTAGAATTTTATTTACTGGCGTGCATTACACTGGGTTCTATAAATCTTCCACCATCACTGCACTAGAGGCAGTTACTGAGAGAAAACATGATGAGATGATGCTGATGCTGCGTGCGCTGTAATAGCCTGACCAGCATTCAAGAGCATACTGGCCATCAAGCGTTAGCGACAAAACTTGTGACGACACAAACTGAGGTTACGCTCAAATAGTTTTAATGAGGAAACAGTTTAATTGACTGTTATTATTGTTTTCTTCCCCCAGTTCCCTGTAATCATTTTCTTCTCTGTCCTCTGGCCTCGACATTCACATTAGAATCTTTGTGTGGGGTGAAATGTGGCACAAGTGCTGCCTGCGTATCTGTCTGACAGAAGCGACTGGCTCTGAGCAGCTTTCTCAAATCATCAACAACAAAAACAGACACACGCAATGTGCCTGGAGTGAGTGCTGACGTATTTATCACATTAGTATTAGCCCTTCTCTCCGTCACTGCAATCCTCACAGCTGGTGTTGACATGCAGTCCCCAGACCCCCTCAGCACCCCTGAGGCCTTGTGCATGAGTGCGTGTTTTTTTTCTTCTTTTTCTCCCTGTATCTGTGTGGGAAATCTTATTTCCCATTCCCTACGGTGCTAATTTTCACTAGGTTAACAAAAAAGAAAAAAAAAGCATGAAAAAATGAGAGGAGAAAGTTCAATCTGAAAAGAAAAGGGAGACGGAGAAAAGAGGCAGAATTAGGAGATGAGAGAGGAGGGGCAGGGGGCGACAGGGGAGAGACAAAGATTGGTGATGCCAGTTTCCATATGACAAGTGGCGACGTTATGAAGATGGACGGGCGGCCGAGATGGAGCGCCTGACCTTTCCCAAAATGCCACATGTCACCGTGCTTTTATGTCACTCCCCGCAAAACAATATGTCAGGGGCATAAAAAATCATTACGCCCTCTCTGAATTATGCTGTTACAGCGCACCGCAAAAAAATAATCATTAAGATGACATTATTCCACATTTAACTAGCAGGAAGATGAGGACGGGGTAGGGGCGCGTGGGGTGCGCTCTTTGAATTTATGATTTGTCGTGATTTCATGGGTAAAGCAGCCGTAGTGAACCATTGTCAGTTTAGATGTACTGTTATGACTTTTATGCTTTGGCGTGGGACTTTGGGGGAAAAGCTAAGAGAACAGTGATGATTGCAGAGCTCATGAGTGGAAAGATGACTTCTCACAGTGGAGCTGTACAGCAGTCATCTCTGTGAGCTGTTGGACATAATGGTCTATTTAAAGTGAGCTTCTGAAGCTGAGAGGGGAGGTCTGAGGAACATTGACTCAACAGAAATCCTGAAGGAAGACATGGAACCTCTAATAAAGATTCCCCATCTGACAACTGAGCCATGTAATTGTCAGCTAACAGCTCCATAATATGTCTATAACGTAGACTTAGCATTCACTTGAATGAGGCTTTTGGGTGGAAATAAAAGTTGAGGGGAATATTTTAATAGAGCATGTCATTCAGGTATCACGCACAATTTAAATGCTACTGTGAGGCTTCCATCCCATTCAGTGTCTGCTGTTTAAAATTCTTCTAGCTTGCAACTGTTTTCTTTTGGTATAGAAATGCTAAGATGAGCACTGGACTCAGCACTAGACTTGGTGTAATATGGTAGTTATATATTTGTAACAGTGTGGTGGAAACAAATCTGAGTGTAAAGGCACTTATTTTTTAAGTGTAGCTGTGACTCTTATATGTTGAACTTGATGTGTAACGGCCTTAAGGCAAAAGTTACGGGGTAAGAGTCTTCAACTTGCAAACATCAGGGTAATTCATAAGTATAGCACAGTACAGCATAGCATCTTGTTTTGCTACAATAGCACTCCTGTGGCATGATGATTGTGATAGCTATGGTTAAAAAGATTAAACACTTGACAAACATTTCAATGCTGAATAACTGTTGGTTGGCGGCCTTTTGTCTTTCTGGTCATAAGTTGAAAAACTGTTTCAAAATGAACATTTATCCAATGCCACAGACATTACCACAATTTCAGCTCAAGTTACATCATCAGTGTTGCCTAGACGGTTTTGTTAGACTTTCAAGTAAGCGAAAGTCTAACAAAAAACTTTTTTTACAGTTGATTAGAATAAAATAAAATAAACAAAATAAAAGTGTTTCTTAGCAGAAAAAAGAGAAGGAAGGGAGCTGACCAAGTAGGCACTGCTGTGATTTAGCTGACTAACCTCGTCTACTTCTGTTCCAGTGTTTTAGCATTTAGCATTAGCAGTAACCCTCAATTGTGACACATGAACACAGTGACTTAGCAATAAAATTACTCAGAACTGCTGAAAGAGTAATCACTCCTCATTTAGTTGTGTCTTCACATACTGATTCATAGCCTGAGCTTACTGGGACATTTAAATCTAAGAAAGCAGCTGTTTTTGTTACTGATGTTATTGATTACATTAGCTTGACTTACACAGATTTATGGAGAGTGAAACATGATAGCATGGAGCACTGGAATAAATACTGTTCATTAAAGATTTTTAGTATTAAGGCAGCGTTTCATCAAGTCGTAACAGTGACGGCACAGCATTAGCTATGTTTATTTTAGCTACAATTTTATCGCTAGCCAAAATGCTGCTAGCTGCCCATAGCTAACTTTGAACGCACAGAGTGGACTTGAATATCTTTTATTTGTACAGGCATACCGCAGTTCTGATTCAAAGTGGTTCTGGATAGAGTAGTTCACATGATATAGGATGTAAGTCTAGTGACTAGAATGATACCTTTATGTCAAATTGAACTATTGATCTGAGAGATGGCACAGAAGCAGTCTTTGACATTTTGCCTGGTATTTCAACTGGGAGATATTCTGGCTTTAGACATTTGACCTATATAACCCTAAACATGAGCGCACACCAGCCCACACGGGCACACACACACACATATATATATATTACTGTACACATAAATGCACACTCATGCACACTGTCCTGTCCTATCTGTGTGTGCATGCGCATGTCATCAGTTGTAATAGCTCCTGACATCAGCAGAATTGAGTTTAATGTGGATGTCCTCTATAAGCCAATCATCCAATCGGCGCTCTCCTGACTACATGGGTCAAAGGGCAAGGTGATGTCATACTTTCTGACAACATGACAAAAAGCCTAAGAGAGAGACGGAGCATGTGAGAGCGAGAGAGAGAGTGGATTTCTCATAGGTTTGGGGTGCTGTCCTGACACAGTGCTGGAGCGAACACACACACTGAGGACCTCTCACTGCTTCTCCAAATCTGGCAGCCAACAATAAAGCACTCAGTGAAACATTTATGACTTTCATAAACAAGAGCCGGTGATTAATGTTAGCCCTCTTCTTTGGGATTTCTAATAAAGTATGACACATTTACACCCTCGGTCAACGCAGCCAAAGCCCTATTAAACATGTCTGAGAGGATAGATGGCTGTGAAGCGCACGCTGACACACACACGCTTAGACAAGAAAAAAAGGAAATTAACCAAACAATGCCTTGCTCATGGTTTTCCATTTGACTCGAAACAAGCAAAGCACCCTCATGTCTAATTTGCCATGACATTAAAAGGCTCAGTCTTCTCTGAACGGAGCGCGGGCCTTCCAGCTAATCTGGCTTTTCCTGTATAACTGTGATCGCTGGGAGATTGTCTCCCACTTTAACTCGTCTCTTAGTCTTGTTTAGCAGCTAGACTATGGGGGGGGGCACTCGTAAAACCTTTGATATATTATCATGAGTATCAAGTGGTGGCGAAACTAAAACAATCTTTAAAAAACAACAAAACTCTTTCGGTTGAAGAGCTCAACGTCTTTATTTGCCTGTTTACATCGCATATGTGTCTATTTGGGAGCATAGTGTACAAATATGGCTCTCCTGCAAACAGCTTTTGAGTGTTGTTCAGATTTAAAAGGTCAAAACATACCAAACTGTCTGAGCATGGAAAACTCAAATTTAATCTTCTTATTTGGACCGCTCTGGTTGCTAAGTCTCCCCACGTCCTTGAGGATATTTGGATGTGAATGTGTGTGTGTGTGTGTGTGCGTGTGTGTGTGTGTGTGTGTGGTAATAAACCATGCCATGACTCCATCTCTCCATTATACGGTAATCATCCAAAAGTAGAAGGAGACATTAAAGTGGGAATGAGCACATTTTAAGAAGGGGGGAAAAAAAACTCGAGTGCCAATACCACAGTCAGAATGCCACACAAACTTGCTTTCACCTTTACCCTCTGTCCCAGTAACACCAGACGCCTGCGGACTGCTGTCCGTGTCGTAGTTTTATTAGTTTAGCATGGATTCTATTTTCTGTTCGCCCCTCTCAAAGTCATTACCATCAGCGGGGGTCACTGTAAATAACCACCCAGATGATTATTAGACAGGCTAATCACTAATATTAGCCAGATTGAATTATGTTTTGAAAGAACGTTTCATTTACCTCTAATTCTGTGTTACGCTGAAATGAAAAGAAATCAGTAAATATCCTTGTGCTGGTTTGTGCAATGACGTCGTGGGAATCACCACCCAGACGTTCAGCTGCTTTCACAAACATGTCTAAAAAACCTTTAAAGAAAGCAATGAAATCATTAGTACTTGACTTTAAATACATGTCACTGTCATAAAGTGTGTGCCACAGCTTTACCCTCTTCTGTATCACTGATTCCTGAGCTTTTTTCCCTCCCTTATACAAAATTTCCCAGCATGTCTCACCCACACCGGCCCAGTCCCACCCACTGTAACCATAGCAGCATTTTGTCTCAGACTTTACCAGGAATCACATCAGTAAAGTACACCCCAGAGCCACCCATTGTTTTACTGTGCAGTGTTGTTCTCTGAAACACTGGAATTCAGCACTTCAAGGGATAAAACTAAAACCAGATATGTGTGAGAGAGAAAAGCGTGGAGAAAGATTTGTATTACTTTAACTTTTTGGGGTTTGTTATACTTTATTATGGAAATTGGTGGTTAAAGATCATAGTACTGCACTTTTTTTTAACCATCTTGTTATTCCCCAAATGCATAAAGGCTTGTTTGTTAGTGGTTTTGTACATTACCGGACTGATTTTGATACATGCCTACAAAGTTATTGACTACATCTGAAAGAGGAGAGACTGCAGAGGGGGGGCAGAAGGAGGCAAGAGAGGGTGTGTGTGTGAGAGAAGGAACGGGGAGGGTTTGAGCATGTGAGCCTGCCAGGCTCCCTGCTGGGTCTCCATTCACTGAAGCTGTTCTTTTACAAGGGACCCTGCCTGGCAGAGAGGGGCGTCCCTGCCAGGATAAAAAGAAAGGGGTGGGCAAGTCCAGTCAAGGATGCAACTGTTGCTATGTGGGGGGAAAAATACAGTAGTCTTCTTAATTCAGTTTAGCTCAAGTCAAGAATCACTGATGAATGAGTGAGCACTGGCAAGGCACCGGGATATATCTAAAAACAGCTAGTGTTGTGTAGTCCAGTGTAGTGTATTCCAGTCATTAGGGTGCATGGGTGCGGGTGGTGCTTATTGTTACGGTATGATACATATGGGAAATAAGGGTGGTGTTAGAGATTGTGGTGGTACGAGGGGGGACTCTCATTGTGAGATCCCGATGGAGGGTAATTGGAATTCAATAGGAGTTAGATCATGGCTGCTGCCTTAGTTCCTTTGAGGGAAAAGCTATGGGGGATTAGCAGTCGTTAGCCCATAGTGATGTGAAGTGGAAAGGAACAGCTGGCTCTTAGCTAGCCACATGGTGTGTGTGTGTGTGTTTGTATGCTTTTTGTGTGTAAGCAAAGAGATAGTAAGCAAGAGAGTCTGTGTTTCACCTTGTCTCCTTATGTGTGTTTGTTAGCAAGGAGGTGTAGCACTCACAATGATGGCTTCAACTTAGATGCATTGGTTTTAGAATAATGGCTTTGTTCTACACTTGGGACAGCTGATCACTTTTTCTATTCTATTCTATTCTATTCTATTCTATTCTATTCCCATTGGATCCTTATTGCCACCTCAACAATGGAAGTTTCTAGACTGTGGGGAGTCTGCTAAACTGTCAGTCCTGCAGTGTTTTACGAGCACGGAACACTTTGTTATTTTATATAAAAGCAGGCAGGCAGGTTTGCTGAATACTTTTGCCATTTTATGTGGGAGGATGAAGGAGGGATGGAGGGAGGGAGGGAAAGAGCTAAGAAGGAAAGGTGGAGTAAACAGGCCTATTAGACATCCAGCCTGAGGACGGGGCACGTGGCTCCATACTGCAACGAGCCGCGACCACCGGCATAATAATGCACAATGCTGAAGGAAGACCTTGTAACTCTGATGCTTTTATGTGTCTCTGGGTTAGATTATACCGTATGCTCCTTTTGATTTGCTAACATGCGAGTTTACAGGGCTGCCGTGACCTGTGTCATGCAGAAATAACATATTATCACAATTTCTTTCTTTCTTTTTCTGTGTTTTATGGCATGTTTCACCCTTGATGCTAATGCTTTCTTACGTTTCTAACAAAAATTCAAACAGCGAACATTCCAGGCAGGATAGTCACAGAAGATTCCCACTGTGGCTGTCAGCCATGCACATGCAAGTTTAGTCTTTAGTCACAAACATAATGGCTTATCTGATGACTAATAAATAAACTTTGCAAAGTGAATAGAGCCTAAAAGGGAAGCAATGACAAAAATGTAAAATTAAAAATTGTTTAAGTAAAATTCAAGGGCAGTTGAAAGAATTGATTCAAAACACTTGGATTTCAGCTCCAAAATGCCACATTTTTCCAAATATTTCAGTAGTTGGTGTATCATTGTGATTATGTTTATGTAGTACATCCCAATCAACACCTCTCTTATGGCTTTATGTTAAGCATTAAACTCGGGGAGCTTCCTTAACGTGATAGCAAAAAAAAAGAAAAGAAAAGAAAAGTAAGAAAAAGCAGCACTGCTACTGACAGATTTTCAGATGATAGGCACGGCCTCACGAGAGACCTCAATTCAAACACTGTATGGGATATATCAGACCTTTGTCTCACCCCCTCTGGGGTCAAAACGACAAGACCCACTCCTCTCATCAATGTCATGTTCTCTCTCCTTCTCTCTCTCTCCCTCTCTTCCATGCCATCGCTGCATTCAGCCAGGTCAGACTATTAAATGGTAGAATACATTAAAGGCTGGGTGGGGGGTAAGGGTGGGTAAGAGGGGTGGTGGGGCTAATAGATTGGAATATTATAACCATACAATAATTTCATGAAAAAGTCAAGGAGGGATCATCGCTCTTATTAACTCCAAGAGAAATTGAGGCTGAAAAATTGTCAAATAGAAAATGTTAATGCCAGGCTATACTACATGTAATTGTGGCTGCACCATTCCCTGGGCTGGCCCCATTCATGCCACTTTATTAGTGGTAATTGAGGATATGAATTATAAATGTGTGGGGGGGGTGATTTTTCTTCTCCTTCTCATTGAAAGTGAAGCGTAATGACCACTGCCATTGTTTAACCTTCATAATCGTCTGTTCTCATTTCTTTGCTTTCCTCTTTCTCTCGTTTTTCCCTTTTAACTTCTTAAGTACTCTTTTCTTTTATTCATGCCTCTACTTTCCCCTCTCCCCCTATTCTCTCCACTCTCCATCTCTAACATTTTCCTTTGCTTACGCTTTCCTTTTTCTTCATTTTTTCTTCTTCTTGATATTCTTTAGTAACCCCAGGCTTTACCTGTTCTCCCGGTGTTCTCTTACCTGCTTTGTCTTTCCCATCACCTCCTAGTCTCCTTACTTTTACTCAGAGAATTTATTTTCAGTGTTTTTGCTGAATTTCAACTTCACCAGCTTTAAGGTGGCGTATGTAAGACACCCACACAAACAGGGAAGCAAACACATATAATAGCACACTCATATGAGAGGGTTGGCAGTGCTTTTTACCTTGGTGTGATTGCATAATAAGCTCCAACCAATGATGTGAATGCCCCAGGCGATGGATCCAGCAAAAAGGGGGCGAGAGGTTTTCCTGGCATTGAATCTGAGAAGTTCACTTTTTTTATTTTTTTATTTAGGCTTTTTAAAGATCAGCAGCTCCACACCTACCATCCAACAAAGTCCATTAGCCCCAGCCTCTCACCCACGACCAGTCTGCTTTTTATTTACAACATCAAACGTTTCACTTCATTAAATTACCTTTCTTTCCCCTCCCTCCCTTCTTGCGCTCCCTCGCTCTCCCTTTCCCCTCATAGCTCGCCCAGTTGCATTAAGTTGAAACATGTTTTCTGAAACAAAAGGACGTGGGGTGACGGGGGGATAAAACAGCCCTCCGATGCAGTCTGCAGTGGTTTTATAGGGGGAAATAATGGGTAATTGGGAGAAGGTATTTAATAGGAAACCGACATTGCGCTGTAATGTAACTGTTGTAAAAGGGAGGCTCGCTCAGTCGGTGTCTCTGAAATGTGGACGGCTGCTACTCACTATTTTCTGTTGGAAGGCATCAGCTGCCTGTTAAGTGGTGATGACTGTGTGAGTCTGTCCTGGACACACTCAAGTGTTCACGTCTGCTTGTCTACGTCTTGCACTGCCAAGTGGACAAAAGTAATCTAACCAAACGTTACTGTAGCACGAACGGCTTTAGAGTTGAGTAAAATCTTTTACTGCAGGTGAACGTCAGCTTTCCCTTAAAAACTGTTTCTAACCCGTTGCCATTTGCTTGCCCCACACAACTTTAAATGAAGTGAAATTCTAACAATGCAATCTAATTGTTCCCTTTCAAAGACTTTTTACACCATTGATTATTGTTTACTTGATCTAGCTCCAGTCTCCCCCCAGACATGCAAGATGTTGCATGTGAAATCCCTTCTGAAACCTAAATCTTCTGCTCAGATATTTTTTTCCCCTCCAGCATTGATTGAGAGTTTGATTTGATCTGGGTCCCTCATGTACTGCCACATCTGCAGCATGTACTTGTGTGTGAAGCGGGCGTCAGCTGTGTGAGCATATAAATGAAACTAGAGAAGAGTGAAAGCTAAACATTCTCTAAGATCAATATTCCAATATCTAACATCAGGGAAGTCCAATAAGTACAACGCCAGGGACACTTCAATGGCAACATCAAGGCAGCGGGGTTTACGTGCTCACACGCACACATACAAATACACACACTAACGATTAGCAGGTTTCTGATAGTGATCAGGCAAGCGCCATAAAATCCATCCTACTTAGGAGAACGGAATAATCCATTTGGGGGCAGGTTTCAATACGGTCCATACTAACCATGTCACGGTGAAGTGCCTACCAAAAGCAATGGGGATAATTTGGCAAAGTTTTGAACCAGTGAGCTGAGGTCATATTGCCAGAAGCAGAGATAAGAATTAGCAATCGATGTTCATCAAGATTGTTAACATAATAGGCCTAAGGCCAGCAAATGTTACAGAATGCTGTGGTTTATAATCATTGTCCAGCTACACACTGGTGAGCTGTATAAACAGCGATCGCTTCAGCTGTTACTTTCTGCTCGGCGTGCAAAGTGATCAGAACGAAATTATTTGAATGTGGCGAGACAATTCAGTGTCATGATTGCTAAAAAAGGAGGCACCATGCAGAAGAACATGGCCGTGCCTCAGTGTTGCTCATCTTTCTCCCAAATTATTAAGTAGCTTCCATTCGTCTTGGACATCTTTGTTTGGACAATAAGCAATGAGGCTGAACTAATGACCCTTATTCTAATCACATCAGACTCGAGGCAAAGGTGTGTGCTTCTATACAAATGTGGTTCTGTGTGTGTGTATATATGAAAAGCAGTGACCCCGACAGCCAATGGTCATCGAAACACTGACCAGTCCTGGTCGATACCCTCTCAACCACCTAACCAATTGCACCCACCCCCCATCATCTCACCCGCCTCCCTTCCCACAAAACCCATTCACAGCCCCAATCAATGTCGAATTATGGGTTATTTATTGAATAATCAAGAGGGAATCACGGGTCCGGCCGACTGACTAGCCCGCAGTGCCTGACAATAGGGAAATAGAAGGTAGTGTTGGTGGTGGGGCTATTTATCAGCCTAACTGCCATGCATGCGTTTGGAATTAGGGTAATCAGTTGGCATGTAAACAGTAGGCCTAGCAGCTGGCTGCCAGACTGCTGGGCTATTACTCACTTTCCACTTATCATGGCTCATGTCTGACTGTGTGGGCGCGTGTGTGTGGATGCATATATTGGTTAGAGGTGACTAAGCATGTATTTAGGGACGACTGCTACTTATGTTTGCTGTGTTGGCTAGTAAATGCACGTAGCTCAGCTTCTTCATGTGATTTAACAAGTAGTGGCAGTTTAACTTCAACGCCAGGGATGTCAAAATCGTTTTACGTCGTGGGCCACATACAGCCCACTTTGAACTTTTTGGGCCAGTGAAAACACCCCTTTCTGTCATTTAATCCTTGTGATATGTTAATATTTAATTTAATTCAGGTCATTTTTTTAATAGTGCCAATACACAACAACAGTCACCTAAAGGCGTTCTATATTAAAATATATAATATAAAGTAACATATGGAAAAGAAGTGCAATTTCAAGAAATGCTGCTGTGGTAAATGAAAGAAATCTGTTAGCATGACTCCTTGGGCTTGAAATACATACATTTAATCTTCTCTGTCTTCATTACACAGGGTGTCTTTTGTGTTTTCTTCCTCCCATCACACCGAACTTGTTGTGACAGATGGTTCACCCTGGTTCTGCTGGAAGTTTCTTCCTGTTAGAAGGGAGTTTTTCCTTCCCACTGTTGCCCAGTGCTTGCAACAAGGGGATTGCTGGGGTTTTCTCTGTATGTTTTTTATAGGGTCTTTACCTTACAATATAAAGTGCCTTGAGGTTACTGTTGTTCTTGTGATTTGGTGCTATATAAATAAAACTGAACCAAATGACCACGGAGAATGTCTTTATCAGTAAGAAAACCTTTCATATATAGTTTTCTTTTTTTATTCCTTTTGTCTAACATGTATACATATGACAGTCACAAGTTTGGAAATTAGCCGATATCACAAAGATGAACATGCGGATAGACCTGAAAATGGTGGCGTGGCCACATTGAAAAGAAAAAAAAAAGGATTCATAATCAATGCACGAAAATCGTCTGGGTTAAGATTTGAAACCCAGAGTCCCTAGGCCACTTGTAAACTAATCTGCCAGGGCAGCCCTTGTGTTAGAGGTCAACAGACATCATTACAGTGGGTGTGCAGGGGACAGAGGAGAGGCAAGGCTGCATATGTGTTGGTAGGTGTGTGTGTGTTTGTATGAAGGGCAGATGAGAGGGCAGGGTTGGCTGCTGTGGGAAGATCGTCTTTCTCCCCAGAGCTTTGGCCTGTGAGGATTGGCTGCATGCTGCTGAGTTGAGGGTGGAAAGCTTATTCTGACAGGGAGGACGAGACCTGGCAGACAGGACCTGATATGTGTTTTAAACACCAAAACAAACAGATATTAGAGAGTGCGCTGAAAAGCTTCTTAGTCCGAGTCTGTGTCTGTGGGTTTGAGAAATCTGTGTAAAGGGACTAAGATATGTTTGTACCACTGAATGTGACTTTGAGCTTCATAGTTGGACAATAAGGCTGCTATGTACCTTGCCCCAGAGGGAAAAAACATCACAAGTCCACTCTTCAACTTATCCCCTTCAACTCTTTGTATTAGAGGTGGGTGGATAACAATAGTATCGATACCAATGCTAGTATTGGATCAATACTAGCATGATAGATATTGATATTTTGTTTCTATCCTCTAAGCTCAGTATGTAACCCACTGAATTGTGTTAAAATTACACCTCAAACATGCTCTTTGAAAGTAAAAGTCACAGTGATTTCCTGCTCAATAAAATGTATTCACAATTTGCAAATTAATGATGATTCATCTCATAAATCGTGACACACTTTATAGTATTGCCATCAGTATTGGCATGGGCAATACTGCCTCTGTGTTTAGCTGATATCAGACCGATAACAGCAGTATTGCACAGCACTAGTTTGTATAATCCTATCCATGTTTTTGTGGTTAGAAGCACAATGTAGTCACAAACCCATAAAAGTAAAAGGCCCAGTTTACTCGCTGCTCTTTGCTTGCCATTGTACTAACATCATAACTAATAAACATTTAAGTTTAATTGTTTATACAGATATATGAGTGCATATGCACTATAGCATGTGCCAAATGGTGGCGAATGGGGTTAAAGCTATATTTTTTTAAGGGTCTGTCTCTTATTAATAAAGCGCTGTCTTGGTAAGTTCCACTTAAACAGCCCTATCAATCTGCTCCACTTATGGACTCCATAAATTACTAGCCATTCACAATGCTTCACTCATGCTCTGGCTGTAGTGAAAGTAAGGAAACAGGTAAATAAAAATGAGTAGGACAGAAAAGGAAAGAGCGGCAGTCAAAAAGAGGAAGGAAAGCAGCTGAGAAGAATGGAGCAATAGTGAAGAAGTAAGAGCATGAAAGAAAGCAAATAACAAAGGTTTCTTTTATTTTTTAATATCTGGGCATCCCTATACATATCTATCTATCTGTTTATCTCCCCCTCTCGCTTTTAAGACCTCTGTACTGTCGACACTTATTGCATGTCGCCATATTTTCATCCCTCAAAAAGCATTAGAAAAGCCGATGTCAGGGAGGGGTAAGTGAATTAGGATTGGTTTTTGCCTCCCATGGCCACAGAGAGAGGTAGGGTTACCCACAATAAGATCAGAATGAGACCAATTTTGTTTCCGTTGCCATTCAAAACAAACAATGGGCACCTAATAGCCCTGCAGCATCTGTGGCCTCGCTCAGGCCAAAACACACATGATGGCCCTGGTCGATAGACGCCGACAGCTAGATGGACGAGTGGAGTGGCGCACAAGAGAGCACACGCGCACAGAGGCAGCCACGCACTTATGTAGTCAGACAGGCCCGCGTGATTTTTTTTCCTGATAGCCGCAAGCTGCCTGGAACGCTAGTTAGCGGTTGCTGTAAAAGTGGTCTGAGTGCTTCTGAAGACACCGATCATATCAGGAAAACAGGAGAATAGAGGCTTATCGACTCAGAGAGGGTGACAGACAGGGAGGGAAGGGAGTGAGGGGAAAGAGGGAGCAGGATTGGTGTTCAGGCCTAGCCAACACATACTGTAGGTGATCTAATCTTGGAGCATTACACTGACAGACAGCCCACAATCAGCGGTGACCATTTGAGGATTGGGAATGGATACATGAACGCCGAAGATTTGTGTTTAGTTGCTTCTCTTCTCTTCTCTTCTCTTCTCTTCTCTTCTCTTCTCTTCTCTTCTCTTGTCATTAAATTCTGAAACTTTTCAAGAACTGATTTGCTGTAAAGCTCCATTTCTCAAGCAAAATTGCCAAAAATCTTTAGGTCTTTTACCATTTCCACTCAAAACTCAGGCTAAAACTGCAATTCATTTCTAAATAATATGCCATACTACAAAGAAAGAAACTAGCTCTCCTTGCTTCACTGAAAAGAACCACTTTTCTTGACTCCAGCATCACTTTTATGCACTGGACGGTTATATATGAAACAAAAAGTATTTATTTGCATCGCACTTCCTCAAATGTACTTAAAAAAACAACTTTCTCTGAATTTTGCTGAAATAAGCAATATAAGGTTTGAGTCAATTGTTGCTCGGACCAAACAAGCATGCTGGAAACTTTAGAGTGAACAAATGAAAATTTTATTATTTATTTATCTACTATTTTCTGGCATTTCATTAATGGATTTGTATTTTATTTAATTACTTTTTGTCTCCTGGATGCCTAATTCCTTCATTCCTTCCTTCGAGTCCTCTCCTCTTTGCCTTGTTGGGAAAACAGAGACTAGCTAAATTGCTGTTGCACCATAAAATCTATAGGTAACTCGAGGAAATGCAGTTAATAATTTGTGATAACAATGAAAATGTCTCACCAGGTCATCCGCCCCAGTAATACACCCTCTGGGTTCCACTGCAACTAAGTAAGGATGCTCTACGAACAGCGGCCCGACCTCATGCTGGCCTCAACTAATGATATTAGGACACGGTGACGTTGTAACAGGGTCATCCGTGGTGCACCTATGCTCTCACATACAGACATCCACACGCAGTGAATGAACTACGGACACACACACAGAGTCTCGAGTCCCCTGGGTGAGCTGTTAAAGAAGCTCTCCTCTTTGGTCACCTCTCATTACAGCCCATTAGTCAGGTGGTTTTTCAGAGAGTGTGTGGGGTCGCCCCTCACTGGCTAACAAGTGGGGTAACGGTGTTAGGAAAAGAAAGGCAGAGGGAGGAGGGGCGCCGTGCTTCCACCTGCCCACACATACCCTCGGGGTATCGATTGCAACCGCTGTTTCACCTTTGCCTCCGTGACCTCCCGAACGATGTGTTTATTTACTCTACCACATCACCAGATGCAAACACACACGTTCAACACACACCGTATGTCGCACACGAAACACATCTAACCAACAAGGGCATTAGAGAGCCAAATAAAGTGGCCCCAATAATGCTGATTTGGATAACGTTTAGAGCACACTGAGAATGACATTAGCTTTCCTTATGTTTATGGAAGTAGGGAGCACAAAGAAAAAACTTTTTTTTTCCTTTTTTAATGGCAGAATATCATTTATATTTTTATATTACACAATTAACTAAACTATATTTACCTTTTGGGCTGGTTTATAGTATGCTAGTATCTAGCAGTTCTTTCAGATATTTAGCATTCCTTGCTGAAACATTGACAGAAGGAGAAAACCTGGGGCTAAAAAAAACAAGGCTTGCTGGTTTGGAGCTGTGAAGTGTGCCAAGATAACAGATTTGTTTAAGCAGTCTGTAAGTGATAATGAGGCCAGTGACAAACAGGCAGAAACATTAAAGAGAAGCTGAGAGAACAGGTGCTTTGTCATGCTTACGTTATGTACAGTGAAATTGACAAATTAACTAACTTAGTTAGAAGACATTTTGCTAAGCTTTTGGCTTTCACTGCTTGGGTCTTGCCTCAGGTTTGACTCAATGGACAAACCTTCTGAGATATTTATGCAAAATTCCTCTAAAGTGTAACAATTTCATCATTTTTGCCTATTTATTAAGTCAATACGGCGTGTAATGTTTTACTGCCAGCCAAGCAGTAAACATGATTAATTGCTTACTCTAGAATCCAGCTATCAGGTAAACATGGCTATGAATAAAGCTTAAGCTTCTACGTCCTAACTTTTATCCCGTCCACACCATTTAAATCGTCGCCCCGACGTGTAGTTGTGTTTCTCAGAAGGTGCACGTCAGGTTAGATGTTAACAACTTCGATTCTACTCGCTGTTAAACAAGTATTAGGGAAAAAGTAATAAAAAGAGGATGAAGTGATAGACTGTGTTCACTCATCTTTGTCCATCAGCAAACATTTCCGGACTGATCTTTGCTGCCAGTCCATTCCGTGGTTTCCCTGTTACTTGTGAAGTACAAGGTTAACACCAAAGAGGTCAATGAAGGATCTAGTTTATCTGCAGCCGGAACTTGGCATTTCACACGTATCCTCCCACCTTGTTGTTTTTTTTCCTCACAATGTTTCCTGCACTCCCCACCCCCAACCCCTGCTTTTCCTTTTGACACTTCAGCTGATAACATTATAACACAACATGGATGGGCCTTAAGATACGCAACATAGACTTTTATGAGTCTGCCAACCCCTTGATGAACTTTACTTAGACCTGGGGTGTGAGAAAGGTAATGCATAATGCTGCTGTATGGTGAAATATATGGAGTAGAGTTTGAACCCTCATGCAGTAGTTTCAACATGTCCGCTGTGCATATTCACTCCTTCATCTCATTCCTGGAATGACCTTGAAGGTTAAGCTGGAAACTGTAGACTCGGATAATAATACACTGATATTTCTGGTGTTTTATACAGATTTTATACAAAATGCCAGTCACCACCACAACTGATCTGATCTGATATTCATGACAATTTGAAAAACAAGATCACAGAACAATTTACCAAGTGAAAGGACAACCACACTGAACTGTGCCAACAAGGCAAAAAAAAAAAAAAATGAAGACAAAGATAAACCCTTCAAGAAAGATAGCTTACTGTCCTTGCCAGCCCTTAATTTAGTTTTTTTTTTTTTTTTTTTTTTTTTAAATTTGATTAATAATTAAACATTTTTAAATCTTCATGAAGGCAGGAGTTATTGAGCACTTTTGAACACCTCAATAAAAACCCAGCAAAACATTTGGTAACAAGTCCACTCACTTTCTTTTAAACTCTTTTTAGGCATCAATCAATCACCCACAGGAAGACTGCGTCATTGCATTTCTCATAACTTTTCTCTAGTGGCTGTGTCCTTCTGACTGCTGTATGATGTAGCACATACAGTTTACAGGAATTTATTGAAATATCTTTGAAAATAGTGAGTAACTACAGTGATGGTTACTTTATGACGTGATGTCATAAAGATTTGTAACCATTTGTAACTAAATGATCATTTGCATTTTTAAATCTGTAAAATGCACTCAATCTCCTCATTCTGTTAAAATAGTGATCCTCAGGTTAGAAATCATTTTAGGCGACCACAAGAAGTCTCAAAAATGCCAAATAAATATGGTGTGTTTTGAAAATATTACAAGCAAGCTCCTGGTCCTACCCTGGAGTCTTTGGATTCTTGCACTGAAAACTGGTGTCTAATCTCACCACCATTTCCCTTCCATCACCAATGATGAAATCCAGTCAGTCTGACAGAGGCGGTGCACCAATGTATCAGCAACGGGACTTCGGCCAAATTTATATCAGGAAGTCATCGCTCTTTGTATGAAGCATTTTCTTATTACTAGTGACTATAGGGATATAAGACTGACAATGTTACTGGTAATATAAAAATGCTAATTAGATTAGCTAAATTACCTCTGCATTTCAGCTTGAGGACTGGGCAGTTGGTTGTTTAGGGGTACAGTACAGATCTATAGTGAGTCGGTTAGGGAATGAATAGCTTACATGAATGACTTAAAATAGTGAATGATAACTAAATGGATGTAAATTTTTGTGTTATTGTGAAAGAGTCTGTGCATGAATGCATATTTGTGTACTACAGTGGGTACAGGCTTGTTTGAGTCATCAGCCTGCTAGTAGCCAGGCAGGCTATCCATAGTGATTAGTAGTAAAATTTAATGGGGGATCCATACATATGTCTATCTGTCAGCTTTACGAGGGCGTTTATACAGGCGAGTCTTACCATGCCAGTCTGGACTGCAGACAGCCAGGACACAGACACTATTATCCTCTCTCTCACACGCAAACACACACACACACACACACACACACACACACACACATGGCAAGAGTGTCTCTTTCTGTCATGGTTTCTTTTAGCGGTGCCACAGGGACCAGTACTGTCACAGTGCTGTCAGCGCCGGGTGCTCCGGGCCCTAAATGAAGGCATCAAGCACTCTCATCCCCCGCTGTAATAAAACCCAGTCAACAAGCCCCTGCCGTGGGCAACACATTATGGGCTTTTTATTTCCGTTTGGTCGCCCCAGCCTACAGAATTAAAGCCTAGTTTGGTGAATGAAGGACAAGGTGGTCCCAAGGTCACAGCAGAGCTAGAGGCTGAAGGAAGACACTCCTTGATTTCGAAACAAAACGCACAAAAGGAGCGCTCAGTGCTCTGAAGAATGCAAACGCAAAGCCGACTTCAATTAGAAATTTTGTTCAGTATAAAAAGCTGAAGACCCGCAGTTATGGGAAGCGCACAATGTTGCAGAAGGCGCAGTCTCCTGAGCAGTAATCATTTCAGTCAGAAGAAACCAAAAGGTTGGTATTGCTGTCCCCATTTCTATCCTGAAAAGCTGAAATGGAGCTACAAGTTAGCAGCTACACTAATTAGGAGTGTAGGTTGGCAGCTGCCCAACATATCCACTGTGACCCTGGTGATCTCTTTGCCCTACCTGCCCTATTAAGAAGGGAACAGGAAGCAAATTATCTCCGTGGAAAGGGTCAAGGGTCAGTTCATGTTGTTGTGACGGAGCGCACTAACTGGTGGCATGTTTAAAGCACGTTATGTATGTGTGTGTGCGTGTGTGAAAACAGGATACTTCATGCGGCAGTATTCTGTAATGAGAGGAAAAAACAGCCGAGGTAGAGAGTGTAAACAGCGACAGGTGTTTTGTTGGGTTAGAATTACCAAGACAGACACGCATACACAGACACAGACTCAACACACCTGTGAGAGACCATCTGGCAATGCTCTGGAGAAACTATTGAGTGTTTTGTCTTCTGTAGATGACAAGATTATCCAATGTGGTGGAACTCCACATGACACCAGTAAAATATTAGCCCTCAATTAGGCAGATTACTGAAATTCTACTAGTGGGACTGTAACAAAACAAAAAACATTTTTTTTTCTTAATCATGTCCACGTCAAATGTATAACAAGATCCAACCATGAAATAATAATTCGCATTTGTCATATAATATGAACAATACTAGTTTTGAGCCAGTCTGTTAATTATATCGAGTTAACAAAAAGATTTACTACTGGTTTCTCTCATGGAGAGATGGTATACACCAAGCTGATGTGAAAAAATTAAAAATATTTGCAGCCTGAAACAAAAAAATAAATAAATAAAAAACAGAAAAGCACCTGGATATTGACATGGGCAGCACAGTTTATGCTCCAGTTTTGGGGAGTAAAATTGTTATGCATGTATGCTACATCATACTTGGTTGTGGGTGACAAGTGCGTAGTGTTACAGTTACTATGACCATCTTTTCAAGAAATAGTAAAAAAATTCTCCAAACAAGAATAATTTTAAATCTTTGATGTGTTAAAATTCACTTTCGGGGCAGTATTCAGAAGTGTTGAGTACAGTATATTTGTACAACAGGGTCAAAATATGCAGACAGTCCAGTCCAGCCACTTCCTGCCCTTTGGTCTGGGGTTGTTTTTCATTGTCTGGGTTAGGGACTTATTTCAATGGATGCACTTCATCCCAAGTTCAGGAAAATATTGCAGTATTTGCCCAAATCTATGTGGAAAGACCTGTCCAGAAACTTTTGCATAATTTAGGCTGGTTTGCATTCAAAGTTTGAGCTCAGACCTTTGGCTCTATTTGAGGAAAATCTTAACTAGACTATCACAGCAGTTTGCTTTGAAATCGATGGCAATACTTTGGGAAAGCCCTTTGTGCCTGCAACGCTATGTTCCATTGTCTTATGAATATTTTTTCAGTTTTGTATGGAGGACCCTGACTGAGCTGCAGGAAACTTCAACTCAATAGCATGCTGCCTACAAGACTTCAAATAAGACCTTACAACATGTTGTAGTTTTAGAGGAGGGAGGGACAATGTACATTGTCAATTAAAGCAGGTCCAGTGATAAAAGTGGATATGAGAGGTGTTCTCTGACAAATAGACTGAAAGAGATACGCCATTATGGAAGTGGCTAACCATCACTGAAGTACTTAGTGAATGTCTCCTGATAACACCAGCTAGACTCCCTTTTAGGTGATACTTTACTTAATTGAGTGTGAAACCTTTATCACTATCAAGACAGAGAGGGAGAAGAAGGATGGATGGATGGAAAAAGACAGAGAGGGAGAAAGATGGTGGCAGAGGATGAAGGAGAGGACAAGAGAGAGGGACTTAAGAGAAAAGAAGAAGAGCAGACAAAAGGTGGAGAAAAGAAGAGATAACGAAGGAGGTGAATGAGTGTCCCTCACCAGATGGAGTGGTCATATAGGCAGGTACCCTCCAAATGAACCTCCACCCCTCCCCTCGTATTAACCCCCATTCCCTCCACCCCCAGTATACTGAACCCCACCACTCCGTCATGCTATTACCTCCCTGTCTCTTTCATTATCTGCCATGAACTCTGGGTAACCTCGTCGCGGCCATTCTTTATGTCACGGCCCACAACGCGAGCCGTGATTTAGGCCCATCCAGTCCACCTAATTTGATTTCATCATCACTGGGTGCAGCGAAAAATAGGGGGGTGGAGGGTTATGTTGTGGGAGATGAGAAGGGAGAAGGAGAAGAAGGTGGAGGTGATGGTGGCGGAGGGTTTGGAGGGAAGGGGGGAAACGGATCTCAGGAGGGGGGGTCACATCGGTAAGTGTTAGCCAAATGACTTGAAGAGGCTAATAAAGTAATCAAGGCCTTCGTTACATGACCATAATATTCGCCCTAAAACACTGATGACTATTAACAGGCCCAATCATTAGCTACCATTAATAGCTTTTTCCTTCTTTCCTCTCCATCTCTGTCTTAAACTTCATTCTATTTCACTTTATTTTATTTAGTTTTGCTGTTTTTTTCCATCTATCCATCTCATATTATAAACACTCTACTAAGCTTATCTAGTTCTAGAATTTCAAATTTGGTGTCGATGCCCAGAAAGATATTTGACACCTTTTTAATAACAGGAAAAAATTAACAGGACTGTACTGGTACATGCAAATTGATTCAGCTGTTATATATTATTGTTTATTTCTTGTGCTTCAGGAGACTTACCACTATATTTTGTGGCTGATCACATGGTGATTTTAAGGTAGACTGTCACTGTTTTTATCTGGTCGTTGGTAGACTTTTCTCTGCTTCAATCTGGGACTTTAACAGAAACATAATTCTTTTCCAGATAGAAATAATTGTGTTATTAACTCTCTGTAGTTACAGACAGGTAGGACTGACAGCGTTAGGTTCAACATTAAAGTCATTGTTTTATTATTAGCTATAGCTTCTAGCTGCTACCTTAGAGATAACTGAACTGGCAGTTATTATTGTTAATAGTTAATAGTTAAATGACTTATATCAGTTCTAGTGACAGCCATGTACTGTCCTGATAATGTCTAACCTAAACATGGGTACTTTAAATTTTCTGATAATAAAATAAATTAATTAATAAGCAGTTTTCCCATGCTCTATGCTAAGCTACACTAAAAAACTTATGGTTAGCTTCATGCTAATTCACAGACATGAGACTGGGATCAAGTTTTTTGGCATAAGTAAAATAACTATATAACTACCTTTATATAGCACTTGCTTACAGAAGTTATCTCAAGGCTTTATTTTCAATGATATGATAAGCAAACAAACAGGTGGATAAATTACACCTCCCTCCCACACACCCACACACACACCTGTAGACATAAAGTATGCATCTAGAACAAATCTCACACACTAGATGCTTGCAACGTGCACATTTATATATGTATTCACATAACTAACAAACACTGAGTATTTCAGCACAACTGAACAGCCACACTTTCCAGGGGAGTGACGAGCTGGAAACCAGCCTCTGTTGCTTTCAGCATGTGTGCCTATGCTGGTGCTCATACTGAGCATAAAAACGACCCTTTCTCAAACAGTAGAGGTTTGTGCCAGTGTCTGGGTTGACTTTGTTAAAAACACTCAAACCCTCTCATACAGTCTGAAAATAGATGGCCATCCCCCCCCCGGCAGATAATCACATTCAAGCGATCGTTATGCATTACCATGTTGTTCCCATCAAAGACTTATATTGAAGAGTGAAGAGGCGTTCTCCTCAACCCTGACTTTGATAGATGGTTCCCGTTTTCAACGTGAAATACTGATGTCGTTACCTATAGATCTGTATTCAATCATTGTCTTGTATTCAATCTGACTTTTTTTTTAAGCCATATGCTCCAAAAGATGGTTCGTATACAGAATATCCTATTAAGTTGTATTAGATGCCTCATTGCACTTGGACTTCAATTCAAACACAAGCTGGCAGTTGGTGTTTGTGACTCGCTTGCTGGCAAGGGAAAACACTGAGAGGAATAAGAGTATCATTTCTGTCTCTCTGTCTAGACTTTCTCTGTGAATGTCTCTGTTTCTCTGAATCCATCCTCCTCTTTACCATAACAGGATAACAAAGCCATAACATAATTTCATCCGAAGCTCAAGTGGATGTTAACTACATATATGACCTTAACAGTGCCGGCTCTCTGAATACCATCCTTTCCTTTATGGTTATTGAGCGAAAGAAAATAACCAGTTCGGCTATGAAGACACTTTGCTTTGTTGTCTTTCTCCATGTATCCTAATGGCCAACGATTACCCCACAATGACAGTGTCTGTGTGTCAAACAGAGGAGGGTTCATGTCTGTCTGCTTGAATATGTGTACACTAGTGTGTGTGGGTGTGAGTGTATTTGGCTACATAAGTGGAGGACATGTCAACGGTGTCCTCCAATGGAGGCATTTATTTCTTCTTTGCCAAAGAAAATATAGATAAAAAGAGCATCATAGTAACTCTTTCTAATTATAAAACTCATAAAACAGCAAACAGCACAACATAGCTTTTTCTTTTTTAAACTCTTATTTTTAATCCTGGTCTCTGTGTGGTCTTAAAGATTGAGGATGTCCCTACTATTTTCAGACCTTTTAGACATGGGAGCTGGGGAGGCTGCACCAAGATCCAGTATAAGATATATACAGTGCTGGGTCTAACGAAAGAAAAAAACATCAAACAAATCTTTTTTTAAAATTTCAGTTTGTGTGCAAGGAGGAAAAAAGTGGCGTGGACTACTGCTTTTTCAGGAGTGGAGATGCGGACACTTTTGCATTAAAGTACGATGGTGAAACACAAACTGTGTCCAGGACAGGAACAACTGCTGCTAACACAACTTTGGGTCTTGGCAAGCATCTGCACCGACAGCATGTTAACACAAAGTTAGCCAAGCACCCAGAGTGATGCAAAAGCTGAGCGTATGGCAACCCCAGCCCAGCAGCCGGACCCTTAACTTACAAAGGTAACAAAGGCAGTGATAAGCAGTCAGGCTTCCAGCGGAGTAGTGTAGCCTCCATTTCCACCTGTGGATGTTTCTATAGTAGAATCACTGCGACCATTTCTTTCATTTTGATCTGGGGCTTGTTCAGTGTTAATTTGCATTGTATGCTTTGTGTTTACATACATACAAATCAAAAAAAGATTGTATGTGTGTCCTCAATGGGATGGGAATTTGTGTTGGTCTGTGGGACTGTCTGGTCTCTGTAACTGGTAATTATGTAACATTATGTGCATTTCAAGTAAATTTACTGACTAATAATGTAACAAGTAGTGTAACAAATTACTTTCTCCAGTGAGTAATTGAGTAACGTACAGCATTACTTTTATGAAAAGTAAGCAAGTAATGTGTAATACATTTCAGTAACAACCTCAACACTGGATTTATGAGGAAGAGAGGAAGAATTTGAAATGTGAATCAAGCAAAGGTGAAAGGTACATCTTGAAAAGTACAAGCATAATATAACTAGGAATGACTGACAAAAAGACAAAAAAACCCAAAAGAAATCTGACCTAAGTCATAAGATATCATCTAATTCTAACATTTTTTTGGCTTGTGTGCATTACTGTTATTGGCAGTACAAATTTTTCCAAATCACTCCTCTTTGGGGAAAGCATCACTGCTTCGGCAGCAGAGCAAACACCCAAAAACGTGACACTTCAATGATGGCTAAATATTTAATCAGTGGCAGCTATTTTCTGCCAGGTTGTGCCTCCATCTGGGTAGCAGCCGAGCATGTGCGCGCGTGTGTGTCTGGGTGTGTGTGTGTGTTTCTGTGACCTCAAAATGAAGTATTAAAAAGAAGGGACTGTCTGCGTACCTCTTTGTGTTCTTCAGTCACACACTCCATTTCTGCACTTACACTGGCATCATTAATACAACGTTGCTGTATGCAAAGACCATATGTTCAGTTTAACAAATGCCAAGATATCACTGATACTGATTACAGCCATGATGATGTGTGTGTAAGGGGTGAAACCTTGAGGGTGGGGTGCACTCATGACACACTGTGTACCATATAGACTTTATAGGTGCAATCCAAAAAAATCTGTTTCTCCACATTCTGCCGTTGTATGTAATGTCCATGTGTTCAATTTACTTTAAGGGGATAAATATGTGAGGACTGTGTTCATTTAGAGGGTGTCAGAATCATTCTGCATGCTCCGCTTTTGAGTATGTGCACATTACAAATCAAGATCGGAGCCCAGCATTAGGCTGGGTGCAATGTGATGTTTTTGCTTAATTCTGTGGACTAGTGAAAGAACAAAAGGTGGTGGGTGGGTGGGGGGACTTACCTGTGAGGAGAAGCCAAACAGAGGGAGAACAAGGCACATGGAAAAAACAGAGAAAGAGAGACAATATTAGAATCATTACTAAGCAACATATGGCCTATATTTCCACATTCAGCCTCTCTGAAACCATGTAATGATCTTTATATGAAAAGACTTACTTCACGGCACCGCAAGATGACCGTAAATCCTAAGTCACATTATTCCCCACCACAGTAATTATGTGAATAGCACGCATGTCAACAGTTATGTGCGTTTTCTGTTTGACTGTGTGTGTGTGTGTGTGTACAGTTTTAATGCCACCCAGCAACACAGAAAAAAAGCCTTGTTAAATTCAAGTTGGGAACAGACGTACTGTCCACGCGACCGCAAGCTCCCTCCTCCCCGACGCTCCTCTTTCTCTGTCTCCCTCCCTCCCACCTCCCCCTCTCTCCTTACTGTGGTGTAAACACAGATTGTTAGGTTAGGGGTTAAAAGTGTTGTGCTTAGATTCTCTCAACACTAATCTGATTTCTCCTCTCTTTGCGCGTCTATATTTATTTGGTTTTGTCAACACTCACGTCTTCCTCTCTCCGCCTCTCTCTCTCTCTCTCTCCCCCCTCTCTCTCCTCTGCCAGTGTATTGATCGTTCCTAATGGATTGGCTCTGATTCCGGAGACGTCTAACATGCTTTCCTATCCTCTTATTTTCACCCGGGGAAATCAATGAGGAAAGGCCTGCAAATTTAGACAGGATCAGGTTTTAAGGAATCTACAGTGAGCCGCAGCACACCGGAGTGTGAGGAGGCAGAGCGAGTGCGTATAGATGGGCTGGTAATGGCAAACACTATGTGGCTTTATTTTAAAGAGGCTTGCAGGGATTTTATGGTTAACAGTTTTGTTACATTTGGTGATTTCAGTGAGGTAAACTGCAATTTGTTTAAAAAAAATGATGAAATCAATAAGTATTTCCAAATTACTGTTAAAACCCTTAAAATCAAGACCCCCTCCACCTTTCAGCTCACTGTGAGTGGGCTGCACTGAGTGCATGCATTCTTTTAGACATTATTCTTGAGTATCAGTGAGCACAAGTACATTTACATTTTGATGTTTTTTGCATTATATTTTAGAGCTTTACTTTAGCATTCATTTACCTGCTTTACTGATAATCTATGAATATGAAAAGTGTCTACAGCGTAATAATTTACAGTAATCTACAGTAAGTTCACATTCTGCATGCTAAGTGTTTATTTTGATCGCCAAAAAGTATTTTATTCAGTAACATCACATTTGCAATGGCTAAATATTTAAAGATAGTGACAGTTTATTTTAAACCCAAATGTATTTTGCTGTTATTATCAGTAAGCAAAACTTTGAAAGCAAAGTTTAATCCTCTGAGAGTTGGACCAAGATAAATGCTCCGAGTCTAACATAGAATACATCCATATGTCTACATGCTCTGAAACTATAAATAGAAAGTTTGACATCAGTCAGTGGATGGATCATACAAACTGATACTGATACACCAACCAGCATCTCTCTCTCTCTCTTGCTTGTTTTCAGTTCATTCTTTTCATGCTTTTTATCACGTGACAAAGCGGCTAACGAGAGGTAATCTTGTGCTAGTCCTTTGACCTTCATTCACTGGGTAGCTAAATTTGCTGATGTGACTGTACAAATACACCCCCCCCCACACACACACACACACACACACACACGCACACACAGGGATGAACATGGGCAGAGACAGAGGTCCCCACTGCTGCTCAAACAACGGATGGAGCTGTGTTAAATCTGAGAAGGCAATCAATGACCAATGAAGAGTGTGACTCTTTGAGTGTGTGTGTGTGTGTGTGTGTGTGTGTGTGTGTGTGTGTGTGTGTGTCACAAGCAGGGGGCAAAGGGCCCCGCAGGTTTGAAACTCTATCCCGGGGCCAGATCATTTATAAATGTGAAGATATTGATGACTTTGCTGTGTGTGCATGCTTGTGCATGTGTCTGTGCATGTGCAGGGAGAAGATTGCTCCTGAGTGTGTGTGTAGGTGGGAAGATATCAATGTGTTCCCTGCCCCTTCACACAGCAGAGCAAATTGGAGAAGTTGTCAGGAGTCACAACATGAGAGGGCCCAGCCAGGGGACGAAGAGGGCCTCAGGCAGCATGGCGCTAAGGCTTAGGAAGACCTGGGGCATAATGGGATATGAAAGCAGCAAAAGGGACTGTCATGTACTGAATAACTGAAGGCTGTTAATTTGCTTAAATAACTTCTCTCAATCTATTTAGGTAGAATGGATATGATACAAAATACAGAAGCTGTAAAAGTGGAATGAATTTGGTTCATTAAGTAGAATATCTGTTATTTTTCACTTAAGCTGAGCCTCTGGTCGTCTTGCTAGATTGACAGATGGTTCATAATTAGTAATAGTACCCTTATTGGTAAATGGACTGGTTCTTATATAGTGTTTTTCAACTCTACTTGAGTACTCAAAGTGCTTTATACAACATGCCTCATTCGCCCATTCGCGCACATTCATACAAACAATCATTTCTGCATCTAAGTGCTTTGTATCTGACATTCACGCTCTGATGAATGCATCCGGAGCAACTCAGAGTTCAGTATCAATCAATGCAATCTGTTCCTTTCAAAACTGTTTAATTAGCAAGCTCATATATATATGAAAGATTTCAAAGTAACTTAAGTTGATTGTTCTCTGATGTGTTAAATCTTTGAGCCTAAGAAACTTTGACGTTATTACACATTATGTGTTTAAGGAAATTGGATGTGGCACAGTTGAACAGGAGGCATCCCTCAAAACACAAACAACACCTTATCCAAATTAGTCAGACAATCAAAACCAAGGATACTCTGATCAGTGCATTTTCAGACTAAATTCACACTATATTGTTCAAAAGAAATTTGGAAAACTAAATATAATACACCTAGACAGATGTGCACAACACACAGAAAATCTCACACTCCTGTGTAAGGAGGAATAGAAGGTTGGATAAATTAAGAAGATGCAGAAGGCTGGGGGTATTTCTCTGCCCAAACTCCTCCCAGTCCTGAGAGCCGTTCAGTCCTCCACTCCCCCCGAAACACTTTCTCTCTCCCACACACAGCCAGAGTGCCTTCTGCTTTGTCCTCTTACACAAACATTCCCACAGAAAAGGGGCAGAAAGTCTTTTACCCCCTTTTTACTTACTAACCTTATACCCCCCTCAAAGGCTGTACTGGGGCAGAAAGAGTCCCCCCCCCCCCCCCCACCTACTCCCCGTTTTTCTTCACCCCATTTTCACACATACACACTTGCACATATGAACACACACATCCATACAAACTGAACCAACCCGGTCAACAGCTGGACATGAGGTGACAAATTGGGGTCTTTGTCTTCTGAAAAGGGAGGTTGGGGGGACCCCATGCACACATATACTCAAACACACACACACACAGAGCCATCCAATCCTATTGTAGGCAAGTCCCACAGAACAGCAGACAATGGGCAGTGCCCCCAACGTTTAAGAAGAGAAATATGGTGCTGCCTTTGTGGGAGGTAGAGAGCTTCAGTTCATTGAGGGAGTGATATAGAGACAGAGAGATTAACAGGGAGAAAGACAGAGAGTGCATAAGATAGAGAAAGAGAGAGCACGATGAAGAGTAGATGGAAAAGATGGATCACCTATTCATGTGGAATGGATGGAAAGTATGGTACAGGTGTTATATAGTGCAGGGAGTGGTTAGAAGAGAATGCACTAAAGAAAATAATAGTTGCTTTAAAAGCCTACACTGTGATAATTACCTTTAGTTAATGTTTTCAGCTTCTATGCAGTACATTAAACTGCGGGCATCTAGGCCACAAATAAGAAAATCAAGGAAATGTAGGGAAGGAGGTTAGGATGGAGATAGGAATTTAAACTTTGCTCTTTTTTAGGTATAAATGAGTCTCAACAAAGCTGGTAAAGATGCCCAGATAGATCCAACATCATCACACTGATTATTACACTACTGGCTTCTCAGTAAAAAGTTATTCTAGAGCTGATGACAGTCTCTAGAACATGTTGCCCAAGATACACACATACATATATGCGAACGTATACATGTACATATGCATGCCCAGCTGAGGTTGGCTGACCCTCAGGGTGAAAGAGCCAAGGATTTGACAGACTCCACCTCTTAACTTGTTAACTTGCTAATTAGACCTCACAGTCACTTCATGGGACTGGACAATAGACTGCTGGCTGAGCAATGAGCAAGCTGTGATGCAGACACACACACACACAGAGCCACAAACCCTAAAAGCTAACAACCCCCAATACACACTCTACCAATGTGACCACCTGCCCCCTCCTGCTCTCCAAAGGACAGTGTGTGTTTGCTGTTGTGTGAATATGTGTGTGTGGTGTGTGTGTGTGTGTGTGGTGGGAGGGTTGATGATTTGGGGTTTGGTTGTTGTGTGTGGGGTCTAGTTGCCACGGGAACAGGGAGAAGAGGCAGGATTGATATATAGGGTGAAAGATGTTGTACCCCCCCTTTACTTCTATATGTCTCTCCCTCTGTGTCTCCTTTATGCACACATCACTAAAGCCAGCAGAAAAGAAGTAAGGGCTAAAACTGTGTGTGTGTGTGTGTGTGTGTGTGTGTGTGTGTGTGTGTGTGCATTGTGTTTGCCCAGTGGTCTCCAGATCAGGGCTAAACGGGGTTAAACATCTATCCATGTTAGAGTCCCGTTCTCTGAGTTCTGCCATTAGCCCGCAGCTTAGAGAGCTATTACTGACACAGCTGCTGGTGCTCGCTAGGTAAACACACACTCACACACGCTCATACACACAAATACACTCTGTGGTATAGCAAGCTGCCCACAGGGGACTGTGTGTACTGTCTCTTTGTGGAACAAGGTTGCCAAATATCACAAGGCTAAAACTGTGAGCGTCCAACTGGCATCTGATCCAATGACTGTTTTTGTTCCTGTGTATTGGTATGTGTGTGTGTGTGTGTGTGTGTGTGTGTGTGTGTGTGTGCGTGTGTGTGTGTGTGTATGTGTGAATGACTGCATGTGCAAGAAAGCATTAATCAAGTATGATATAAAGCACTCATTTGCTGTGTTTCTTTTTGGCTTTACTTGATTGGCTGAAACAGTTATTCTCAAAAAATGACAAACATCCTCATCTTCTTATGAATGAAGACTGGCTGCCCTTCTTTGTTTTCTAAAGAAAAAAAAGAGAATATATTTGGATTTTGCACTGTTGGCTGAATAATTATTTTAGCAGCTCATGCTGCAGAATAAACAGACATTAATTCAACAGACAAAAAAAGTGGACAAGGTTTCCAGATTCACTATGTTATTCAATAATTACTGGGCCTTTCAGTCCTGCCCAGAGTGGTTTATAAACTCCCTTACATTTTGAATTTTGGCTATCCGAAAGAAGGAAGAACGAATATAACTGAGAAAAGAGGACACTGTATGTTCATATGTGATGGACTAAATTCCATAGATTTCAGAACTTGACTTGAAGCTAGCAACTGAGATCATAACCTCCTCCAGAGAGGAGGTCATAATTTAAGTCATCAGTGAGGTCATTGTCTCATGCATTTCTATACAATCAGACTTCTTTTTGCAAACAAGAGGCCTTTAGAAAGAATGTAGGTTTGAGGCACTGGCTTCACAGGCCTGGAGGTCCTGGTCCTGCTTTGTAGCTGCTGTTGGACCCCTAAAATGTTAATCAGGTCACAGTACTGCAGTAGAGCACTCAGAGCAGTGCACTAATTGCACAGCCATGCGCCTTTATCCTCCCGCTGGAAGAACCTACAAGCAGTTATGAGAAAAAAGGAGCTGCCCTGTAGAGTTGGCCTCACATGAGGTGTTTGTAGCTCCCTTTAGCCTTGTGGCATCTGGGAGCATTGCGGGGAGTCAGTGTGTTAAATAAATGACTGGGGAGTTTAGCCCATGTGCTAACCATGTTAGAATAACACAAGCAGAGCTGGGCCCGCCAGGCAGCGCTCAAGCCTAACACAGGGCTCATCCGCTGGGTCGCCTCCCCCGGGTGAAGCTCAGGCTCCACCCGGGGCCTTGTATATTTTTCCCTGGCTGCCTCTTTATTTTTCCTCAGCGGAAACCAGTCAGATCAAAGAACACCTTAACCTTCTGTCCTCTCGTACCTTGTTGTAGGGCTTACATTGGCCTGCTTTTTTTTTTCTTTTCTTTTTTTTTAGAGCCACCGAGGTTGAGTGAAGAATGCGTGCCAGGCAAGGTGTCACCGCTCATCTGAAATCGCAGTGTGTAAGACAAAACACTTTGATCTTTCTATGACGAGAACAGAGCGAAGGGAAAAGGCGGAAAGAGAGTGAGAGAGACACGAGAACGGGGAGAAAAGAAAAACAAGTCGGGCCTTTCGTCATTTCCAGAAGCCCAGTCAGTTGTGATACCATGGAAACGAAGACAGACGATCATCCAAAGGCTACATTCTTTGTGGGACTTTAGTAGTGTTTGCTAAAAGGCATGAATGTACTTTATTTAACCGAGCATTTTAACCTATTACACACCATTTGTAAAATGTAAAATATCTACTCTGAGGAAGCGTCACATGCTTTAAATGATACAATGTGTATGTTGTGTACACACATGTGCGCTTCTATGGTGTCCTCATTTGTCCTCCTACTGAGCTCTCGTTGCAGACAGTAGCCATTTTCAGCTTACAGGGGCCCTTCATCAAAGCTTCAAACCCACCCATGGACTTGCTTGCTTGTTACACACTCTCTTTAGCATATGTGTGTGTGTGTGTGTGTGTGTCGCTTGCCAAGCTAACGAGGCACTAGGTATTGTTACAGGGGTTCACTCCAACCGCACCATGAGCAAGCCATTACACCAATAAGCCTGCATCATTTCCAAAGAATCCAATTAAATTTTGGTCTTACAGCACTGCACTCTGAAAACACAGATTTTCTCCATTGAGAATGTGCAAACACACATAGGACGTACACACACAAGCTCTCAGACACAGTGCAGTTGTCCTTCCCTCTATTTCCCATGTTTGCTTGCATTTGTGTGTGTGTGTGTGTGCTTCAACAATGGCAGAAGAAACCACTCATCCAGCTGTCCATGTACATGATATCTCTGTATTTGTGCTGAGGAACCTGCATGACTCTCTCTCTCTCCCTCTCTGCATCTTTTGGTTAGTGTCGATCATCCTCTCTTTGTCTCTTCAGAACTACTCAATATCTCTCTTTTTTTTTACCTTCCTTCCTCCACCAGCTTGTCTCAGTCTCGCCCTCCCTCCTTTCCTCTCCACCGACTCTGGTTGGCATCTGTTAAGCCGCTAAAGAGAAAGCGCGTACACATGCGCGAGTGTGTCTGCGCCTGCGAGCGTGCGTGCATGTCTGTGTGTGTGTGTATGTATGAGGTGGTCTTGCTGGGTTGGATTTGAACAAGCCCATGCCTGTTCTGCCCCGGTGGCCTATGAAATGAGAAAGGCAGCCACTGTGCTGCAGACCTCCACTGATAAATCTACCAGGGTTACCCCTCTGTGTGTGCATCTGCATGGGTGTGTATGTCAAATGCACGTGTTTGCATCTGTGTAAGCGTGCATGCATGTAATGTGCGCGAGTGTATGTGCGAGCAGTGATCATCTGTGTTTGCATCTTCACCTCCGTGACGCCAGAATAGAGATTTGGAAAGATTTGATTTCACACCTCCCAAAGCCAAATGTGTATATGAGTGCTTCTGCATGTGTGTGTTTGTGTGCGTGCACCATGTGGTGTAATCTCCTGTCACTGCCTTAAATGCATGACATTAAAACACCACAGTCGATTCTTCTTCAGACATTTTTTCTTCCTTTCTTCTTTCTCACTTTTATCCATGCGCACATATTCGTCTTTGGAGAATTAGAGGTCATGTTACCAATCTATGGAGCACTCAAAGATGGAGTAAAGAGAGGCAGACTGAGGCAGAGGCAGAAATAAAGAGAGCGAGAGAGAGAGGAGATACCAAAAGCACTCAAAGCCTGGGGTTACCTTGCTTATGACAGCAAGGTCAGATATCGAAGAGGTGAAGTCAATACAACACACCATTTAGCAGTCATATTCATCTCAAGCTTGTGAAGAAGCAGCGAAAGGGAGGAAGGAAGCCAGAAAGGAAGGAAGGAAGGAAGGAAGACAGAAAGAAAAAGAAAGAAGGGCCAGCAGACCCACACAGATACTCAGTGTTACAATTGTCACAGATTTTCTTCTTTTTTTTAAACATGCTATAAATCTCACAGCTAGAGTATTTCATGATATTGAATTTCAATGTAGTTCATAAGAAGTTAATGGCTCAGACAATAATTGAAATCTGAACACTGACAGTTCCCTGGCAACTACAGTAATGCCTACCATATACTAGAAGAAGTCTTATTAAAGACTGAAGTCTGAAATCCTCTCACATGTATGAAGACGATGCGTCTTAGTCAGACTTTTTATTTATAGTCAAAGTATTGCAAAGGCCATCGTGCTGTAGATGGAAATTTACGAGACTAAAAACTGTTAAACTACAAAAGGAAAGCTTTGTGTGTCGAACGGTTTGTTCTGCAAAAAATAAAGCCCCAAAAGACAAAAAAAAGATCTACAGAATATGGAGACCATGCTGGCTGGGAGAGTGGACAGAGCGCGTAGGTGTTGCCAGCAATCATGTGATTGAACTTTGCCGTTTTCACGGGCCAAAGACAAAAGAGCGTATAATCATTTTAATCATGTTTGATTTTATTTGAACATTAATATGAGAAAAAGACTGACTTAAGACAGCTCTGACTAAAGTTTTACGACCACCTCACACCAAAAGACGGAGACTTTAACAAACCCTTCGTGATTTTATGGCCGCTTTGGACAATTGCCTGCAACAGTGGAATTGCTTGAAAAGTAATTTGGTTCAATGCTGACACAACCAAACTCTGTGCGTTATACACCATTAAAAGCTCCAGAGCAGATATTTTTTTTAAAAGGCCTTATAATAAGTCTGTTTTTAACTGCTGTTTCCAAGTTGAGAGCAGCTTGTTAACCACTGTCCATGTAGACTACTGAGCAAGGCATTTTAATTTCATACCCTGCAAATACCTTTGACAGTGTATTTGCAGAGTATATAATGCTACGACTGATGCATGCACTAATCTTAAGTCACCTTTACTGACTGTTCTTGCCCAACATCACCAGAACTTGAAGTACACAGTGACCTTACATTGTAATACCTATATATATTTATGTAGATGGATTTCCGTCATTCAGCTGTTTTGTGACATAATAATCTATCAGTGAGGTCTGAATTTATGCAACTTCCTGAATGTTACGACTCTCGCTTAACTTTGATTCAAATCTTTCAGTTGTTGCAAACTCGTGCATAACTATGATCAGTGTTTTTTACATTCTTTGAATTATGATGCATGCAAGCCTTTCATATTTTCTTCCTGTGTACCTGCTGTTGATGTAAAAGAGGCTTTAGAGCAGCTCTTAAAGTGTGAGCCAGTGTTTTAATGTGACTAGAAAAGCTCTGCTGCTACGTGCGGAATGCTACCCACACCCTGACTCTCACCAAGGGGCTCGTTCAACAAAGCAAATATTGTCGCACACAAGCACGCGCAAACACACATATGTTTGTGGGCTCGTATCTGCACAGTGTCACGCTGTAATAATTCATACGCAAGAGGCATGGACCACATAGCCATGTTCCATCTTTAGTGCATACACACACACAAGGAACACAGGGGTTGTTGAGATTTTTCTTTATGAGCAAGAGCCTGCTCCTTGTCTGCCATATTTTAACCTCTTTGGTGTGTGTGTGTGTGTGTGTGTGTGTGTGTGTGTGTGTGTGTGTGTGCGTGTAAAAAGAGAAAAAAAAAACAGCCTGAGACATTATCTTCAAGCTATGACAGCTGTAATTGTGGAGCACATTAAAATGGGTGCAGGGTGAAACCTCTAACCACCTTCTATTAAGAAACACACACTCTGAAACAGCCCAATTCCCTCCTAATCTTCCCCCCTTTCTCTCTCGCTCTCTCTCTCTGTCGTGCAACCCCCCCCCAATCACACACACACATTTAAAGGTGGTTTCATTGTGGTCAAACAAGGAAATAAGCATCTCCAAGCCCGTCAGAGCTGAGTGCTTTAAGGAGGGCCGGTCTTGGGTAATGTGTACATGTTGATGGCTTGATTATATGTGTCAAATAGCTGTCTATATTCCTCAATAGACAGGTCTGCACACTGGGAAGAAAAAAAAAGAAATTGTGAGAAATCTTTTACGCACAAAAAGAAGTGGAGAAGAAAAAGAAGCAGGGGTGTTAGTTTCAGCGGTTTTTCCATCAGTATGTTGTTTTGACCTCATTAAACATTATAGACCCCACTGGTGAAAGGACTTCCAGAGCTGCTCTCTCAAATCAATGCAAAGGGAGAACAGCAAGTGTGCCCTTACTGTACAAAAAACTTTATTATTACAGGCAACGTTGAAGGACAACAAACCTTTTGTTTTCTCTGATTTTTTCTGATTGTTTTCTCTTTTATGTTCCCTCACCCACAACAAGATAAAGGATCGTGTCATACATCTATTGGAAGTCATCAAAAGTATTGATGCTTTACACTGTTTGTAATTTTAATCATTGTGGTGACGTCCTTGGTCTAACATACACACACACAGACCCAACACACGCACACACACACATACAGGAGGTACCATTGGTACATCAGTAATCTGTGCAGCCGATAAGCTAGGCTCATGGCTTCGGTCGTGAACAAAGGCGAGGGCAGCATGGCTGTTATAGAGCCTCCTTCTCCTCTGTTCTCACTAAATCACTTCACCTTTCGGGATCACACACACACACACACACACACACACACACACTACAGGAATGCATGCACACACTCATGCAATGAGAGATTTAACATGGACAAGTGGGCACTTGGTAGAAGAATTCAATTGGCCCATCTCTCCCTTTTCGCGCTCTGGGTCTCTCTGCCTCTCAGAGTGTCACAGGACATGCCAGGCCTTAATGCCTTCCAATCTTCTCCCCAACACACACTGTCGCCTTTCATTTAAAGGCGTGCTGACAGTGATGTCCACTATCCCCATTCCTCCATCCCTCCCATTCTCTTCACTCTTCTTTTTCCTTCATCTCTCTCTCTCTCTCTCAGTCTGCCTCTCTCTCTCTTTCTCACACTCGTTAATGTGCCGTCTCTCTGTTACTTAAACCATCTGCCTTTGTCCATCAATCACTCAAATTATGCCTTTGCGTGTCTTGGGTATCTTTATTAGCTATTGTTCACTATCTTTCATTGGCATATCTTCCTTTTCTTCTTGCCTTTCCTTTATCATTTCTTCTCCTTCCCTTCTTCCTTTTCTCTTTTTATACTCCTCTCTGTTGCTGAAATCAAATCTAATGTTCCCTTTCAGCGGAGTCTGCGCCTTGTCCTCCCTCCCTCCCACCCACCATGTCCCCTCCTCTCTAACAGCTTTCTATCTATTTGTCTCGGTGTCAGTGTTCGGCACCTCACACCGCCACTTTAGCTCCTCTCCCCATTGTGCTTTCCCAGCCTGCCACGCTGGGTTTTCAATTGGCCAACAAGAGTAAACACCGGTTGCCGAGCATCAATCACATCACACACACTGGCAGAGAGAGTGAGCGAGAGTCTCCAATTTCACTGTTGCTTCTTTTCCACCAATTTTACACAGAATATGGTCAGAACAATCTAAGTCGAGACAATACCCCAGGTAACAGTTTGTGTGTGTGTGGTTCAGTAGCGTTTAAATGATTCATATGAAATGGTATCTTTGCAGCAGGACATAACTGGATGACAAAATATGTAGAAAACAATCATCAAATCACAACAATAAAAACGTTTCTAAAACAGAAACACTCTCAAAAAGAAATATCCATTATCATATCCATATCCAATATCCATTCTTATAGTAAAAAATGTTATACTGTATACAATTTTACATTTACAGCATAATGCTGTCAGCTGCATATCCTCAGCCATGTACACTCAATTTAGATTCTCCTGAAAAAATACCACAAATGTTGATGTGTGCCACATTTTATCAACATGAAGACAAATGCTGTAAACCACATCACAAATCCACAAACAGTCAAAATCTAACATACGGTAACAAAAAACAAAACAAAAATAAAGTTATATGACTTGTTCTTAAGACTGCAATTGAATAAGAAAAAATATAGTATTTTATTGTAAAAATATACCACACAATCCCCCCCCCCAAAAAAGACTTGTAGTTAAGGGTGCAAGGAGGCAAAATTTGAATAAAAGTGTAATGTTCCTCTAGAAATAAATCAGTCGGGATGAGGGGGTGACGGGAAAAGGAGAAAAACAAGTGTTGCAATTGTCTGCAACAATCAAAACACAGCGCAAAAGTCACTCACTCATTCACACTCAAATGCACTCACACACTCTCACACAGATACTGGACTGAAGTGCAGCATAGATGCCTTGTTAAAGCACCTAACTGAGCAGCATAACATGATGATTTGCTGTTGGTGAGGCTGCTCTTATCGACTCCTCACTCTCTCCCTCCCTCACTTGCTCAAAAACCACACAAAAATGTACAAACAGGCACCGGCATATTGTATGCTGTGCTGTAATAAGGTATTAGTCTGTCATTATCTGTGCCCCCTCAGTCCACTTTATACTCTTCCATCCTACCAAATGCGATTTTCACATGCATATACACTCATGTGTGTATTTGTGAGTGTGTGATGCGTCTGTGGTTCGCGTGTATGTGTGTGTTTTCTCCCCCCGAGCAGTAAATCAGTGCTCTGTTAATTGGTAGGAACAACAGCAACACTTTGGCAGTATATAATGTTTTATGTTTGTTTCTTTATTACCATCTTTAATGTTCATCGCTGCAGGTGTGTGTAGGTGTGTTTGCACGTTTATGTAAATGCGTGCGTTCGGACTTGTGTGTGTGTATATGCACTGCATTATGATCGTAATGAGACACCGTAGATGAGAGGGGACTGGAAAAGCACAGAGGAACAAGAGCATGATAAGCTTCTTAACGACGATCACTCAGTGTGTATAAGAGTATGGCGGAGCGTATGTGTGTGAGATGCATATGGGTGTGTGTGAGTGTGTGTGTGTGTGTATGTGTGTATTTGTGTATCTCTCTCGAGCCTCTCCACTCACAGGCGGAACACAATCAGCGTAGCTCTCATTTGCAATCAGTAATTAGAATGCTAATTAGCCCCTGGGAGCTAACGAGAACTAGTGTATTACAAGGGCTTGATTAGGACTGCTCTATTCCTAAGGGAGGGATTTACACCTGTACGCTATTGGCTCAGACACCTGTCAGTCATGACCTCCCATCCAGTTGGGTACAGTCACGAGTGAATCTGAATGAATTTATTACTGGGATAACACTTACTGAGTGGCAGCTGACTACAAACTGTTCATAATAATAAGAAAGCTCGTCTAAAGACACGGAATTGTCATACCAGAATCATCTCAACAGTTAAAGGGATATGCCACTGAAATCGCTCGAGTATAACAAACACATCAGCGATGTTTCAAACCTCTGATGCATAATCCACTTCTCTTTGTTGATTCATATGTTGATAACACTCCAAACTCTCCCCAAATGAACTGCATACGCTGTCTTCATGCCAGGCCACCTCAGAGCTCACAGGCTTCGTCGGAAGTAGTGATTTTGAAAGAGGCGGCTGCGCTTGGCTTCGAAACGTTGTTTTGTTTATCGTGCCGATGATCTGTGTTCTATTTTCCATACTAGAAGGCAACTTCAAGTATGTGGTTTCATGCACTTCCCCTGCTTTCATTTACCTGGTGCCTCATCCTTTATCTCTAACCTCCACTCTTCGCCTCTCCATCCTCTAACCAGAGAATCAATCACAATGTTGTCTGTCCTGCTTAGATGTTGTGGCTGTTCGGCTAACCACTGACTGCTCAGATCCATTCTCTTGTCTCATTTAACATAAGAGTGAGTAGATAACAGCCAGCAGGTCATTATACCAGCTCTGGATTGTGTCTCTAGCTTCTTCCAACAGTCTAATCTAAGCAGAGAGAGAGAGAAATGGCAATGGACTAGACAAAAGCTTTTGCAGCTTCATCATCCTGAAGCTGAAAGTGAGTAAATTTAGAGTCAGCCTGGGACTGAGACTTATTAAACCACACCAGTGCTATAAAGCCTAAGAACTTAGAGGTAAGGCAAAGGATGCGATAGCAACTCCTGCAAGGAAGCTTGTCCTTGGTTTATTTGATGTTCATACGAGAATCTGTCGAATCTATCTGATTATGACCGTCACTCAATAAAACTGGACTTTATTTTCTGCATTTTCAAATGTCCTTAGGTTATGTATGTATGCATTTACTTATTACTTAAACGTTAACTCAGAAAATTGAATCGAATTGAATGGAAGATAGCCTGACTGTACTGTCTGCTGCTCTACAATTTTTATATATTGATTATTAAAGATGTAGCTCATTTTATTGAGTGGGTTCAGTCACTTGTTTGAGTCTCTGCTAGTTGTCTTATGCCAAGGTCACTACTCCTAGCCAAGAAGATACTCCAACACCAATCTTTCATTACTTAAACATTGATTTTAGTTTTGATTCCTGAAAAGTGCTAACTATCAAGCTTTAGAAGTGCTGGTAAAAAAAAATAAATAAATTCTGACGTTTGCTGAATATCAGCAAACAGCGAAACTCAACAGTTCTTGCTATCTCAAGTGCTTTCTTATATCTGTGCACAGTCAGTCTGCTTCACATGAAACCTTGTTGATATTCTGCTGTCTTTGTGTACTACTGGCTCCAGTGACCGTCATCACACACTCTCACACAGACACACACTGACAGTGTGAAGCGTGACTATCATATCAGGTCTAATTTTCTCCTCCACTCAGCCAGCAACCTTAGACACTGGTAGGATACACACACACACACACACACACGCACACACACACACACACACACACACACACACACACACACACACACACACACACAGCAACCATTGTCACATTTGCTCACATACTTTGCTCACATGCATGAAGACGCACAGCACACAGATCACAAAAGTATTCCTCCCATTCTCTTGATGTAAGACAGATGTATGTGGTGCATCATTGTAGGGTGTACAGAGAAGAGTGCTGGGTGATAAATAGAGGTGTTACAACCTTGTGTGTCTATGTGCTGCTTTGTGCGCTTGAGCTTTCAAACTTCTTTGCACCTCCAGGCTGTACTAACTGCATAATGAACCCACTATACATTACATTCTGAAAATAACACACACACACTCTCACACACTCAGAGTGCAGCCAAGCACTTGCACTACCCCCCTAAAGCACACTCATACACTTATCCAGATACATTGCCAGCCTATTCATTATTTGCATCAGGACTCTTCAATATTTCAGCAGACCCTTCTAATCCCATTACTGTGACTCTCAAAAGTGCGCGTGCCTGTGTGCATGTGTGTGCTGTGTGTCCATATTAGTAAGCTATACTGACTATATTGGAGACCACGGCAGAAGGCTGCTTGAAATAGTGAGAAAGGAAATCAATCTTGGCAGAGGTAAAGAGAAAATGAGAGGCTAAAGACAGAGGTGATAAAAGGCTGGAGGCAGGGGAAAGAGACAGAGAGAGAGGGAAAAGGTGGAAGAAGAGAGAAAGAGAGGCAAAGAAAGACAAAAACAAAAGAGAGATAGATTGGGGTCTTTACGAGGGGCATCTTTAGAGGATAACAGAGGGTGGAAACCCCTATTGAATGGTACAAACAGCCAAATAGTGCATGTGTGTGTGTGTGTGTTTATGTGTTTGCAGCTGTGTGTGTGTGTACTGCATGGCCACAGCTGTGGAATAGCTGGGAAAACATCCTAGCAACCTAACAATAATCCAGCTAGGTTTGCATAAAACCACTGGGAATTAACATTTTCATCCATGCTAAGAGTTCAAAATCTCTTCGGCCAAAGAAGTTTAAACACCGACACGCTGGTGATATTAGAGTAAGACCGACTGAGGGCCTGTGGGACAAATTCTCCATAGCTGAGGGAAATCTGAAGTCTAACAGAATAAATACCCCCAAATTTTTAGAGGTGAAGTTAAGAAGGAAACCGTTAGAAGCCAGTGGAAATGAGGGTTAGAGTGTGTGTGTTTGTTCTGCACCCTGCAGACCAACAGCGCACACACAAGTAGTCACTGAGTTTTCCTTCTTCACAAAATCACACGTCTGTAAGTTTGAGTGTCAAATGTCTGCAAGACTAATTACTGTGCAGAACCAGCCAAACACCTGTCTGTCTGCCCCGAAGGAAGACAAAACAGCGGAAGGAGGTGGAAATAGAGAAAGGAAGAAAGAAAGGAAGCGTGTCTATTTGTGTGTGTGACTGTGACAAGCCACCTCTGTCCAACATTTTCAACCTGCTGTTACATATTTAATATGCTGCCACCCTGCATATAGACCCCTCATTATCTAAAGAGTGACACACACGCACACACACTCACACACGCACAAAGACACGCAGTGCGTTTCACGTTTAGGGTCGTAAGAGGAAATGTCACCTTGGTCCCACCAGACGACAAGTGATCTGTAAAAACCTCTGACACGACTACCCCAAGGAATTACAACCACTGTGTGTGACTATGTGTATGTGTGTGTGTGTGTTTATGTGTGTGTGTGAGAGAGAGAGAAAGAGAGAGAGAATGTGAGCAAAATAATTGAGAGGAACAAAAACAGTCACAAAGTTAAAGACAGGAGAATTGTGCAGAGGAATAATGAAACTGTTTGTTTGATTAGCATATTACTGGTCATAGCTGTCTGATGTTTGTGATCCAGTAATTGGAATTACTGAGGCGCTTGTGTTAAGACACTGGGGATAAAAAACATGAGCCTCACATGTGAGAAGAATTTGTGTGTGTGTGTGTGTGTGTGTGTGTGTGTCTGTGTGTGTGTGTGTATGCATAGTAAGAGCTATTATCATTAGAAGGTGAGTGTGAGGCTAGCTAATTTGCCATTCAGCAGTGGCTGACTGATGCTCTGTAACCTTGTGCTGCTGAGGGGACCGGGGCAGTTTTAAGAGCCAACCACACAAGTTGAGGCCATTCCTCATGGTGACTTCATTAAAGCCTAGAATCCCCAATCCCCCCCCAACCCCCTACACTAACCCCATCCTGTCCGTCACTTCACATTTCTCTCGCTGCCATGAACTCACTATTAGGCATGTGTTTATGTTTTGTCAGAATGTGTGAAAGAGGAAAAATTAACTTACCTGAGGCAAAAGAATTGAAGAAGGCAAAGGCGAAGGTGATACACACAGCAGAGAAAGAGGGGTGGAGACAAAAAAGAAGAGAAAGTTAACTTTGCAAAGAAAAAACAAAACATATGTCAACTTGACAAAAGAGATAAATGGGTTTGTGGTGAACATTACATTTCCTTTTTACTGACAAACGGATCATTTGGCTTTTTAAATATCCCCCACGATTGAAGGATGTGAGGATAATTCTGCTTTTTTGTTGTTCCCAAGATCTATAAGGTGCGATGGTACTAACTTCATCCTCAGTTTCCCTTCTTTCTTTAAAAGCTTTAAACTTGTTGTGCGATCAGTTCTAATCTGAGGCAACATATTTTTTAAAAAAGCAGCGAGGCTTTTTTTTGTTGCTTTTTTTTCAGCAAAGCATAAAATAAGACAAATGCCTGGCAGGGACGAGACACTACGTAAATGATATAACTATGTAGTGAGTGAGCTGACTTATAACAGCAGTGTGTGAAAAACAGTACGACATGTGCTGGTTAAAAAGTGGAGCCCACCACTGGATAACTGCTCCTTGTAGACCTATAAAAAATGCTAGATGGAGCAATGTGAGGCTAGAAAAAAAAGAAGTAGAAGAAGACGAAAAAAACAAAACAGCGAACAACTTGTGAGGAATATGATGGTGAGAGGCAGGCCTTAGGAACGGAAGCGGGAAGAAAACAGGGATGCTCATTAGCAGATAATGGGAGGTGTGAGTGTGCTATCGTGTGTAATGTGTGACAGTGGAAATAGCCCAGTATGCCCACTATGTTCTTTCTGTTCCATGTGGAGGGCGAAGCCTTGTTGTGGTTTGAGCAGCGGAGGCCACCTCCAGCTAACAGCTCCTGGTAGACCTATAAATTTACCTTCATAAACAGGAGAGACTGGGAGAGGAAGGAGGTAGAGGAGTGTAAAGGCAGAAGGTGCGGGGGGTGGGGTGGGGGCAAAGGAAAGGAGAAGAGGAGGGGAGAAATGTAGCAGAGAAGGGAGTCGGAAGGAAGGTAGCAAGGAGGGAAATTTGACATTGATGGCCTCAAAAGGGGTGACTTGTAAATAAGCTTCCTGTCTCCTTCTCTCTTCTCCTTGTTCATCTTTTTTTCCCAACCTTATCTCCTTACACATTCTGTTGTCTCGCCGCATCATGTCCTTTCCCTCTTAATTACCTCTTATCTTTTCATCACCCTCTCTCTCATTTCTGTCTTGTTCTTACATTCCCTCCTCTTTTTTAATCTTCCCTCCTTCCTTTAAGTCACTCCCTCACCTTTCTCCCATTCTTCCTCTTCCTCCTCTCCTCTCCTCTCGTCCTTATGTCCTATTCTGTTTCCTTCCCTTCTATCTTGTCATCCCCTCCTAGTGTCTCATTTTCTCAGCTCCTTCCTTCAAAGACTTTTTGTTTTCTCTCTTCTCTGTTCTTTTAGCTCCTTTGTATATTGGTTTACTTTTTTAATTTGTTGCTATGTTTCCTGGTAAATTTTCATATCATCGACATAGCTTACTTTCCTTAAGATTCCACCGACAGGTTGAGTGGCCTGAGGGTGAAAATGTTCGTGACCAGGCTGGTTTGATCATTAGCAGCGGCTCTACGACTCATTGGAGTGACAGGCCTCCGAGGGGTAACCTGTGGGAAACCCTGCTAAAAACCACTCAAGAGGCTTCTTCTTCTCAACCACTTCCCCAGATGGCGCTGGGTCATCTAGGAAGTAGGAAGTAGGGGTCGACCAATGAAAAAAGCTGGCCAGGCCTGTCCCGCTGACCCGTGACACCTTCCTCTCACAAAAACAGACCTAACCTGTCCACGCGTGTGTGTGTGTGTGTGTGTGTGTGTGCGTGTGTGTGTAGAGGGGAGGAATAAGAACAGATGGGTGTCCAGCCACCCACCACCTGCCAGACGAAGGAAAACCTTGACCATCACTGGTTAGGGCACACAAACACGCACACACACTTGCACACAGAGAAAAGGACTGTCTGCATATTTTAGTGGCCAAATGTGCATTTAACCTTTACAACTTCAACTTTATGGCCAAGACAAACAACACACAGACAGATAAACACACACGAGTGACGTGGTATTTAATGGTGAGTGTCTTTTCAAAGTAAACTATAGCAAAGATATAGCGAAGAAACTATAAGACCAAATTAAATAAAGGGAGAGGAAACGGGCTCAGACAGCATGCCGTAAAACATCGCATTACTGTCTACAAACTGCACAGAAACTGAGGCGTATATTTCTCCAAATTGTTTTCCCTTGCGGACCCTGTCTCTCTCTCTCGCTCTGCTTCTCCTCCATCTATCTTAAGATGAACCCATGAGATCTCTGAAAACGAAGATGACTCCCGTCAATTTTCGTTTTCCTGTTATACTTGGGTTTTTTTTAAAGTCTTTGGCTTTGTGTTTGACTTTTCCAAAAAGTGTGTGTGTGTGTAGGTGTGTGCGTGTGTGTGTGTGTGTCCCTGTCTGTGTTTAAAGTTTTGTGTGTGTGCTGTCTTTGAGAGCAGCTGGAAACTTCGCAGAGAATTGAGCCTCCAGCTAAGGCAGTCATCCACTATTAGTTTTACTGTTAAGACCATCAGACTCTTCCTTTCACCCTATCACACAGACACACACAGACACGCACACACACACACTGTGGTTTGAAAGTCTCATCTCTTGACTTAAGGTATTATCTATCTTAGGTTTGTCTCAAGTACCACAGATTATCTTACCCCCGCTGCCCTTCAGTGGCACCAGTTCTTCTTAGAGTAACGCTCTTTTGCAAGGCTTTTTCAAGCTTACCTCAAAGTTTGATTCAGAAGCCCTCGTTTCGATGTGATATCAAACAAAATATAACTTTATTTCACAGTTTTAGATCCAACAACATCAAACCAAACCTTTTTTTTTACATTTCACCTTCAATTTTGTCTCAAAAAGCTGTTCTTTTTTTGTCATCTAGGAGAAGTAATTAACCAAAGTCCTCGTATTTAACATCTCACCTTCACGTCATCAACAATTTAGCATCATCTTAAAGCAATGAAAGGGAATTCCACGCAAATCGAGAGCCTCTTAAAATGACCAAATGACTCTTTCAAAGCCACGTGTCTATCTGTGCTCTGAATGATTTCTGGAATCTTTGCTACATCGATCTCTCCTCGGCTTTGTTTTTCCTTTGCGTCATCCCCCATTCCTTCTTTTACCTCCTTCCCTCCATCTCTCCCGTGGACCCAGAATGCTTTGAGTCTCTTCCCCTACCGCCTTTGAACTAAGATCAGAGGAAGCATTTTGGCTCTCTCTCTCACACACACACACACACACACGCACACACACACTGCTGCTCGCTCAGGTGCAAGAGATCGTCTGCTGTTTTGATTGCGAGCCTCTCCTTGTATCTCCCCCGTCTTGGTCTCTGACTCTTGAGACAATTCTGCTGTTCTGCCTGATGTGTTACCTTTGAAAGTTGAGTCGAAATGAAACATTTTCCTTCATCGTTGGTATTTTTGTTTTTGCACTTGTGTGCAAACCGCTGCTGATTGAAATGTCTGTTTGCACCTTTTTTTGTGAACACAAACATGTTCAAGCAATGCCTGCTTAAATGCACTGCAGCTTCTGTAGTACTTTTTATGCATGCTGCAGATGTTGTCAAAGTGCAAAACTCTGCTTTACTAATAACTGAGCTGCATGTAGTTGTCTGTATAATACGATGAAGCAATAACAGTCATGATAGGTGGCTGGATGATCAGTTGACGGTTTGATTTTCATTTTGAAAGAAATGGCGACAGTGTCATTGTTACGTGTGTATGTATGTGTGTGTGTGTGTGTGTGTGTGTGTGTGTGCGTGTGTTTGTGCGTTATGGTTTAAGAAATGTTAAAAATTGCAACCAAAAAAAGAAAACAGGTAGGAGGGAAACAAGCTTAACAGACATCTTTTACACCTGTCAGTAGCCAACTCAGCTGTGTTCATACAATATTTATATCTGACACACACACACACACACACACACACACAAAGAAAGAAAGAAGAGAAATAGGCAGTTCAACAACCTAGCTGCAATTTTGTGTAAATTTCTCCTTAAAGAAACGTTCACCACCCCCCACCCCCAAACCCCCATCCACACACACACACACACACACACTCGGCGTACTCACAGAGTTACGGCTGTGTATATTGTGCAGCTATCATATAGTTGCTGTCAAAGCCACCGCCAATTATGACCATTAGGAGTCCTATCATGTCACTAGCTGTCCCTGCACCACCACCCCCCTGCACCTCCCTCCACCTCCCACTCAGAGACCAGACCCTATAATCTAACCTCACTTAGCTACCATCACACACACACACAGGCACACATAGACGAGCACGCAGAGGCAAACAGATTGTTACATGTGCCGTTTTATCTTTTCCTTCTTTCTTTGCAGTGTAATTTTTTTTGTAGAAAGAAGCAAAGGGGATGTTTGAGGTACAGACAGAGAGAAGAAAGTTTCTCGAATAAAGAGGTAAAAACAGTAAAGTGAATGTCTTGTTTCGATCCCTTTTTTATGGATTTCTTTTATATATAAAACCAAACAAACAAAAAAACATTAGCTAGGCTGACTACAGCGGACAGAGAATAGTGCTTGCCAAGTAAAAATTTTCTGCCATTCATTTTCTTTCACTCCCTTTCCTCTATTTCCGTCATGTGAAAGCAGCGCTGAGTGATGTTTGCTTTTCGTGCTCTGAATTGGAACAGAAATGGCCATCAAAAAAAGTATGGAGAGCAGAGGGAGAAGAGCACTGTCTCACACACTCTGGAAGTGTCTGCGCTATACATTGGAAGCTGTCACTGAGGGAGATATACGCATTTCCTGTGGGTCAGAGGATGTGTTTGGACAGAGGTAGATCATCTGTGTGTACAGGAAGCCATTCGCTTCATAGCTGGGGGCTTGACAGTAGTTAAGCCACCTGTTTCGGTTAACAGGTACCTCTTAGTTTATGAGTCTATGAAGACAGCCAGCATGTTAGTAGCTTTATGTTCTGAAGTCTTCTTTCAGTGCTACGAGTGTGTGAGCCTGTTTTCTGCAGCTGCTTAGCAACCACAATGTAAAATATACCTTATATATACTGCTATAGGTCAAATCTAAGGTCAGAACATCAGAAGGTAAATAAAAATCAAAAAATATAATATTTAATTCCCACAAATTAGAACATGAGTTAAAATAGATGCTTATTTCCAAAGTCAGAACCAAGTGGACGGGATCACAACTTATACAGCATAACTTCCTGTGAAGTGATGTCACTGTCATTCTGCTCTCTCTCAACCAAACACACACACAAACACACACAGGCAAACGGAGCGGAGCTGGCGGAGTCACCACCACATTGCTGCTGCTGCTGTGCAAGGAGCCGACACTTCTCTGCTCTCTCAAGTTTTTCGACAGCCGGAGCAGGACCCAAACTGGGGTCAACGCAACATTTAAACGGGTGCCCGGACTATTCTGTGGCCCTCTTCTTAGTTACATTAAGGAACTTTTTTTCCTTTTCTTTTTCTTTGGATAAGAAGTAGGCTAGCCTTAATGTTAAAGCCAAAGCTTGCCTCTCACATTAAAAAAAGTGTGCTTTTTGTGCTTTTGGTGATGCAAGAACAAAAGGGGGGTTTACTTCAATAAGGAGGAAAGAAGAAAAAGCAGGAGAGAAAAGGGAAAAGTATCATGTTAAGTTATCACAGCGAGTGGTGATAGCTCCAAGACACACACACACACACATACAGGTGCAGCACCCTGTAGTGTCCCAATGTGTGTCATTAGGGCTATCAGGGCCACTCTAGAAGGATTAGAGGACTGTTAGAAGAACAAGGCTTCACACACACACAGTGACAGCTCACCACTGAGTCGTCTACACCCTGCTGGACACCAAATCCCTGCTCACATATGAGTGTGTGTGTGTGTGTGAGAGAGAGAGACTGAGCACGTGCCAGTATCTTGTGTATCATGCTGTGAGCACTGAGCAAAGATATCAGTGTACCGCTGAGCCTCTAACAGAGCTAATCCATCACACACACACGCACCCACACATGCACACACAGAGCAATACCAAAGCAGATATTACAAGCTATTTTTAAGTGCACACTAACAGAAAATGTGCTAACTTTTACATTTTTGTTACATTTTTATTAATTTGTGGGCAAACCTGATGACTGAAATGTGCGCACTTCTTCTAACTTCTATGGAAAAACTAAAAAAAATATAAAAAATAATAAATGAAAATTTTGGTTTATTAGTCCCAAAAAAGAGTTAAAAATACTGACAGAAATGCATATTACAAAAAAAATCAAGTGGAAAAGAGGAACAAAAGTGTCTTAACTCTTAACTACTTGTTCGAATAAAACCAGACAGATGGTTCTTTAAATACAGAGGAGTACGCTCACCCAGCCAACATATGTACTGACAGCCTGCCTTTCTCTATTCACTGCTTCTTTTCACTTTACCTCTGCCTTCAAGGGCTTCCCAAAATACTTTGAGAATGGGAGGAAGAGATGTAAAAGATGAGAAAGATGGAGTGATGGCAAATGAATGGATAGATAAAAGGATAGGAAGAGGAGAAAGGTGATGGAGGTGGGTGTAAATGCAACAGCAGTGAGTCAATGGTTTAGGGAAGGAGCCAACACAAAAGGAGTCGATGTGTGTGTAGTTAGTGTGTGTGTGTGGAGGGGTACCCCTCTTTCAGCTGCAGTTTGGGTTGGGGTGGTCAATGGGGTGGAGGGTTGGGTGCATTAAGCTCCCTTATAGCAAGCTGAGCACAGTCACTGAGCCAAGGGGCTGGTCATTTTGCTGTTTTCACTGAAGGGGAAAAAAGGAGGAGTGGTAGGAGGTGGGGGTCTCTCTCTCTGGTGGCAATTTCCATCTTCCCCCCCTTTTTTTTTTACAACTATTCTTCTGCTCCTCTGGCCACTTTTCTTCAGGGTTAATACAGCCTACAGCCAGGGGTGGAAAGGGGAGCTTGGTGGAGGTGAGCGCTTTAAGTCCGATCCAAACCCCTGCAACCCCGAAGGCTTTTATTACTATCAGAAATTGTCGGAGCTCTTCAACTCTGACTGAGGAAACTGAGAGAGACAAGAAGACAGAGGAGATCTGATGAATTTTGTCCTCATGTATAATATAGTTATAGTTTTTACTGTAGTAAAAAGATGGAAAGATGAAAATAACTGCAAAATACGAAGCAATGCAAGCAAAATGCTTTCAGAGTTCTTCCACCGTATTTTACCGTTTACCGCTAGCAAAAGAGTACAGGCATTTTAGCTAAAGTAACACACAGCTAGCTAGCTGAAAATACATGTTTTGATCAATGATGCTGGGACAAACATACCAAGAGATGAATATGTTATCATTAGCAGACATTACTCTATCTTCCACTTGCAGCTGCATTAAAGAAAATGGCACATCTTGCTGACATCTCACTAGATGCAAAGGATTTCAGAAATATACTTCATTTTAACCTAGAGCACATGTAATGTGCATCGAAGGTGGCAGGTAAGAGCTCACTCGTGTTAAAAAAAAAAAAAAAACTTTCAGCAAATTGTTCAGAAAATGTATCTTGCTAATTTTGCTAAATGTACATTTGCATGTGAAGTTGGAAGAGTGACCAAAGAAAGAGGGAAGCAGCAACAATAAGTGAAAGACAGAGAGGAAAGGATGAAAGCTGACTCCACTTTAAAGTGGATTAGAGGCACACAGCGCTGAAACAATGGGAGGTGAAAAATCAAATTAGGCCTCCGAAAACATCAAACGAGGGAGGCCAGGAATAGCTAAGCTTCCTCTGTGGCTAATCTGTTGACTCAATGTGAATGATACTCGCTGTTATTCAACAGCCCAGGCAAGCTGTTCTGCTTCTCTTCGCCTCCGTGTGCTGCGTTTGACTTCTTTTCTCAGCTTTTTGCTTCAGCCTTGTCCCGTCCTGCCTTTGAGACTTTTGACTTCAAAAGTGCCTTTACTCAGGTAGAGCCTGAAGTCAGACATGAAGACGTTGGCTCCAGAAAATGATAATGTGTGGTTACACAGAGAAAAAAAAATAATGAATTGGCTGAATGACTGAACCGTGCTGCACGGATCCTCCTCATTTTTTTTCTATTTCGCTCTCCAGTGTTTTGTTTTTCACTTCCCTGCTGACACTCGTGCTTTTCAGCTTTGCTTATTGTACATATTCCATATCTATACTCTTTTCCTTGGATTCTTGTTTCCTTTCATCACCTCCTGTCAGTTGTGTTCCCCGTGGGATCCGACTTCACAGGAGTGAAACTTACATAGAAATATCCTTCTATGTATAAAAAAAGCCCTTTATAATGAAAACACACAGCCTAACTTGGACTTGGGCTACAAGTTGTTGAGGGTACAAATAGGGTGACTCACAATAACTAGACAGGCTATAGAAAACCTGAAAACCAAAGAAAATAATGATGTCCTAACTTTAAGTCCCCTTTTAAAATGAGGCCCATTTTAAATGCCAGAACCTTTTATGTTACCTCTATGTCTCTATACAATTTTCCTCCTATTCCCCTCAAACCTTATTGTCATTGTATACATAGTTAGATATTTTTTTTAATCCAACAACATGCATGAAATATGTATGAGTATGGGATTACTTTCGTATTGGCTAGCGCAAATCCAGCATCAAGACCCTTCACTGCACTCACAGTCTACAACTGGGTGTCTATGGCACTAGAGTTTGCTCACAAAATGACTTTCTCTCCCTCTACCCCTCCCACAGTTCCCAGTAAAGAAGAAGAATGCCCCAGCAGCGATGCATGTTCCATTGTTCACGCTCTGCCTCCAATTTGCTCTCCACATTCTGCGGCCTCGGCCGAGACGTTACGCCGGCTTAAGGGACAAATCGCACACACAAAAAGGAAAGAGAAAAGAGAGAAAGACGGAGGTGGGGGTCGCCGAGGAAAAGATAGTTTGAGAGGAGAAGAGAGAGGGGAGGGCGAAAAAGGGCTAACCCTCTTCACAGCAATGCAATTATAGTCTGCATTTGAAACCAGTGGGGTTTTGTGGCAGCCTCTCCCTCTCTCTCTCCATCACTCTCTGTACTTTAGCGCCGAAGCTAATAGCCATAGCCACAGCAATTTCTACGGTACATGACATTAACATGGTAGCGTGTCGCCGACAAAGGGAGGCATTCAAAGGGACTTAGAAAAGAGCAGCGGTTTCGCCTGGTTAAGTAGGCCTCAACCTGCCAACACTGCAAGACAGACAGAAAGCTAGTGTGTTTATTACCCAAGCCACCTAAGGAGAGGAGAGGAGAGGAGAGGAGAGGAGAGGAGAGGAAGATAAATGAGTCAGACAGAAGAAAAAGCAACAACATGCCATTTCCCATGGTGTCTGAGCTCTTCCCCTTTAAGTCTGTCACAAGTGGCTCTTTAAATATGCACTGCTGATAGTTGAAGGCATTCACACAAGTCAAAGAAACCTTACCCCCCCAGTGTCCAAGAAGAATTTAGATGCTTTAAATGACGCCATAAAACAACGCCACAGAGGGAATAGCACACCAAATAGGATTGTGTTTCATTTTACATACAAGTAAAATTCAACATATATCTGGGACCACCAACTATGGCAGCTGCTTTCATTGGTAGAATTCATACAAGCAGAAAGATAATACACATTGTGGAACTGTGTGTGTGTCTGTGTGTGTGAGAAACAGGTGGCTGGATTTATAAATTGCTATACAGTAGCAATGATTTTTACCCTCTTTGAGTGATACCCTGACCAATTTGAGTGGCCATGTGTTTGCCTTAATGCCAGATTCTCCACGGGGGCTTGAGATGAATATACAATGAGAACAGTGTGTCACTGTATGATAATCCCTCACACACATACAGAGGTGCACATGTGTGCAAATATTCCACAGAGTATTTCCACAAGCATAAGCACTTTGTAAACATTTTCCAAATATTTTGGATGTTGTAAATGGATAGTTGCGTGAGTGTCTGCCAATGCAGTTTTTGCTGCATTTGCTGTAAAATTGCACACTAAGTTTGCAATAAATACAAACTTGTCTTCATCATCATGCTAAATGGCAGTCTATATCTTACAGTGACATTGCTATATTGTGTCTGTGCTGATCTCTGTAGAGCACTGTTATAAAGGCCACTTGTCTATATTTTTGATAGCAATGCTTTTTGTCTCTGAAACCCACAAACACACACACACACACACACACACACATAGGAGGATGTGTGAGGTGAGACTGGGGACAGATGAGCAGAAGGCAGAGTTGGTCAGTGGCTGTGGGTCCGAAACAAAAGACGTTTCCAAAAGAGAACGTTGGGAGGCACAAAGAGAGAATGAAGCGAAGGAGCAAAACGGCTGCCCGGACACATAGGAGGTGGAGGAAGAAGAAGAAGAGGGGGAGCAGGCTAAAAAAGCGAGGGTAAACTCCCACATTCAAGCACGCACACATACACACAACAACAGAAGCCCCTGCTCCCATTCAAAAGACCATCTGTGGCTTGAAATGGATGAGTGTTGTGTGTGTTCAAAAACATTTCTGTTTTAATTCTTGTGCCTCCCTGAGTGGGCGGAGCAAAGGGGGGGAGGAAATGAGGAGAAGAGGGAGGCCTGCTTCTACGTCCTACCAGCTTCTTCTTTTTTTTCCCTTTAAAAAGGGAAGACCGTAGATAAATAAATGAGAGATACAGGAGTCTGTGTGTGTGTGTGTGTGTGTGTGTGTGTGTGTGCGTGAGGGCCCCTTTAACATAGGCCCAGCCACACAAACCAAATTACACGGGGCGAGGTGGACAGACACAGCTATTTTGGAAACAAAACCACTCTGAAATGTGGCTTTAGGGACACATGGAGTGACTAACCGGGACAGACATTTAGGGCCAGTTTAGGAAATCCACCATGTCCCACTTGTTAGCAAAATGCACGGTCAATGATTTTAATGCCAAAGTAGACTCATTTAATTTAACCTCAATTATGCAGTAATTTAAAAAAAAATGACACAGTAGAAATCTAGGCATGAGATTATTTATATTGATTCTTGGTGATATTACTCAGTGTATGTAAATGCAGTGGTTTCCCTGCAGCCATCTACACTGTATTACGGCTAATCAATTGCCCGTTTCCTTCATTTGAAATATGGGATGTTTTCTGTCCTAAATTAATAATTAAAAAACTATTATTATTATTATTATAGAAGTTCCTGATTAGGATTTTATTTTACTTATAACAATATAAAAAAACAGCCATTTGTACGTCTACATAGGGTTACGTTTTTGGATGCTGTTTTGAATATTTGTATCTTTCTGAAATACATTCCACAGTCGTTACAACATGAATCTAATAATTAAAAAGTCCAAGAAATCATCTATTTTGAAATAGCAAAAAAAAGCGATATATACCTATATATACACTTTGACTGTGCTTGTTTTTGTTTTTCCCTCTTGCTGCATCTCTCCCTCCGCTCTCCAGCATTGAGTGCCTCCAATTCATTTGCAACCCCCCCCCCAACACACACACACACCCACACACACCATGTCAATTAATTAAGTGCACGCTTTTCTCTGGCCGTGCACACCAATTACCATGAGATAAATATGCATTAGCTGAAATTATCTTGTCTTGTCTTTTACCCCCCCTCCACCACACTACCCCTTTGGCACCCCTGTTCTGATGTTCATGGTAATTTGCATCATGAGTATTTTTAAATGTGTGTTAATTAGGCCCAGGTATTAGGCTTTACCTTGATACGGGACCTGAAGAACGTGTTCAAGTGTTTTTACAGCCAGTGGGAACCTGACTTATTTTAATTAAAGGGTATAAATGAATTGAGAGGCATTTGCATATGGCACAAGCATATAGTAAGACTTAATGTTTTCATAATTATTATTACAATTAGGTGAAACAGCAAGCAGTTAAAGCAATACCAATATGTAATTTTTTTTTAATTCTATATCTCCAATAAGTCCAGAGCCTTTAATTCAAACTTTAAAAGCATAGATGCTGTATAAAACCACTGGCACACTTTTAAAGCTGAAAAATGTGATCCCTTCCCATAACATGATGCCAGTGGCCTTCTCCAAACTTCCTGCAAGATAATCAAATAATGGGCCCAGAAGTCGATTTTCTCTAATAGGCATAGGGGCAATTCAAACGATAGACTTCATAGCATTACATCACTCACAGAGCACTCTGACAAGCCATTTACTGACAATGAATTACCTCACTGCCCATAAAAACTAAACTAATGTGAAATATCACATATTTTAATCAACTTGGAGGAGGGGGAAAAAGTATTGCTCTCCTCAAATATTTGGACCAAGGCCGGACATTTTGGAGTAAGGCCTTAATTAAATTAACATGGGCCTATATTTGATTTGTGCCCATTAAAAACTCTGGGCTTTATGGCGTAATTCCTAAAAAGTATCATGAGAGGTTAATGACTAGTAGAAAAGGGACCGTGTGGGTTTTTTAAATTACGTTTGGGCAGTGTTTTATTGTCCAAAACGAAATTCAGGAAAGTGATTCTTCAACAGGTTCTCTTAGTGCCGCTCGGCATTAAATCAAAAAAAGGGGGATTCATTTAGTGAGTGTCTGAAAAACGAAGTGAGGAGAAGAGTGGGGAGGATGAATAGGGTGTCTGCAGCTAATACGTTCTCCTTCACACATATACTCATCGCCCAGCGGGTCATTTCACTGGGAACTTACTCTTAAAGAAATCAATTATCACAAGAAGAAATCGATAATAATTTAAAGGGATAACTAACATGCTGCGAAAAATAAGTTGCCATAGGAGAACTGCAATTATAATGTATCTTTTAACTGTTGACACTGAGCTCCACCGACGCACAATTCAACTGTATAGCAATATGAGTGACTGCGGGTTGTCAGCAGAGATGGTCGATGGGCAGTATGGATTTTCTACATGATTTCAAATATTTAAAAATATTTCTGGTTTAGCAATTAATTCATTTTTTAATTTAATCAAATAATTGTCCTGGATTTTTTATAACCTTTTCCTTGTTATAAATCCTATAAAAGGCCATAAATATGTATCCTGTCTCAAAATTATCATTATTATTACTATTTTCAGTAATTTTGTAAAAGTATTTAGTGGATGCAATTCTCAGCAAACTTTACTCAACTATTAAATACTTCTGTGTGTTTGAGGGGGCACTATTTTCAGCTGTGGATTAACACAGGTCCCGGGATTGTACATGTAGTTCAGACTAAGATTAAGCTACAGCATGCTTCTTCATCACAGTGAAGAAAATAATAAGCCAGCACAAGATGAGTTTTGAACAGCAGCAGTGTATGGCACAAAGCTGTATGAGGGGTTTGCAACATGGGCGATTCTTTAAAAAGATCCATTTTTTGATATTTTTAGTCTTATCGTGAGACCTGTCAACAACAAGAAAAAAAACTGAATACTCTCTGCTGCTATAGCAGTACTTTACCACATAGTCGTGAGCATGAATTCCTGAGCCTCATTTGTTTGTGCTGTAAATTTTATTGTGACCCGAATTCATCATAGCTCTTCCATTAGAATCTCTAAGAGACCAAGAGGGAGAAAGAGTCAAAGAGACAGAGACGGAGAGCTTCATTAAGTCAAAGGAGAAGCTAAAGATTGCTTACTGACCGTTTGCCGAGCACTAAATTCTCCCACATAACAAAGCCTGAATGGCTGAGAAAAAGCATGCAGAGTAGCGTCAATGTGCCTGTGTGTGCGTGTCTGTGGGTGTGTGCATGAGACCTCTTGTTTCTTGACCCCTGGAGCCCTCGGTCCAAGCTGATCTACTCAGACACAAGCTGACAGGACCCCCCACTTGCTCTCTCTCTGTCTATCAATTATCATTTGTCCAGATTGAGAATGCATCATCTGCCTCAACTTTAGTGGACACACTTACTCAAAATGCAAATTTTTCTATCCACCATTTTTCCCCGATGAGATTCTTGTCACTCGGTGTGTGTGTGTGTGTGTCTGTGTGTGTGTGTGTGTGTGTGTGACAGAGGGAGAGCTGGGAAGGCAGGGGGTCTGTCCTACGTATTCAGTAAAAGAAAAGCTGCTTGTCAGCATTATCAGCTTTTCTTCATGAAACCACAGGCCGTTTAGTGTCTTGTTCATGGGGAATTGAACCCCTGACTTTGTGCCTTGCTCAGATGGACTTTATTTTCTCCCTTTTTTAAAATTTAGCAATTTTGTAAGATAAAGAAAGTGAAAAAACAGTTTTTTATTGATCCTTAATCATTCAAAATGAGCTTTGTGGCGCAAGTGAAATTTTATGTCTAAAATGAGCCTTGAACGTGGAATTTATAGATTGTGGAAAAGGAGCAATAACTAGAAAACTAGGAGGTCGACAGAGCAAAGGGGACGGGTCAGTTTGTGTGTGTGGTGGTGGTCGTGGCGGGGATTTAAAGGGTGAAAAAGGGGTGCCTCATGGAGGCTGAATGCCACCACCCAGTAGGCCGTGAAATCAGAAACCCTTGCCAACAAGGGAGCCACCCGCACAACAGTCATCTCTCAGTGTGTGTGTGTGTGTGTGTGTGGCAGTGCTCCTCTGGGGAAAGCGCAGTCATGCAAGGTATCACCCAGCTCCTCCTTCTGCTATCTCCCAGCCCTCCCTGTCCTCCATTCTCCCCCTGCTCCCCAAGGCACTTCACATCCATGTACCTAATGTCTCAAAGTTTCCTGTCACACACTCTGAACTCTAAGGGACTGATGGGAAGCATCAGCATCTTACACATCAGAATAGGACATTATTTGTTTTGTTATGAAGTGTAAAAACACCTAACATTTCCAAAGTAAATACAGGATGTACTAAAAGAAAAAAAATCCCAAACAACAATTAAGGAACAGTAATGTCACCAAAGTTTCATATGTAATTATGGCAGCGAAGAAATCCGGTAATATGAAATGATACATTAACCTAAGCCTAAAATAACTCTTTAAACCATTAAGCTTATTTAAGTGTGCACACTGTGCAAAGAGAATAAATAAAGGACATGAATGACCGCTGAGAAAGGTCGCAGTAAAAAGACACCTGTTTCCCACTCTTTCTTTTTTATTTTCTTAAAGGAAAACTCTTTTCTATTTGCATGTAAAGTTTACTTCCCTCCTTTTTTTTTTCCTTCAATGCTTTTACAAAAAAAAGTGTTCTGAAAACCTCCCCCATCCTCCCCCCTCTCCCTCTCTCTCTGTCTTTTCTTCTTTAACAAACTCCACTCTTTTCGCGGTGTCTCGGTTAGCAGGCCTGATTACCATGCTGCCGGTGACTTTTCCCCTCTTGTCTCACTCTCAGTCTTTCTAAAGGGTACTTAATAAAATTCTGAGTCTGGTCTTGGTGCGTGTGTTTGTGTATGCGAGAGGGAGAGAGGCAGAAAGAGAGAGAGGGAGACAGTGAGAGAGGGAGACAGAGAAAGACTTTCTCCTTGTTTTGTTTCTCACTCCTTCTCTAAAGGGTACTTAATAAAATCGGAGTCCTGCGAGGTCGTGTCACAAAAGCATGGCAAGTCTCTCTCTCTCTCTCTCTCTCACACACACACACACAAACACACACAGCCCTTAATTTCCATTAGAGAAGAGGAACGCAGAGCTTTCACAAACTAGAATCTGGGGTTGCAGTTCATTCTCACTCCAATCTGCACAAGTATATAGTTTGGCCAGACAAAGAGAGAGGCAGGGAAAGTAAGGAGACAAGTAGCGTCTGCATGTTTAGCAGCAGATTGCTCCAAATACTGAGAAACACTTATGAAGAAGCTCTGAATTAAAAAACAAAACTCAATCAATAATTATTTATCTGAAGTCCTTAAAAAACAGCCATTTGAAGTCCATAAAAATAAATGAAACACTCTTTGCTCCTATAACAAAAAAGTACAATTATCGGGCAAAAAATATTTAGTGCGGAACTTTTGCCGCCCCCTTTAGGCAATAAGGCTAATTACAGCGTTGCTGCGCGCGTATAATGGATGTCTCAGATGAAGAAAAGCTACACAGAACATCTGCGTTTGTCCTTGATGTTAGTCGCACTCTTTCTCAGACTGTAACCCTTTTTCTGAACGGAGAATTGTATTTTTATCGTGATCATTCAAAGTTTTATGTTTTTTTTCTGGCTCGGGCTACAGCACATTCGTAGCTGCTGTGCCACGCCGTCTAACAGTTCCTTCCCTCTTTAGCTCTAGCAAACTGGTCATGTTTAAAATGCCGGTGCTGTCACCACAAAAACACGACACTTAGAACTGAGATATGCTGCAAAAATATCAGATTCTATCAGCTCAATCAGCAGCCCGTGTGACAAAGCGTTGACTGTAAAGACAGTTAATTTATATGTGAAAATCCTACAGCCTGGCTTTATGATTGCTTGAAAAAAAGAACAGGTTTTACAGTCTAGACACAAGATGTGTCCTTGGTCACTAGTGTGTGGAGTCTTAGCTTATTATTGATACTATTCACAATGCAGGAACTCCAGCAACACTTAAGGGAAGAGGAACAAGTTTATTGACTGACCAACGCGTTTCGGCTTGTGGCCTTCATCAGGGTCATCATTATTGGTCATCATTATTGACACTGGTCATGATAGTAGAGAGGCTAGTGAAGTCAAGCGGTGCGTATAAATCATTTTTCAGTGGATGGCGTCTTTATGATGTGACCTGTTTGATTTTATTAAAAGAAAAAAGAGGAGAAAAAAGCATGGCAGAAGTAGGCCATTACTGGCACTTATCTGCAGCGTTTCCCCAGTCTGGTCGCAAAGAAGAAAAATGTTTATCCTGTACCTCTCTAATCATTTAAGGGGTTGAGGGATTCATCTGTAACAACCAAATATGGGCTTCCCTTCTGCAGGAAGACTAATGGCTTTAGTATTAATGAAACTCTTTCTTTCCCAGGATGAGAAATTAATCAAGGATAGAGTGTGAGAAGGAAGATATTAAAAGTTTAAGTGGGGCTAAGTAATTAATTACCCTCTCAGAAAGCATCTGACAAAGATAAACTCTTCCAAATTAAGATTTGTTTTTTTGCATATACACTGTCCAAAGCGAGTGCATCATGAACGGCTGTGACGTGTGCAAGAAATGTAAACGAGATGAAACACTGTTGAAAAAAGGTGACGAGCGGAAGACACTAATGATAGGAGCAGAGCAGAGGGAGCAAAGAAACAACAGGAGTCACCTAACGAGAAAGGAACAAAAGCATGAAAGATGGAGTGTAAAAACTTGATGGAGAAAATGAAAAAGAAATGTAAGCCACAACAAGCCTTACGTGAACAAGCATTTACCAAAAAAACTGAACCAGTGAACAGAAAAGTAAACTCAGAGTGGAGCACACAGGGAAGAAACTCTTCTCATCCACTGTTTCACCTTCCTTCCCTTCATCTCCTGACACCCTCCTCCTCCTCGTGCCTATCCTTCCCCTCGCTGTTAAATTATTCAGGACCACTTCTGCAGCACGCTTGATTAAGTTTTCATTTCTGCAAATTACCGTTCGGAAACGCGCCACGCTACTGAATCACATAACCACTACAAGCTACGAGGCTGTTTACCTGCTGGTATACAGAAAGCAAAAGGAGATATGCAAAGAGAAAACAAAGGCAGCATAAATGATTGCGTTATACCTTAATCATTTCTTTGTATTGTTGCCATCATTACGTATTGCAAACCTCCTTGTCAACACTGCTTATTCTTCAAGGGGCGCTCCGCTAAAGCATCTTTCAATTTAATTGCAAATTACACTCTGAGAAGGGGACAAAAGGAGAGGCAGAAACACAGAAAAAGGATGCGAGGAGAGGCAACTGCTGCTGTTCCACTCTCTAATCTACTGTACGTGCATAGTGATGTACTGTGATTGCACAAACAGTCAATAGGTCCAATTAGGAAGAACAATTTGAGGAAGACCAAACATTCTGCACCCATTTAAACCGCTATTAGTGTGAATGGACTGTGGTCACTTTTTAACCGTTTGAAGTGTTCAGCACTAGAAGCCTTTATTGCAACTCTGCCTGACTAATTGATTCAACCTGTTTGCCCAAGTGGACCTGCTGCTAGATGACAATAATAAAACTTAAAAGGTGGATTTTTTTTCCACTTGTTTGCTGCCCCTGCTGAAAAACCTGTAGCTGTTTTCAGTGATAAATGTTTGTCCACATCACATGTTGAGCACCAAACCCTCAGGCTCACATCCAGACATAATAAGAAGGACTTTAGGCTTTGGGAATGGGTGAAACAATTGGGGAAAACCCACACAGAAAGGCTCTAGCCGAGCGTGAATCTGCTTGGTACTGACCAGCATGTACTACTGTTTTCTAACACATTTTCTTATACTTATCAATAGTATCAAAATGATGTGGGTTTTTTTTCATGCACGGTCAGCAGCTCAGCTGGTAGAGCAGGTCATCTGCTAATGTAGGTTGGTGGTGTTGCTCCAGTCTGCATGCCAAATATCCTTGGTACACCAACTCCAATGTGTTCTGTGTTAATGTTAGAAAGCAGCGCGAATAGAAAAAGTGCTTGTAAGAATGGGTGTGAATGGGTGAACATGGCCCAGTAGAAAAGCGCTATATAAGAACCAGTCCATTTACCATTTCATTCAGCTGATGTTTCCCTGGTTTTCATTTCTTGGGGGAACAGGTGGTCGAATGCAGGGGTCTGCTCAATTGTCACCTTGCGTCTTACATCTTCTAGAGCACCCTGCAGAGCGTCCTGCATGCAGGCCATCATGCCTATGATCAGCAAGTAGAAGGAGTCCTTTGGGGTGAGGCGAGCAGCAGTTAGGGAAATAATGGTGGTTAGGATGAAGTACATGCGTGTCTGAGCCGTGGAGAGGCGGTGGGAGGCGTACAGGTGAACTGTACATTGTTGTTTCTGCAAGCGTGCTATGATTAGGAAAGGGGAAGGTCCTAAGTAGGGGTGAGGGCTGTGGGTAATGCATATGTTCATGTTTGTCTGGTCTTAACGCAAGCACGGCTGCACCGTATGTGGGACAAAGTAGTCTCTGAGGCCCACTGAGGCACTCGCTCTTATGAATCTACCAGATAAATTTCACAGGAAACCAGGACTAGATCCCCATGGAAATTACAAAGCAATTATTAAAACACACACACACAAACAAATATGATCACGCTGCGCGCACTTTCCCTTTCCTTACGCCTCATTAGCGCCAATATTGGTTAATGTAGAGGCTGGCTAGATTTATGGTTAGGTATGTGTGCAGACAGCTAATCAGCAGCAGACCACAAAAGACCCCTCTGTGGCTACAAGATAAAGATAACCATCAGTCCATATACAAACATGCACACACCTGTAGCTAGCAGATAAGGAACGGCCTTTCATGATGGAAAGAACAGCTTCTGATTTACTACTTTGGATAACTGTAGCAAAATGCCTCCTGATTATGCTTCCCCTCACAGTGTGTGTGTGTGTGTGTGTGTGTGTGTGTGTGTGTGACAGAGAGAGAGAGCAGTTGGCAGCTGATTTGTGTAGTCTCTCTGATGAAAGTAATTCATCACTGAGTGGTGACACTTGTGTCATCTGGTATCATGTACAATGTAACGCTGCATCTGTATCGCATTGTGAGCTTGTGCTGCGTTAAAGGCTGTGCCGTTAATTTATGGCCGTCTCCCATGGTGGAACATCTAACGCGCTCCCCGCTGTAGAAGTGGGCGGTGGATTAACGGTCCTCCTTCAGTCTTCCTCCTGTCTTTCTCTCTCTCTTCCTCTCTCTTTCTTTGCCTCGCTCTATCCTTTTTAAAGACCAGTCCCTAATTAGTGCTTGTGTAGTCCAGTGATATACAGTCCTCTATCTTTCTGACACATGCTAAAGTAGACATTTATTTTAGCAGCCATTGGTCTTTTCCCTTTGTGGCCCGGACAGTGTCTGATTGTTTACACGCAGCGCCTTTCACCGACTTTTGTCCCTCATTTAGAACAATTGCTTGTTTTCTCTCCTGCTTATCTCATGTTAAATTAGACTGCTTTCAGACCAGCATTGGCTCAGACATTGGAGCTGAACCAATCACAGAGCCTCAGTAGGGATGAAATCACAGAGGACACTACTAGAAAAACTGTGCAAGATTTAAAATTTGTCAACTTTTGTACCATCCTATTCTGTAAACTGTATTAATTGCACTGTCAAAAGCATAAATACTTTATAGCATTTGCAAAAATCCATTTTGCATGTCCTACGCATCCTCCTTCCTTTCCTGTTTCCTTTTCTGGGTTCAAAATAAAATCACGTCAATCTAATTTTTCCCCTCATCTGTGTTCATTTGAAGCGCTTGGAGCAAAAAGTGATTGCTTAAAGTTTGAGCTGTCACAAAATTAGATTATCAGTGTATATAAAATAGCAACAATGCTTTGTTTCGAATGTGTTTTCTTTCCTGGGAAATTCATTAAGCTAAATATGCATGAAGGTCCTGAGAGAGTCTGTAAACAGAACACCACAAAAGAGATGAAAGAAAACAACAGAGGAATTCATTATTATATCATCATAAGAGCATTTTTAACATATCAGTATTTAAATTCTAAATATCGTGATTATTATAAATATATGATGTACATATGATGTACATAAGAGGTATATTATATTTTTAAACTGCAAACAGCTGACTATCTGTGGCAAGGAGTGCACTGCCAATGAGTACAAAACAAAAAATATTTAGTGGTGAGTCAAAGAAAATTCTGCCGCAGATTCAATTATTGCACGACCGTTAAGTTCAGATTGGCCCACATATTAAAGAGGAGTTCGGGTACATGCAGATATATATATAATACATATGCCATCATTACAGTAAGAAGATAATCCATTGGACTCGTATTTGGTTAACTTAAACAAAATCAAGGAGATTCCAACAGAAAAATGCCCTCTGTGACCCAACAGTGGACTGGCATTATATTTATGCAATATTTATGTGTAACTTCATGACCTGTGTTAAAGCTAAATGACGCACATAGCACCTTTAATCTTTGCCTTTCTCTCTCTTCTGTTTTTTTTTCTTGTTTTACCGCATCTCTCTCTCCCGCTGTCATGATCTGCTCCTCTCTCTTTCTCCCCTTCTGCCTCTCTCTCAGCGCTGAGGCCATAGATCTCTCTAACAGGCACTATCTGCAGCCCTAAGCCCTAATGAGGCATCATAAGGCGAACAGTTTGCAGCAGCACCGCGCTGCTCTTTTATTTGCCAAACCATATCTCTTCCTCTCCCCCCCTCCTCCCGACTGCCCTCTCTTCGTCTCTCAATTGCTCTATCAGTCTGCCCTGCTCACCATATCTCTCCCTCTCTGTCTCTTTCCACCCCTCGTTCCCTCCATCTCCTCCCTGTCTCTCACCCTCTCTCGCTCTCGCTCTCTTGGTCTTCTTGCCATTGTGCTTTATCTCTCTTCTCATTCACCCGTTGAGCTCCACTCTCCCCTGTCGTGGCGCTTTGAATCATATCTGGCCGTCTACATATGCTAAAGCCTGTGTAATTACAGCAGCTCTTAAATAAAGACACGCTCCTAAAGCTGTCGACTCGAATCACAGCTAAACAAGGCAGGAGGGGCCTCCCAGCAGCAACAAAGCTGTCATAGATAGCTATGGATTTATCACCAGCAAGAATAGGGGGAGAGGGAGGAAGTGGGGGGAAATAAGAAGATATTTCACATGTTGTCTCACATAATGGAGGGTAAAGTTTATTTATGTTTTTGTTTGGGAGAAAATGAAAACAGATGAGTGAATAGAGGGAAGAACTCTGGTGCAATGTCCTTTTCTTAAGTTGGAATATGGTTAGCTGTTTGAGGGAATGAACTGGAATAATTAACAATGTCTTCTGGGAAAAGGATGTAGGCCAAATAATGTGAAACTAGCAATATGATTCAATGTAATTTTATTTATCTACCACCAAATCACAACAACAGTCACCTCAAGGTGCTTCACGTTATGAGGTAAAGACCTACAATAACACAGAGAAAACCCCAACATCCCGATGAGCCTCTGTGAGCAAGCACTTGGTGACAGTGGGAAGGAAAAACTAAACACACAGTGAGTGAGGAAGTCCCCAGCAGCCTAGGACTATTGCAGCATAACTATTGGAGGCTCGAGGGTCACCTGATCAATCCATCAATCAATCAATAACTATATGCTTTTTAAAAAGAACAGTTTAAATCTAATCTTAAAAGTCGAAAGGGTGTCTGTCTCCTGAATCCAAACTGGGAGCTGGTTTCACAGAAGAGGGGCCTAAAAGCTGAAGGCTCTGCCTCCCATTCTACTTTTAAATATCCACAAGAAGGAACCACAAGTAAGGCTGCAGTCTGAGAGTGAAGTGCTCTATCGGGTGGATATGGTACTATGAGATCTTTAAGGTAGAATGGGGCCAGATTGTTCAAGACCTTATGTGTGAGAAGTCTGGATTTAACAGGGAGCCAATGAAGAGAAGCTAATATGGGAAAAATATGCTCTGTCCTTCTAGTCCCTGTCAACACTCTCACTCTTTAAATTTCAGGACAACCTGATAATAACTTATTGCACCAGTCCAGGCTGGACGTAAGGACAAAAGTACACCTGAACAATGATTCTTAAGAGATCACCACTAGCGTGTATGAACATATGAGCCTTTGAAGCAAAGTACTGCTCACCTGAAAACACAGCACGTATTATCAACCCCCAAACCCTATGACGCTCTTTAAAACAACACAACGGTACAGAGTCTCCATTCCATAAAACAAAGACGTCTATTCAAGCCTAACATATCGCCCCGGCCATAAACTCCTCCTGTCTCTCAAACTGTAACAGCTAGGGAGGAATTTCAAGCGCCGGGCTTCTGTATATCATCTGTCTGTCTGTTCTCGGACTCGCTCCACGAGTAAATGAGAGATCCATGTGATGGGTGCCTGCTCTATTTTTCTATCTTCTTTATTTCTTCTGTTCCTTCTTTGTTCCTGGTGTGTTTGCTTCCCTGGATTTTTCTTCAAGAACTTTTAGCCTCCCCTTTACACCCGTATGTTCTTTCATCGATACCATCATCGCCATACCATCTATGGCTCATGTTTTCCTCGCCGTTTCCTCCATCTGCCCCTGTCTTCCCTGACATACATCTTTGTCTTCTTTTATCTTCTCCTCATCCTCACCCTCTCACTCCTCCGCGGTCTCCCCTGCCTCCTTTTCTCCTCCTCTCTCTCTCTTTCGTTCTTGACTTCTGTAATTCATCAGTGCGAGCAGCAGTACAGATTGATCAGCCTCTACAGGCAGTGTTGTGCGTCCTGCTGATGTTGCAGTAACCTCTGCTGAATAGCGAGCAGTGTGTGTGTGTGTGTGTGTGTGTGTGTGTGTGTGTGTGTGTGTGTGTGTGAATGGCGCGGAGGGAAAGTGGAGGGGACATTTTTTAAAATGTATTAATCGTGGTGGTAAACAGGATGAGAGTGGTTGCGACAGGCCCATCTTTTGAGGGAGAGGCCATACGTGACACACACAAACACACACGTGGCTGCACACACGCCCGCATGCAGTCGCATTCTAATGTCCCGAGGGTTCACCGCAAGTGCTTTACACCCTCGCATCAGCCAACAAACACAGACATCTAAAATGCAATCCTTACACACACACACACTAACAGACACCACCTATGGGGAAATACAAGGCAATTTATCACTAATCACTAGACACCCTAACTTTGTATTCATCTGGATTTCCTATGATTAATAGCTTTCCGCAGCAAACTTTATCTCTCTGAAAACTGCACTCGAGTGTTCATGTGTGTGGAAGTGCCCCACAGTATAAGCAGAGATAAACAAGTGTTTAATTGTTTGGGGAGAGGATGTTGGATTAGCCACAAGATTACCTCTTCTATTGCACATTTCCCCACATTCGACCTCTTTTGCTTTATTGTCTTTCTTTTGCTTACTTTGGTTTCGAACTCCATCTGGTCACATATGGGAAGCAGGGGGTTAAATATAAGTAATTTTTTTTAAAAATTGTGATATAAAGTTTTTTTTCTGTTCCATCCACTAAAAGAGCCAGTAAAAGCCACATTCAGTTAAATAGTGCATCTAGCTTCAATTAATTTTGCTAAAGAAAACAGTAAAGGGACATGCAGTCTTTCCCAAATGCCTTTCCTATAATCAGAACAATATTTCGTGTTGTAAGCAATCGATTTTACACAAACCATGAGTGTTAAAGGATAAACTCCAAGTTTTTGGAGCAATTCAGGATCTTTTTATTAACTCGCACCACTTTGGCTTTAGATGCTAGATCGTGTGTGGTCGAGCTTTCTGCAAGAGTGGAGAGGAAAAGGAGGAGGTGGAGAAGAGGAAAGAGGAGATGAGAGCAAAGAGGAGGAGGAGGAGGAAGGGATGAAGGCGACAGAGGAGAGAGGAAGCAGGGAAACTGGCGAATGGAGGAGAGGTGACAAGGCTTCGGGGACAGACAGAGGCATGAATAATTTATCAACACTTCTGATGGACAGATTAGGGGAAAAAATGAAGAGAGACGGAGCAAGAGAAAGAAAGGCATGGTGGGGTGGAGAGGGAGAGCGAGAGAGGAAGCGAGATTGAAAGCAGAGGAAGGGGAGGAATAAAAATGACAAACAGAAAGAGAAAGAGAAGAAGAAAGCAAGTGAAGGGTGGAGGGGGCCCACACACTGGAGCTTTTTGATCCTAACAAACCCCTCTCGCCCTGACACCACCATGCCATCTGTGGCCCGCTCTGTGTGTGTCTGTGTGTTAAGTATGTGTGTGTGAGAGAGAGGAATAGAGGAGACAGTGACAAAGGAACCGGGAGACAGAAACGGATACAGACAAGGGGATGTATAGGATGTTTTTTTTATGATTTCAAATTCAGATATGCGCTCCTCCATTTATAGTGTTTCAGGATCAGAAGTCGTGGCATCCACAAATTGTAAAAGTGCGTGAGCAAACCAGGACTAAAGTCATTTTGTGGTTGACAAAGAAATCAGTGTCATCTGTTTCTTAGGAGGCAATCACGGAAGAATGATTTTGAAATAGTGTAACAAAAAGAAACAACATATCTATATATGTTATGAAACAAATGATAGGTGGGTTATTTCACTTGGAACAGCTGAGTATTCTTTATCAAGCGCGTTAACATGACCGTGATATCAAACCTGGTGAGAACGTGTGTGGGCCCACACTGATTATACACCATTTAACCAAGACCTTCACAGCCATCACATTCTCCTTTTAGGTTATATAAATTAAAAGTGTCAGTTGGGTGACATGCACCTTTAATTCAGCAGGATTTGAATATTTAAAGAGGCCGTGGTTAATTTGTCAACCCTGGTCGAATGTCACAATTAGCATTCTGACCACTTATTGATGTGCGCGCGCGTGTGTGTGTGAGTGCGTGTATTGATGTGAATTATGAATGCGGTGATGACAGGACTGGGTTGGCCAAAGTGCCATCAGGTGCTACAGCGCATTAACATATGTACACACACACACACACACACACAGAGGAAGTATGTTCTGCTTTTGGTTTTCTATCCATCTTACTATTAGACACAGAACACCTGTCCCTCTGTCACACACACACCACACACACACAGTGTGTGTCCACAAATGTCCACAAATCAGTTACTCTTCTTCACCTGCTTTGACTTTCACATGTTCTTTTTGTCCTTTCTCATTTTCTCTTCCTCTTCCTCTGCTGGCCTCCGGTGCACCTGCCTTTCATTACTGCAGCCGGCACTTTTCAGCTTATACCACTGACCGTGTTATGGGTGTGTGTCTGTGTGTGAGTGTGTGTAGTGGTAGGGTCAGCATGTGGCCCGTCGACATTATACCACGGCACAACCACGCTGCAGACAGCAAACCCAGCATGTCAAGTCTTTACCTTCCAACACCACACAAACGGCCGTGACCAGTCGCCCCCGGTGACCAGCCATTACCACAGACCTTGCACTGAGGTGCCGGGCCGGGTCGCAAGACATGTGACCTAACAGTGAGCGCAAATACTCACAGATATGTGCAACGAGCTTTCCTGACATTGAAGCAAAGTCAGTGTTGTTTTTCGAGCACGGATTCAAGCCTGGCAGAAATCTAAAGGCTGGCTTGTTTAAAGCTGCATTGCTGAGGGGTTTTATATGAGGTCACTGAGGTCAGTCATTATATGCCAAATGACTGGTTTAATGTGTACATTCTGGCTTGTAGTGACACACTTAGAGAGAACTATCAAGATGGCCACTAGAGTTCCTCTCAAATTAACAAAGTGCTTTAGCGTCTTTCGGCTCATTGTTTTGGTTTTCCAGCCAACAACTTTAATCTTCTCACAACTAGCTAAAGCACAGAGTAGGGCTGCCACGATTAGTCGACTAGTCACGATTACGTCGACTATTAAAATCGTCGACGACTAATTTAATAGTCGACGCGTCGTTTGAAGCTTTGTAAGATCCCAAAAGACGCAGGAATAAGTAGTAGTATTTAAGAGTGTAATAACGGACTGAAACAGAAGATGGCAGCACTGCATGTACAAGGATGCCAGCTGCCGTTAAACCCCGAAGAAGAAGAAACTGTGTCCCAGAATTCATAGCGCGGCCCAGCGCAGTTGTCAACAATGGCGGCAGCTAGTTAGTTTTAATATTACTCTTATTATTCTTTCTGGGTCACAAAATAAACGTTTAACATATTTTCAGGTGAGAATGTAGCTGTGTAAACCTCAAATATCTGCTTAGTCTATCAAGACACCACATATTTTCAAAAGCGCTCTGACGTTTTCGGAGACGTCTGTTACCCACCAGCTCGATAGCGAGCCGGGTTTCTAGGCTCATTAGAGTCGGTGAGAACACCGGACCCCCGGCAAATCGTTTTCAAACTCACCGCCGTCTTTCGCTGCTCAGGTTAAACATGTAATATAAGTCACTTAGATAACTTAAAAATGTTATTGTTTGGCTTTTTTTTTGTATTTTATTTGTTCCTGAGTAAATTGGTTTGGCTGAGAAATAAAGTTATAGTTTTTGCACAGATGAATAAACGTCAAGCAGACAACTGATTATCAGAAGTGTGAGATGCTCGAGAATATACTGTCCTGTTATATTTTAGATAGCAAGGAGCAGACGGCTGAGTTTATTAAACTTCACTGAAACAATCTGCAAATTTCATTAAAAGTGTAATAAACTATCATCTTGTCTTTATTTTTAGTTAGCACATACCTTAAACACTTCAAGCTGTAAGCTAATGATAGTTATATAAGAGCAGACGCATGCTGGTGCAATAAGCTGTACGTTTTACGTCCAATGGATGCATGATCTGATTAGTCGACTAATCGCAAAAATAATCGGTGACTAGTCGACTATCAAAATAATCGTTTGTGGCAGCCCTAGCACAGAGCAGTGAAAATGTCAGAAAAGAAAAAGAATATTCATATTTCTCTTACAGTTCATGTTTATTAATCAATTTTGGGGTACAGTTTTTCTCCTTTTTACAGTCTTTATGCTAAGCTATATTAGCAGTGAAGCCAAACAGGGTTTTTTATGAAATTGTTTTTAATGCATAGCAGAGGTTAAGTTTACTTAATGTCTTCATACAAAAACCAAAGAGATACCTTTATCTTACTTTCTGTAACAGTGGGTTTTGATCATATTTTCAGTTACAGAACACAACCACTTCCTTGCAAATGGGTTCTTTGTAAATTCGCATTTTCTGCTAAGCATGCATCTCATATTGAAAGGAATGTGTGTTGCAAATACTTTAAAGATTTTTAGCACAGATATTTTTAAACACACAAACGATTTCTTCTTTCTGACTTTTTCCATCTCTGGTATCGTGCCATGAAGGGCGCACACACTAAACACAGTCTGGGGCAGTTACTGTTGTCTTGTCATTTACGGGCCCTGCAGTCATTCCACAAAGTTTGGCAGCACACAGCAAAAAGCTTTAGTTAACACCATCTTCAGTATGATTTGTGAGGTTGATTTTCAATCTTCCCACCACTAGTCTTTAAATTCTGACCCGAGCTTTGTGTGACAACGCTCTGGCAATTACACGAAAGCACACAATGGGTCCCTAACAGTCTGCAAAGCCCCGACTGGTGACATCCCATAGGTCATTAGGCTTGTTTCTTAGAAACAAGATAGAGCTAACAAGTGCACAGCGAGGTTTAATACGGTGTCAGTGTTAAGATAAGAGAAAAGCTTGTCTCTGTGGCATGCTAGGTTTATATTTCTTATACAACCCAAACCGAGTATGTAACAGACAGGAAATAGAGCAAGACAAATGAAAACCCCAAAGAACAACAAACTAGGTCAGACGGTGTTTGAAGATGTGAATCTCTCTCGAATGAATCGCCCTGTGTGTAGTCGCAAACGATTTCATTTCATTTCCACTTTTTCCACACATATGTGATTAGTTAATAATGTTGCAGGAAAAAGTATTGTGAATGAAGCAAGGAGAAAAGAGGTTGTGCAACACACTTGTGCGTGCACGTGTGTGCGTGTGTGTGCATGTGTGTGTTCGTGTGTGTGTGTGTGTGTGTGCACGCACGCTCCCCTGTTGGGTGTAGAGGAGAATCAATATGTCTTTGAATGAGGGTCAGAAGGGTTGTCTGCCCAGGGAGAGCTGACAGATTTGCTCTCTTTTGCTCTGCTAAGCCCCTGCCTGCTTCTAACACCCCTTGACACACACACACACACTCGCACACTCACACACACATGCGCACACAGATGGAGACACACAGACACATATAGGGAAAAAAAAACAGATGGAAGAAAACACTTGCACACATGGATGAAGCGCTTCTCCAAGAGGGGAGAATTCCGAACATTTTTGCCATCGGGACGTGATATTAGACGTTCCACATCGAAATGAACCCTGCTACATACCCTGCTCAGTGTGCATATGTTTGGACTGCATATGTGGGCGTGTGTGAGACAGAGAGATGGCGCGAGAGAAGGGCGGTGAAAGCCAGGTTTGAACAGCAGAACACGATCTACCAACACCGCCGGCGAGTGTCGTAAATCAGGTCCGGACAGACAATCATGCAGAAACCAAAGAGGAAGGAGTGCAACGCCCGAAGACATAAATAAACACATCGAGCAGTAATGGTAATTTAGCCGCAAAGTGGGCCTTTTGAATAGTTAGAATTTAAGCAGGGACAGTGTAGCTGTATATAAAAAATATCTTCTAGGCCTTTCTGTAATGCCTTGCCAGTCACCACTTGTCTTTATTTCCAGAAATATCCCTTTGGGTCTCGTGAGTTGACACCCCTTAAATATTAATGGTATTCCCACATTCTATTGCCTAAAATATCATTCTGCTTTACACTGGGGTATGCTGCAAAGTTATGCCTGATTTACTTGCTATTTTTCAACACATTCACATTCTGCGGATCAAATACAGCGGAATTTATGGCTCAATGCGGGCGGTGCGTTCGCTGTCCGCTCCCGTCCGGCGATGGCCAGTCTGCCTGCAGAGAGCCCTGTTACTGGATGGCCTACAATGTGGCACAACTGGTTTGTGGGCCACTCTTGGCCATTGCTTGTGATGTTGTTGGTCGATCAGCCAGCTGTGGTGAGGAGCAAAGTTCTACCGTACAAAGGGCTGTCTGAACAGAAACGTGTATGCAGACAGACACATTTGTTGGACCACATATTGCGCTTCACACAGATGCAGTTGGTTATGCACCCCATCCTCTTTTAAAGGCATAAGCATGGCATTGGACTATACCACATGTTTGTCAAAGAGTTAACAGCAGTTCACAGAGTGTTCTGCACTGTGCACCTTTGTTTGGTTTTCACTCAGTAGATTTTGCTCACTGGATAGGTTTAGGCACAGGAACAAACTTGGCTGGGTTTTAAAAAATGGTCAACGTTAAGGTTGAAATTGACCTCTTCACAAAAAAATGAAGCTTAACCTGTCCAGTCAATGTGATGCAAAAGGGACCTTTTCAGAAGCTTCCATACATTCAGAGTTTGGTGGCACAGATTCAAGGAAAGTGTTTTTGCCCAACTTGGAGATGTCAGCAATTTTAAGAAACAGGCAAAATTTGGCATCCTAGAGAATGAGATGTGTTTTATTTCTTCTTCAGTATATTTAAAGCTTAAAGTCGACCTGGATTATGCATCGCCTGAGCGGATAACAGTTTGTGATTTTATTTGCTGTTATTAAGGAAAATCTTTTAAAAGTGAATGCAAGAATTCTTGTAGAGATAAACAAACATGAATTGACAAAGGGCGATTAGTGAGGGTAAACAGGTGTGAATGGGACTGAAGTCTCACAGCAAAAGAAAAAAAATCAGAGTTAAGCAGATAATCACCTCATTTTCTGGATATTCCTACTTACAATAATGTAATTACAAAGCTGATCAAAAGACCCACAATCATTAAATAAATCATATAATGTGGACTTTTTATGCAAAAGCAACACATAGAGTCCTGCCATGTTTCACACTGTATATTATTTCATTTTACTGTTCCTCAGTCACTAAAAAAACCCTATATAATCCAATCTGACACATAGATTCAAGCAGGAGAATGTGTGTTTGTGTGTGTGTGCGCGTTTCATGAATGTTTTCACATGTGTATGTCGCTTGTGTGTGTATGCGTCCCGTGTGCTTAACATACTAGAACAGCAATTAGTAATCACTCATGGAGCTAATGACATCAATCAATGAGCTTTTAAAACCAGCCATTTGATAATTACAACCATCAGTGGTCACCCATGGATTCATTATAGCGCTGTTCTCTCTGGTAGTACGATGCCTCTCTCTTTCCCTCCTCACTTTCTTTCTGTCTGTCTCCTTTAACATCTCAGAATCACTTAATGAAGTATTATATTTACTGTATATAACTATTTATTCCTTGTGCAGCAAGTTAAGATGCCCCAGCACTGAGTATTTAATATTAAAGCTTTTGGTAAACTTGAACTACAAAGTCTGTCTGAAAAAGGTAAGAAGGTGAAGATGGGAAACCGCGATGACTGGAGACAATCCTGCTTAAATCAGCAAGGAGATTATTTAAGGATGGAAGAAGGAGCTATAATTCTCTCAGAACGATCAAATGAGAAAGGGAGGTTATTCTTTCTTCCTCAATTTCATCTACTTCCCACTTTCACTGACACATTTTACACATTTTACTTTCTTTCTTTTTCAGATCAAAGTCATCACTTTGATCAACAGCTGATTACTTTAAGTAGAATAAGGAAGAGTACTTTGAGGAGTTTGAACTGTGGTTATGTCACTGGCACTGAAGAAAGTGTTTCATCTGCAAACTAATAGATTCCCATGCTATGGTATTGTTTGGTCTGTGATTTTATTGTTATTATTGTTAGGTGTTTGGTGTCAAAAATGATGTCATTATATAGCATATATAATTCAGATGTTATGGGACGATATTACTATGGTGAAATTAAAATTATAGAATGCTTTTGGAAGGCATTACATTTGTAGGTGATCAACAGGCAACACAACTACATCATAATATGTGATATAGATAAGAACAATCAGCTAAGATGTACCTCTTTGCCAAGTTTGGTTGCTCCTAGTCTCGTATGAGGAGAATGGATGAACAGATGGACAGACATGTTTATTATAGCTCCAATGAAAATGTAATTAAATCCAAGAACATGAATGTTATATAATAATGGATGTTTCAGGGTTGTTTGTTTGTTTTTTTTCAAGAAACATAAAAAACTTTTCAAATATTCTAAAATAAAAACTCTCCAATGTGTTGCATCCAATGTTAGGACACTTTTTCTGACCTTGACCCTAAATTCAGTTTGACTCAGTGTAAATGAAGTGTCCACAGGGCCAGCTGACAACTCCAGGAACTGAATATGAGCTAACCTGCACATCATATAGGTGTGTGAGCGTGTGTGTGTGTATACTAAATGTGTGGGCTTGTGGATGCTCATCTGTGTGTGTGTTTGTGTGTGTGTGTGTGTGTGTGTGTGTGTGTGTATGAGGCACGGATGCACAATTACCAGGCAGGCGCGAATCGATAGGTGCCTGCTGACAGATGGATTAGCACGGTAAACAGATGATACACACACCGCTAAATTATTCATCTGCTGAACAGTGGGCTGGGTTTCCATACACCCCCGCTGACAGGGGGGGAAGCAAAGGAAAGGGGTGTAAATAAGGAGGCTGAAGAAGAGAACCTGAAGAGGGGACTTGGCTGTGCATATGGTCTTTTTTCTTGTTTTTTAGCACAGTTTCACTGTGTTCAAAATTCACAGGTAGTGTGTGATCACCGTCAAAGATTGCTACGTAGACTGCACAGCTCTTAAAGAACACACTCTTGGACACATGGGCTCGGCTCCTCTAATGCCTTCTAGATATGCAGAGGCACCACGAGGTCAATGTGAAGTGTCTTGCGAGCTGTCTGGGATCGCAAACACACATGTGCGCAAACATCCGTTCTTTATCCACATCTTTCTTTGAAGTGCGGGCAAATCCGTGATCATCGACTGTTTATGCCTTTAACAAAGTCTGCAGCATGAATGCAATTTCACAGGCATACAGAAGCATAGCGGAGGTACAGGCAGCGCTGTGGACAAACCTGATCACGCACCATTATGTTTGCTGCTGAAGTATCTTTACATAAGCACGAGATGATTCATTCAGACCAGTGCTTTCAGATGACCTTTTAGTTGGAGCACTTTCAAAGGCTGCTTGGTTTAACTAACTATAAATTACGAATTAAGGCAGTGTGCATATTAAGTGGATGATGGGACATAGTCTTCTATCTTCTATCTGTTAAGTGATGATGTATGGGTCTGGGTCCAAACTACACTGTGCTCATTAAGGCTATTGTCTTTTTAACGTGTTTTAATGCTTTGTATCTTGTTCTATTTAATCTGAACAAACCCCTAAAAATAGTCACTGTCTGCCTCTCACGGTTTTATTATCACCATCTGCAACATGTTTTAAAGCTCAGACACCAAATATTTGAATAGGTCAGAAAAGAATCACTCTGAGGCTAACAAAGATTTGAATGGGTACATGAAAATGGGATCATTTGTGGAGTTTAGTCCATTTACAGCATCTTTTTGCTGCCCTGTGATTGTGTTTGTCTCTATCTATCGGAGACTGTCCCGTTAACTTTTATTTAGGGCAAAAAAGGTTAGCATTCACCCTTCAGTTTCAGTGTGCTAATGTCTTTATAGTATCCTAACCATAGCTCTGTAGCTAGCCACCGTTATATAACAGCTAGCCCAACTTCAGTAACCCTACAAACGTTGCTGCTGTTTGGTTTCCTGCCTTCATTTATGTCCGAAGGGATAGTAGAGTTGTACCTTTCAGTTCATCAGAAATCCCTCAGTCAGATCATAGTATGACATCTTTAGATGGAAAGCAAGCTAACTCCTTGCTAACTTCTAATCTTCTAGATGTTAAACTTTATTGTTACCCCTGGCAGTGCAGCCACACTGATCATTTTATTAAAGATGAAAGAATTTAGACAGTTTTTTAACTCTCAGTGATGCCGCAGTGTCCGTTTGAGGTTGAGAACTGAAGGAGAGTTTGGACCTGGAAGTGTTTAATGACATCAGACTTAAAGAGCGGATAGGACCTTTAAATCTCTGCACATGCCAGAGCGCACTCCCAGTATTGAATAGTATAGATTCTGGTGTATGCAAATCATATGAGCACACACAGACACAACCACACATACTCTGGCATGCATATAAAACATGCATTATTGATTTGTTTCACCTTTCCAAGTGACTTTGGGGCTTTTCCTGCAGCAGATGTTAAGCTTTTGTGATAAGGGGTTAGTGGGGGCAACTTTTAGGATGGAGGAGACCAGTGAGGAAGCACTGGTGGCAATAACATAAGTTGCCATATAACTAAATGACAACTTCCATCTTGAAGAAAAGTTATGTAAAAACACATTCCATTCAAAGAGTCGGGCCTTACTTCCACAAAGCTACAGGTGCAAATGGAATGATTTAGTGGCTCCTGTTGCATTAAAAAAATTATATATTAAATTGCACATGTGTGTGCATGTACTGAAGAATGGGCCGGTCCAGCTTTGTGAAGCAGCAATGCACTGAGAAGCGCTAACGATCTCATACCCACAACACCCCTACTGACACAGAGACACACACATACACACACACACACACACACACACACACAAATCGTTCGTTCGCATCATGGCTGCCATCAGCACGAACCAATCAGATTTGATGAATAATTCAATATTAAAGAGGGTGTGACCAAGGCAGGGAGGGGGCGAGGAGGGAGTGGGCCTTTTTTGGAAAAAGGGCCTGCTGTTTGTGTGTGAAAGTGAGAAAAGTGGGAGGGGAGTGTGTGTGTGTGTGTGTGTGTGTGTGTGTGTGTGTGGTGGTGATGGTGGTGGTTTTGGGGGGGGGGGGTGTCTGTCACAGTAGACTGCATCCACAAACTGGCTGCAGATTAGATTACTGAGGAGAAGAGAGGAGAGTAAGGGGGGAGGACAGAGCGGAGGGAGAGAACAGGGCAAAGAAGGAGGCAGGATAAGATGAAGGAGAGGAAACAGGAAAAAAAGGAATGTTTTAACACGTCTGCATTAAAAGGTGTCTGAATCCCGAAGCTCCTCCGAGGAAAAAAACTTAAAGGTGCATAAAGTAACCCGGCAATCATTTTTGCATTAACTTAGATTCCTTTAGGGGAAAGTTAAACCACACATTACAAAACGCTTTGCTTGATCTTTGCTTTAAGAAAAAGAACATATTTGAGCTGCTTTTGTGACAATTTGCGTTGTGTTGTGCCGACGAGCATTAACAGCAATAAATCAGGTTTGTGTGCTGTCAAAGTCCTGTCACATGCTTTCTTCAGACGAGGCACCGCCGAATGTACCAAAATTTAAAAGCCAGCACACCGCAGAGGTCAGTTCGGGGCTATGGCACGCCACGGTCTTGTGTGAGGCCGATTTTGTGTATTTGTGTGTCCATATTAAAAAAAAGAAGAAGAAATGTGTGTTGTGTTGCCAGGTGTGCTGCAGTTGTATGAGGCTCAGCGGAGTTTTAACACGGGGGTTTTTATTGGCTGAGCTGATGTCACCGAGGGAACAAAGTGGAATTCCGGAACCAGTGCGTGTGTGTGTGTGTGTGTGTGTGTGTGTGTGTGTGTGTGTGTAAAACTTTCATTTTAAAGCAACCACTTCCCTGCAAAGTAACATCCTTTCCTTTGTGCGTTATTCTTTTTACATGCTTCTAGTTTTTCTCGATAAATAAAGCAGCAGTGGAAACAAGCTGGTTATTATATGTCACCGTGTTAGCAGGTGTCCTAGTATAGGAGATGAGATGAAATCACTTTTGAGGCTGGAGAATATTTTGCAGAGTGCTGCAGAGGTGTCCAGCTCAGTTGCTCATTTGTGTAACCTGCTCATGCACACACACACACACACACACACACACACACACAAAAGTGATCTATGTTGAAATGGAGTGGCTGGGCAGACAAAAGGCTCGACAGGAAGCAACTAATCCTTGATCTGCGCAGCATCGCAACAATGACTGCAAGAGTCACACCAAGTGACACACACACTCACACACACACACACAAGTAGACAATTGCTGCTTGCTTCCAGTTACCACCCAGAGAGAGAAAGGGGGTGGGGAGTTTGCATAAAAGAAAATAAAAATAAATATTTTCATATTCCTTACAACAAGAAACATGAAAATATTTATTTGCTTTTTGCTTTTTGTTTCAAATAGAAGCCTTTAATAATTATGTGCTCACATGTTATAACTGCTATATGAGGACGATATGAGTTGGATGCATAAAGGCTGTTATTGACAGGGAAAAAACACACACACTCCTCACCCTGGGGGAGCTGCCAGAAGGGCAGAAGGGCACACACTCGAGGGTAAACAAAGCTACCGCAAGTAGGACAGTCCCTCATGATCCCGTGTGTGTGTGTGTGTGTGTGTATGTGTGTGTGTGGCACACATTGGCGACTGACAGGGAGGCAACATGAGAGGGACAAGCCTTTTAACATCTGGCTAAGCACTGACAGGAAGATGCACACACACACACAAAGACACACACAGGAGAGCAGGCAGGCGAGTCCCAGTCCTAATTATTAGAACACTCTTACTTAACTTAACCCTGCCACTAGACCGTGACAGGCAGAGATGGAAGGATTGGTGGTGGTGGTGGTGGGTGAGAGGGAGGGAGGGATAAGAGTGAAGAGAAGGGCAGCTTGTTTTGTGAGGACAAGGAGAAGGATGAGTGTTTCTGAATCCTTTCTGAACCCAAAAAGGAACGGAAAGGACCAAAAAATATACAACGTTTTAAAAAACAAATAAATCAAAGACAGAAAGAGTCCATGTAGAAGAATTTTGCTCGATTGACAGTCAGTCTGTGGGAATTGGGGTGCAGGAATCCCACAGTGATGACCGCTAACAGCTAAAGATGGACAAAAAAAAAAAAACGAACCAAGACAAAATCTGTTTTGACACCCGCTAACATCATCCATCATCCCTTTCTGAGAACTTCATTGCTCTTTCGTCTACAGTTTATTTTTCTCTACTGTGGATTTTTTTTCTTTTGTGCGACTCGGCCCCAAAAAGAAACAACACACATGACATTTGCTTCGTTTTAGATGAGAGTGAACATAAACACACACAAAAAAAGGAGGCGACACCAAAAAAAGAACAGAAGAAAGGCGAAGAGGAGGATGCAGCAAAGGAGTCTTGCTGTGTGTTTTAACAGCTGTGCCTGATGTTGGTTGATGGGAATACAGAGAGAAATGGGACTTTTAAACCCGTTCCCTTCAAATAGAAAAGTCTCCAGTGAGGCTTTCGGGTCTAATTTCTGGATTGATGATTAGGAAGCTCTTGAAATAAGATCAGAATTCGTAGGTATTATCACTATCTACCTGTCTTGGTCATGTTTTCATAAGAATTCTTCTGCTTTTATTTCAGTCCGGCAGCTGGGATCTGCATTTCAGCTCAACATCTCACCATCCTGTTTCTTCCTATCCTTCCTTCCCACTACTCTTTCATCCTTTCTTTTATCTGATTCTACTCTTCCCTCCTTCATACATTCCTTCCCCTCATTCAGTTGCTACAAAAATTTCTTGACTTTCTTTTCTTGCCAAACATTTCTGCTCCTTTTTTTAATTTAACATTTGTCATCTAAATAAGCCTTTTCACCTACTTTTCCTGTATGTAAAGTGTGTGTGTAGAACATAACAAAAAAGAAAAGAAGAAAAAAAAAGGCGAGGAAGTTGGACTAGGCATTTAGGGTGAGGGTCAGTGTAAATCTCTCAGCCTTGTAAATGTGGAGAGCGGAGAGAATGTAAACAAACAGACTACAGCTGTCACACACTCTTATTGGGAGACACACACACACAAAAAAAAAATAAACGGGGAGAGGAAGGGAAAAAGGATGGGAACATGGGGAAAAGATGCGGGAAAAAGAACGGGAGAAGAGAGAGGGAGAGGGGGGCAAAGATGATGGAACGTGACACTGACACGTCACGCAAAACCGTCAAATCCCCTCCACAAACAAACAAGTACACTGCAAGGGTGGATTGTTTCATTTGTCAACACTCGCATTAATACCAATCACACATCCCATAATTCCTTTCTCTCATTTACTGACATAAACCCTCATCCACTTTGTATTCCTTCGCTCTTCTGCTAAAATCCCACAGTGTGAATACAGTAAATGGTAATAGCTTTTACCATAATATGACATGCATAGTCTTCTTAAGGCATGATGGGGCCTTTATGTGACGGTTTAGTGGCTGACAGGTTAGCAAGTTTAGTTAACAGCCAACGTGCCTGCCAGTGCAGTGGAAGGATTTAAGGAGGCTTAGCACAGAGTAGGCCACTGTTGCTTGGAGTGGCATGAGGCAAACTTAGCAGAACTCCATGCAAGGAAGTTAGGGTTACATTGTTTTTCGAGTTTTTCAAAAGCCTTTTTTTTAAATGTAGGGAAAAGGAAATCTCGCATTCTAACCTGGGATTAACTTGCATGAGAGGTGACTGAAAACATGGCTGAAAATGGGTCGAATTTAAATGTAAATTCATTCATGAACAACAAGATCTGCATCCTCCCGATAGCACTGAAGTGAAGGCATTGAGAGCACGATAGATAGATAGATAGATAGATAGATAGATAGATAGATAGATAGATAGATAGATAGATAGATAGATAGTAAGATAGATAGATAGATCGATCAAGCACAGCATTAGTTCAGGCAGGCCACAGAGTCAGTCCCAATCAGCTAGCTCACAACAGCTGACAGCTCAGTTTATACCCCTGTACACATCCAGTTGATCATCTTCATTTATTTAAGCTGCTTTAACCTACTCAGAGTTGTTGTGCATCTGCAAGCCACTTGGCAACCTGCTTAATCAGTATCATACCTGCTACCATAACTGCTCTGCTCTGTTCTTTTCCTGTGGCCGACTACTGTCTGCAAAGCTCTGTAAGCAATAAGAGATAACACTGGCAGGCTGCAGTCTGAAATCTAACTTAGGCACATATTGGATTTTTTTTTTTACTGCAATTGTGCAACAAGCAAGTTTTGAACTTATCTTGTCAATAAGTCACATGCAATTAATTTAGTGTTTTGGAAGGGGAGGAGGATATCAGTACTTTATTAGCAATCATAAATTAGACCCATGTACTATAAATAACCTCAGCCTAGATAAGGTGCAGATTTAATGGCTTACATGGACTCAAAGTTCCCTGAAATGTACAATGTCACTTCTACACTGGATGCACTCTTATGAGCTAAGCAGGACAGTTTAAGCAACCATAAAGGCTTCCTTGAAGACCTGAGGATTTTTTAGTTAAGAGTTTAAAACATTACACCCTATAAATGAAGCTCAGCATAATATCTTAGCTTATGTATTTGACCTGAGGAAATGCCTGTCAATAATAATGAAGCTTTTTAGACCACACTCACCGTTACCACTGTATGATCCTGAACATTATAAACCTCTTTTTTCACTGTGGGAGTAAAAAATAGCCTCATGTATGTGTAAAAAAACCCAAACACACACACACACACACAGAGGCTGCTAGTTAGCTAATGTGTGTGTGAAGCAGCAAGGGCGCTGTTCTCATGGGATTGTACCAAAGTGTTGTTTGTTCTTTACGCCTCCCCTGGATAGCCAAAACCAGTGAAGGAGAACCCATAATTCTTTGCTGTAAGCAGTGCCTCTGCACATCCAATTGCATAAGAAGCCTATGGTAGAGGTGCCGGCTACTTGTGCCAAGATTTAACCTGATTAGATACAGATTCACCGTTCCAAAAGACAGCACAGAAGCCCTGTACCCATCTCCCATTCTGTCTCTGCCCTCAGTCTTATTGCTCACGAATCATGGGAACATCGTAGTGTGTTACTCACCATTCAGAGTTCTCTTGAGCAAGGCAGTGCAGGTGTGCCTTGGTGCTGCCACAAACAGATGTTAAGCTTCACATGAAACAGACCTAGATTTCAAGCTAAATCTGGAAGATAATGAACCTCACATACTCTGTGAGATTTTTCTCTTTTCCTTCTCTTTGTTCTCGTTTCCTTTTCTCTTGCATTTTGTGCACTTTGATATCTTTCTTTTCCTTCTTACCCTCCTCCCCCCTGCAAAAACCACTGGGTGTCATCTTCCCAATTTCCTCCTTTCTGTTCCTCCTCCCTTCATTCCTCTCTTTCTCACCCTCTCTGTCTTTCCCGCAGTGGTCTTTTTTATCGGATCAGTCTCAGGTCGTCGCCTCTGTCTCTCATGTGTTCCATCAAGGATGCATCCCTCAAACACAAACAGACACACACACACACACAAGATCAAAGATGGAAGAGGATTGGGAAGAAGAAGAGTGAAGAAAAAGCTGACAAAGGTGAGACACTGTGTTAAGTTAAAAGAAGAAAAGCTGAATAATTAAAAACACCAAAAAAGGGAAGACTGCCTAAATTATACACCATAAGCACGTCGCCGTCTGCCTCTCTCCTAATTTGTCACTGGGATCCGATACAGCTTGTTGACATGTGTAGGAGCTGTCGGCGCTCATGCTAAAAGCTGTTTGTGGAAGAGTGTTTGCCCATGCTTGTGTATTTGCGCTTGGAATTCTTACAGCTCCTCTCCCACCTTCCTTTTATTGCGCACACACAGGCAAACACGGCTTGCCAAGCTTTTGGGTATGTGGGTAAATCTTTTGGCAACAGGGCTGCCAGCGTGGAGCTATGATGAATGCTGATGGCAAAGAGCATGGCCGGTCTCTGAACCAGTCACTCACACATGCACGCACACACAGACACACACATGCTCACACACTAATCAGATTCCCAGTGCGTGAGGGCCAAATGGCATCCTTCCACTGGTGAATGCTAATGTGACCAGTGGAGCTTGTGGGCTTTTGAAACAAGGATATAGGGAAAGCTGGGAGAGATGATGACAGGAAAAACATTGATGTGATTGTTTATTGGTGTGTGTGATGCTAATGTGTGAACATTTGCATTCTTTTACACACTGCAGCAAGTTGTACTTTGATTTAGTTTAGAATTACAGTGGACTCTGTGCGCCCGTGTGTAAATCTGTTTAGCTTGCAAACCTTATTATTATAATTGCATGTAGAATAATGGGAAAAATTTGCCCTTCTGCATCACTGTATCAGTTCGGGTTTTTTTAATGCAAGATTATTATACTTTAAGTTGTGCTTTTGCCATCTGTCATATCTGAAACAATTTATCTAGAACAGGCTTAATTTATAATGCAAAAAAAAGAAAACTGGCTCAGTCATTGCATGTGTATAAATTTGTCATCCGTACAAGAGCAAATGGGGATTTAATCGGGTTTATCCTGGAAAACACCCTTAGAGCAATAATGTGTTAGATATTTTCAACATGGTTTAGAGAGGTGACACACATGTCAACATAAAGTGTTGGAGTGTTGTTCCACTAGACGCCTCCAACACATTACCAATGCCCCAGTATTCCTAGTTATAGATTTTCCAGGTGCCTGATTCAGGAGGGATAACTATGAATGGATATTCTTTCACTGTGTGTATTGATAAAGATTGAAAGCACCAGTCCATAATCCCTCATTAATGTTAGTACTGTATGTTGTATGCTCATACTGTTAGGTTTTCACTAATTTACTTTTTCCTGTGGTTTGTCACACTTGTGCTTGCATAGTTTGATGTGGCTAAGCGAGATGTGGAACAGATATGAATGGTTACTTACAGCGTTCAATGCGGTCCTCGGGACTGGATGAAGTCTCTCTATCAGACAGGAGGCCTGACACAGCGAAGATCTTTTTCCCACTGTCTTCCACTGCTTTCAGGGCGCTGCTGGGGGAGCCCCCGGGAGGGATCTGTGCACCGCCAAAGTCGTACTCTTTCCCTTCAGCATCAGAGTACCGCAGATGGGGTGAAGACTCTGCATCTAGGCACCCTTTGAGGCGCTTGGCTGGGGTGAAAGCAGACTGATACCCTCCTGGTGCCCCATCCCGATCTTCTGGAGGTGAGGCAAAAGGCCGGAAGGCGCCAACACCGCTGTGATTCAGCATGCTGATGGGTGAGCAGTCCAGGTTAGGTGGGGCAAACTGATGATGGAGGTGAAGGAGGGATGGAGGAAAGTCCCTATTGGGGAATCCTGGTGGGACAGCGCCTTGGCGGTGGTACATTGACGCAAAAGTGTAAGAGCCATTGTTGAATGGCAAATGGACGTCTTTCTCCACAGAAACTGGCACACCAAAGGGACGTGGCTGCTGGCAGGGAATGGAAGCGTCGCGAGAAGCTTCGGCTGTGGAGGCCAGGACCATGAGAGCTGGGGAAGCCAGGGGATTGGGCAGGTAGGAGGAACTCTCCATCTTGAAAGCTGCCCGGTGGAGGTCCATGTCTGGATTGACAAAAAAGGCTGCGGGAATTTCAGAAGGAGGAAATTATTCCTCCTCAATAAGATTAAAAACAATGTCCAAGACCCTTGGAAAGGGTCTGAAGAAGTAAGGGAATCCGGGTTTGAGACTTGAAGGTTTGGGCTTGTTGAAGGAAAGGGCTCCAAAAACAGCCCTTTTTGAGAAAAGAGTGTTTTTGAAGAAAATTAAGACTATCACCAACGTCTGTTCAGATTAGCTGAATTCAGTTCATTTCTCTGCAGTGGAACTAAAGTTTTCTATTTTGCCTCTAACCAAATTACCAGACTTGAACCCTGTTCAGTTCAGATCATTCCATGCCTCGTAAATGCCATTGGGCATGTTCTGTCATTCACTAAAGTAGCAGTCTGGATTAGGTTAGTGCTGATATTAAATACAATAAATGTTCGAGATAACGTTTTTTCCTCTCTCCTTCCTGGATTTGTTGGTTAAGTCGAATGTTCTGGGACAGGTGGATATCTGTAGGTCGTCAAAGCCAATTCCGCATCTTCAGGGGGGTCACCAACCTGAGGACACACAAAACACAAGCATTAGATTTCAACTGAGACTCAGAGCTGTGCATAATGTTCAGATTCAGTGCAAAGTAACCTTTCAACTGAAAGCTTCCCATAAACTAATTTAGATATTCAGGTATTTACTTGAGCTTTCTTGTCACTTCCGCCATTTTTGTTAGCTCAGAAACGTCCTGGCTGTGCCTACAGAGGGCTTCAAATCAGCTCATCTGTTTCTTTCTATCCACAGTAAAAATGTAAATCCCTCTGCACACCCTCTCACATTTATCTTAGACCTCCTCATCTTTCCTTAATGATAGGTACTTTCAGAAACAAGAGGCGTGCTGCTTCTCCAACAAAGATCGATGCCTTGCTCTCAGTATGTATGCGGTGGAAAGGAGAGGAGCTGAGTGGAAAATTTTTAATAAAGAAGCTGCTGGAAGCCAAGGCTTGAATTCAAAGCCTTTGGGGGACAGAGTGTTCTTAAGCACTGTTGTTGAAGCTACAAACTCAAAACCTCTTGGGAAAAAGTGTCCTCAAGTTGACACTGCTGATCAAATCCTGTAAATCCCTGCCCTTTGACAAAAAGCCAAGAACTTTTTCAAGCCACAAACTTCTCTCACTTTGCCCTCCTCTTTTTTTCCTCCTTCTCTTTAAAAAAAAACTTCTATAAACTGTTTCCACATCACATCTTTCCATTACGATCTCTACAAACCTCTACGTCTCATCTCTTTCCAAATGCCCCCCTCCTTGTCCTCCATCCTAATCTATCCATCCCCTCCTCCTCTTCTTCCTCTTCTCTCCATCCACATCTCCTCCTCTCATCTCCCTAGCGCCAGCTATTCTCCCTCCCTCTTCCATCTCAGATCTCGGTCTAAGCCGCTTATTCTTACCATCTCCCAGGATATTATTGGACCAGAACCACTTGTCTTAAGATAAGGACACACACACACATCTACACTTCCACCCACACCCACACATGTGATAACAGCCTGTGTGGCTCAATGTTCAGCTCAGCGCCCGACTTGGTGGGGCGAACACACTCTGCATCCTCGCAGGCTATGCTACCCTATCTCTCCATCTAACCACTTTTAATTCCCCCCAATTTTAATCTGTCCTCTCTTTCTTTTTACATCTCTCCTGTCAATCTCTTCTCCTCTCATCCCTCCCATCTCTCCCTCTCTTCCCCATCTCTGCCTCCCTCCCTCCCTTCTCCCTTGAGTGATTCAGATGGGTGATATCATATCAGACCTCGCCATCTGCCATCCACGAGCCAGAGGAAATCTGACTGAGTGAATAAATTAGCCGTACTTGACCCCACGACCTCTCGGCATCCGTGGCAACAGACTAGAATCTTTCCCTCCCGGGGATTAGATTGTAGCATGCGATTGGTCGGTCAGAGGAACGCAGAGAGGCAGCCGATGAAACGACAGAATAACACTGCAGAGATTTTTATCCCCAAAGGGCAATTTGAAGGTGGCTGCCTTGTTAAAGGTCCAATATGTTAAGATTTAGAATAGGTAAAGATGTGCTTGTTACAAATACGCAGCGGTGGGATTTAGCGCTAGATTAAGAGAAAATATGCATATTTTAACAGCTTATCGGGAGTGATTTTTGATATGACGTGTACCATGTATATGTATATATTATCCCCCCCAAAAAAGCAATCTAAAGTCTCACTCGTGCCATCAAAATTCGACACTAATGCAACTTAAAAAAGGTCAAACGTGAAGCCGCGTGCATACATAAACACACGACAAATACAAACTCACACAGTATCAAGTAGCAGCCTCTCTAGACAAGGTTCAAAGCTGTGTTGACTAGCAGCCAACATCAAAGGAGAAACTCCCTGGGAAATGAAAGGAGAAAATCTTTTATAGCTATCAGCTGTCCACAACACTCATTCAAATCAATTTCCAAACCTGATCTCGGCTTTGGCACGCTGCTCTGCCTCCCACACAGAGACACACACACACACACAAACATGCAGAACAACAACTGCCAAGAGAAAGGAGAAGGCCCAGAGACAGAGAGTTGGTGGGGGAGATGTTTTACATTACCGCAAATGTACAGTAGACCAGCACAGAGTGTTGAGAAGGGCTTACAATAACACACCTCTCTGGTCTGGACTGATGCCACAGAGTCGCATTACACGCCTCATCCCTAGCCCACCAACGCCCCTTTCCACTCTCTCTCTCCTCTATCGCAGTCGATCCAGGAAATAACACCTTCCATAAGTGACCACAACAAAACTTGCTTTCTTTGTCCCACAGCTTCCTCTGTCTATCAGTTTACCCCCTCTCTTTCTCTGCTCCTACCCGCTGTCTTCATGCCGTATATCAGATCGCTCTTTCTCCTCTGTAACCTCTAAAATAGGAGTGTGTCTGAGGTGTTGATAGCAAGGTAATACACTGATAAGTACTAAGATATTTCAATTTTATTATCATTACCCAACAGGCCGGCGGGCAGCGAGTGAAGGGCCGCCAATGTGAAGCAGCCAATCCAATAAGAGAACACTAGATATTTCCTTACAGGCCGCAGCAGGAGAGGAGCGAGTCGAGGGAGGGCGAGAGGAGAGATGAGGAGAAGACGGGAGATGAAAAATTAGAGGTAAGGAAACAAGGAGAAGAAGAAAATAGATAAGATAGTGAGAGGTGAGGAAGACAGAGGGAAGGAAAGGGTGTGATAACAGAGCAAAGGGTACATATCTCATCTCCCAGGGTGACTCACACAATCTGGCTGCTTTCTGGCCTGGTGGTCCACAAAAGCATGAGTGTGTGTGTGTGTGTGTGTGTTTTCGAGGCCTTAAAATCTGCGTATTTGTAATATTACACGAAGAGAAGTGTCAAAAAGCTTTTTTCTTTTTTTTAACCTCATCACTAAAAAAACAATCATAATTCTAGATGACATACACCTATGTATATCATCAATATACAAGCGCAATTACATCTAACGCAAACATGCATAATGTCGGTCCGTGCCACTTACAATCCCATTTGCCATTGATGGATACCACCCACACAATGTCTGACACCGGGTATATGCATTTTATAATAGAAAATGTCACAGGGGAACATTTACCACGCTGTCATAATTTGATTACAGTGTGCAAGAATGATACAGCTGTCAGGGCGATATTAAATACAAACAGCGAGAGGGGCTCTTCACGTCGAGTCTGCACTTTAAGTGACAATGTTGTACCAATCTGCGAAATTGCGGTGTCAACAACAATGTGCTTTTACATCATTCTGAGGGGGACTCTTACTCAGAAATTATGAGTTACCGGGAGGTGGGCAGCAGGTGGACTCGCAGATTCCACATAGGATAATTGGTGAATGTGGCCATAAACGTTATTATTGGTTTCTTAAGATAATCATTGAATTTTATATGATTGCTTTGCTAGCCAAAAGAAAAAAAACAGGAGTTGGAGACATTTTGATGGTGGAATCATGAATGCAAGACATCACTTCAGGTCAGCCATAAGCCGAGGCTTTTCATAAGTTAGGATCACTATCTCTGCCTCCCAGATGTTGCAGTGGATAACCTCTTTCATCAACATGTGGAGTACAGAGACCTAAGCAGTTTGGAATGTTAGGTTCAGAGACGCAGGAGGGAAATTGAGCTCCAAACAACTACACTAGTGACAAAGAGCAAGCTTTTTTTTTATCGGAGCCTTCCTTTTTGTTGACTGCTTGGAATAAATATTTTTCCCGCATGGCTGCTTTGAGTGTGTAACTGACGCTTTTTTGCTGCTCCAAAGCAGCGCTGAAACTTGTCAAATCAAGTTTTCCAATGTGCCGACTTGAGTTTTGGAATGGAACGGAGAGGAATCCAATTGTTGTTATAAAAATGTCTTGTCGACTGTGACTGGTGTGTGTGCGCAAGTGTGTGCGCGCGTGTGTGTGTGTGTGCAGAGGTGTCTGCAAAACTATCGGGAAGCAAAGCAGTTTTTTTCCTCTCTAATGGAGATGGAGAGAAAAGCAGTCAAAACCGCATGCCTGTCTAAATGTCTGTGTGTGTCTGTGTGTGTGTTAGCGTGCACCTCCCAGTCGGTGGGTATATTTAGAGATTGTTGACAAGCATGAAAGTGCCACTCTTACATTCTATTACAAGACAGGCCAAGCTGTGTCATTCATCGCTTCTCTGTGGTGGACACACACAGACACACACACACACACACACACACACACACACACACACACACACAGATTCACTCACACATACCAAATCATGTATGTATAGACAAATGAACACTAAAAAATTCTGCACAAAGCCATGCAGCGTAGTTTAACAGACTCCTCCATGCTGAAGTGCCGGCTTTTGACTTTAACACTGTGATGAGCATATTGTGTAAAAGCGAGACAGCAAAACTCAGAGAACAAAATATTATCTGACACTTCAGATACAATTTACAGCTCTTAAAATCCACCCTAAGCTTCTGCAATCTATCCTGAAAGCTTTGGTACATCATGTTTTAGCATAATCACGTCAACGTACACTATTCAACCTCAGCATGTCAGCACAGTTAAACAGATGCTACATTAAAGGTTTACACACAAAATACATATATTTATTAATTATATCTAAATATCTATATTCTTGGTAGCAGTCATTTTCATAGATATGAAATCAAACATGTACCCAAAAAATCATAAAACACACACTATATCTCGGATCTCTTCCTTTTAGGCTGTTTAACAGGTCACAGTTTTGGGCATTTCAGTAAACAGGGATAGGTGTCTTTTTAACTAAGCATCCACATAATGGGTAATTGACACGAGTGCAGCTCTGGTGCCTTTTCTGAATAAGTCATTAACAGAAATCTGTGCTGCCAAAGACGACAAAAGCTTTAAGCACAAACAAAGCTATAGGGTAAGCCACACTGAGAGCGCACTGCATCAGCCGAAAGTAAAGACAAAACACTGCTATTTAAAACCCGACCGTCAGATATTAAATATTTGCCTCTGTCCTGCTCACATAGAGGGAAACATAAAGTAAACTGTTGGCTTGTATAAGGACAGTGTGCTTGTGCGTGCATTTTAGCATAAAAAAGTGTGAGCTGACCTGCATACAGGTCCGCTCTGTATTCCAGACAGACAGCAGTGTTTGTGCTCTAGTAGATGTTCCTCTGTGTGTGTGTGTGTGTGTGTGTGTGTGTGTGTGTGTGTGTGTACATGCGTGTTTGCTGATGTCTGAAGCAACAGTCGATACTATTGAAATCTACTCATTCATGTCTGGCCGCGAGGCAAAGCTCAAACGTCCTTGTGAATAAGAATCACACGCATTTATCTCTCTCCTCTCTCTTGTTCTCGCTCATATTATTTGTCCTTGTCTTTGCGTTCGCCTCTAAAACCCTAATTTTGTTTCCAAATGTCTTTCGAATATCTCTTCTCGTGTTTCTTTCCTCCCCTTTTTCTTCTTCGCTCATCCTTCTCTGATATGAAATCTGTAGCCACGTTATTTGCTGCAGTCAACAGCTGCTGCAGTTAACCGCAGATGTATGCATCAGCAGTGAAAAATATTGCAGTTAGATTTAATAAGAGGAACATGTGCACACATACAGATATCATCTTGGGGTGGATAATGACACAATATTCAGCAGTAAAATCAATAATGATTGGACAAGAGTGCGATGTACTCTGTAGATTTTGTTGACTTTTTTTCTCGCTTAACCATGAGCGATTTATTCATTTTGTGTTTTCTTTCCAAATGTTTAAATGCAGAAATAAAGAGAGTCTGTGCTTTTTTGGTCTTTCGCAGAAGCTTTCTGTGACATTCATTCTGCAAAGAAAAAAAAGGGATTTCTTTCTCAAATGAGTCTTTGTGATTTCTGAGACGCAGAGTCATGGCCTGCACACAGAAATGATTCTGGACCTGTGGCAGGGATTTCTATTCATGGCAGCAGCAGCGAGGCCTAGTTCAGCGGGGCCAGCTAATTCCTGGTGTCAGGCAAGGCTAAATGGGAAAAGCACACTGTTCCATAGCTCAGATCACCATCATCAAAGGTAATTGTTGGATTCTTGGTTTAAAAAAGTAGCTGCATTTTTTTTTTGCTGTTTGTTTGCTCGAATAATGTTGTTAATTTTTGGATGTATCGAATTTGATGCACATAAACACAGCATTTCATAGAATTAAACATATAGACCACCCTGTGCTCTTTAGTTCTTTTAAACCACTCCCTGTGCTTTATCTATGCTGCTGTTAATATGGAAGGTGTACCTGAGTCTATGACAGTGAAGTTAAAACCAGAAAAGGCCGTCTTCTGTTGAAGACATAATCCTTATAAATTCTGACTTTTCAAATACAAGGCACAAAAGAGCCAAACAGGTGGCATGCTTGCTCTCCATCCTGCAGGAGTGGAACTAACTGTGTGTGGCACCAGCCACCCTCCTATGAGTCTTTATTGCTGTGCCGGGTTGTACAACAACAGCCACTAATCTAGCAGGCTGGCAGGCAGACAGGCGGCTGGCCGGTTTGTTCTACAGGCAAGCCAATTAGCTCCAGTTTAACAAGGAAAAACTGTTGCCAGGTACACTGTTTTCACTTACAGCTTTTGCTGCAATATAATCCTCTACTGTGCAGTAAGTATCAATGATATGACCAGAGAGAAACTTCTGTTCACACCGATGATCCTTTCTGGTCATCATGGAGGTCAAAAGTCGGCCTCAGGTGGCAGGAGGATGCTCAAGCAACAACCAGATCATTTTCTTATCATAAGCCGGCCACAGAGCATAAAGTGGCTATGTGGATATCAGTCTGCTTTGTGTGCAGATTTGTAGATGTGCAAAAGGCTACGCTCCTGCAGGTGTGTGTGCACATTTCCACACTGGCTGCTTAGATCACCCTCCCTGTATCAGTCGTGTTTCCTTCCTGCCTGGATGACTCGCTGGCCGCAGAGAAAAATGATAAGTAGGCTACACGAATAGCGCCTGTGTGCAATCGATGGACGCAAATGCACCAACGGTGTCTTCTGGGGAGGTGTGCGAAGGAGAGAGGAGCGAGAGAAAGGGGGGTGGCGGGTGAATATTAGCTTATTTTCCAAGCAGGGAGCCTGTGATCCGGTTCATAGTGTAATTGACGGATAGGGGGGAAACCTGAGAGAGATATGATGTGGCGGCTGGGTGGGGGTGGGGGGCAAAGGTGGTGGTGCAAGGGGATAGAGACAGACGCACAGAGACACAGAGCAATATGGAGAATAGAAAGTATCTGACATCCGACACAACTCTCTCCCCACCACCACCTCCTCCTCCCCATTAGGCTAATTCTTTGACTTTCTCTTGTTGCCAATAACGTCTCCAAGTGATATTTCCCTCTATAACGGCATTACCAGTGGCTGCCTTCTCCAATGCAATCAAACCATTAAACACACAGTGCCGCATCCCCTCCATGGAGTGATTTCCTTCCAGCAGAAAAATGACTGAACGTGAGCTACTCCCCTTTCCTGTCATCAATAAAAGGAATAATTGCATGTTTGCAGAGAGAGGATAAACTTTAGGACTGCACATGAATTCTCATTTGCTGGTTGGTAAAAGAAAAAATAATGACATCAATATTGGAGGCCTGTATTCCACATAGGTCCTTAATATGATTTAATAATGCCTCTATAGCCAATAAAATAGACAAAGCACATTCATTCATGTTAAAATATCTAGTATGAATTTTTTTCTCAAATATAAATGATAGATATGATTACATGAAAGTAATTTGAGCAAAAAACAAAACAAAAAAACTATAGAATAGAAACTTTTGCTTCAAGTTCAAATATGAAGTATTAGACAAATCAATCAAAACCTCCTCATAAAAAAACAACTCTCTGCGTTGCGGACAGGCTGCAATTTCCAGGGAGGCAAAACATTTGGTGGGTTTTGATAAGCGCGACAGCCCTACAATATCCAGCCATTAAATGATTGCATCCGGCTCTCCGCACTTAATTACGGTGATTATATCAGCGCTACGCCACAACAATGACACAAAGTTTTAAGATGCAGACGGCGCAGGACGCACTTTCTCTCCAAGGAGGGCCTCGCTCTCGTGTCTGCGTGTTCAAACACTTGTTATTTACCGGCGACGCGTTTATTTCAATTACCCGTCTGCATGTCAAATAAGCTCCAGTGTTTATTAGCACAACAAAATATAATAAAACGCACTCTGGATTTCGGATGCGTGGGGGGCGGGAGAGTGAGGGAAGGAGATGGCGGATAAGTGGAGAAGAACTTGGTTCTGCTTTTAATAAAGAATGAGGAATTAGTGCATATTGATAGGACTTAATAGACGGAGGGGGCATCATCAAACTGGTCGAGACTAAGCGGATCGTGGTTAATTTACTATAGGAGAGAGAAGGGGTGGGGTGCGAGGGGGGTGTTAATGCGCGCGTCATGACGCATTAGTATTTCCAAATTTGAGAAATGGCCTCTGTTTGGATGAGAACGTGTTTGCTCGGATCTGAATGACGGTGAATTTACAGCGGGTTTGTTCTGGGAGCTGTTCACAATGAAATGAGAGAGAAAAGTTGGAAGGAAGTGAAACGCTTCTTGCAACAAGTTACAGTCCCGCCTTTAGGGGAAAAAAAATCTTAATTACTGTCCTCCTTCAGAGAGACGAACAAACAAAACACGGGAAGCAGCAGAAAAGCTTTTCACACGGCGACAGAAGCGTGAAGCATCTGCATCTGATGATGGATGTGATTCAGAAGCGATCAGCGGTGCCGCAGTGAAAGCAAAGGTTTAGCCGGTTTCCTGATAATTAAGCAGGCGGGAGGCTTTCTTTTTACTCGGAACGCGGCGCTTCTCTGGATCCCAAATGAAATAACCCCTTCGCTCCCTCCCTCCCATGCAGCCATCGATCCGGGATAGAGGTGTGAAATGGACATTAATTTTTAGTCCACTGCTCTGTGCGCAAAGAAGGGGAGCAAACGAGATCAGCGGCGAGCATTAACAGCTGACTGCTGAGGGAGAGGAACACAGAGGTGGCAGGAGGAGGGGGAGACTCAAAGGCGCTGACGAATAAATCATCTTTCGTTAGTTTTCCTTCGAACTCGACACTTTTCCTCCTCTTTTGTGTGCCTGCAGACTTTTTATGTAGGAAGGGCGAGGAGGGGGGAGAGAGAGAGACAGAGAGAGAGAGAGGATAGGCCTAAGTAAAAAAATAAATAAATAAATAAGAAAATGAAGTATTTCGATACTTTCAATTACAGAGTGCTCCTAAGTTCTTTCCCTTAAAAAAATAATTAATTAATCCTTTCACATTTTTGGATACATAAATTATAATAAATAAATTATTCTCATTATTCTTGTTCTCTGAATTTAATAAGAGAGACCACAAAAGAGGAAAAGTTATAAATGAAGAAAAAATCCTAAAAATAAGAATCATCTTAAAGAGAAATAAATACGTAAAGTATTAAGCACGCGTTTTAAATTTGGCTATGAAGCAAAGAGTTTAGTTCAAATGACACGAGAAATAAGCGGCAGTCTATGAATCATCAAGTCTGAAAACAGCAGCACAAAATAATAAAATCATACATCAGCGTCTGCGTGACAGAGTTTTACAGTCAGGCACGTTTAATTTGAAAAAAGGAAATATTTTAAAAATAATCATAATTAGTATATAGATAAAAATACAACTTTGAATTGCCTAAATTAAAAATAATGCCAATTATGCCAATGCTCTTTTAGTCCAGCAAGAGAAGCTGGACTAAAAGAGCCTTTAAATTAGAAACACTTTTAACAAATGAAATGAGTTTAATAAATTATTATAAGTTTCTTATTTCAAATGTAAAAATTTAACTGTGATTTGAAGCTTATTTTAGAAAACTGACACCACCGCCCACGCAAAAAAATGAACCAACTACTACATGCATGGATATAAACTTTGTAATATTAGTGCTTTGAAATATTATACAGTAACACATTGATATATCGGGAGGAAATGGATAAGTATCGGAGCTTTTAGTGGAGAAATGATACAGCTAAATATGGACCAAAGGAACGTTTTCTTCACCGGTAAATGAGAGCAAAATAAATTACAAAATTGTTCTGTCCCCATCGGAAGCCTCGGCTATAAATCACTGTTATCTATATGAGTAATTGGACATAATATGTCAGCAGCACATGTTGCCGTTTAAAAGATAATTATTGCTCGCTAATGTGTTTGGCTGGAAAATGAAAAAGGTTCGGCTGCTCGTTAGAAGTCAGGCCTGGTTGATCTAACAATCAATAAAATCAATCGAAAGTGATTCACCTGATCAGTGGATCTGGACCCGGAGCAGAGTTTCTGATTTTTATTAATTAATTAATGTATTTATTTATTTATTTTGGAGGGGCTATAATTCAGTCATCAACGCCGTGAGTTCAAGGACCCGCCTCGAGTCCACCTTTGCTCCAAAATGCGTTGTTATGCGCGATTTATTGCCGGCGCTGAGAGGACTTTTTAACTTGGAAATTACTGCTAATAGATGTGCCGCATTTTTCCCAGACTCCTAATTTTATTATTCCCTCTCAGAAGCGTTCCGTCTTTGTGCGCTAATGCGCGTGGATGAGGGCGCGTGCTCGAGAGCTCTGTTGTTTCCTTCTGTGAAGTCCGTCATAAAAAATATAAAATAAAATAAAAAGTACTGGCTGACAAGGCCAGACTACAGGGAGACTGGAAACAGAAGAGTGAGCAAAAGTTAAAAATGTATATTTTTTAACTATTAACACGAGCTGTTTGATTCCTTGAGTCCTTATTCATTTAGAGAAACGGAAACAAAATTCCACATGTCAGGCCTGAAGTGAATAGAGGAAACGCATAAACTACACAGACTATACGGGTGTGACATCTGTTTGCCAAAGTGATACTTAAATAAAAGAAACGATCAAGTTAATTGTTAATGACAATAATAATTACTTTTATTATTTTTCCCACCGATGAAGCACTGAAAAATGTTGGAAATGTGGACTTCCATAATACAAACGCTGCAGCAGCAGCAGCAGCAGCGGGAGCTGCCGATTAAATGAATCCGCACTTTGCCTCTGTGTGCTCGGCCATGAAGCTGGAAGGCCCCCGGGACTTCCACCGGCTGGGTGCCGCATATTTAGTTTAGGGGGGAGGATGTAAATTGCGCTGTGCTCCCTAGTTAACAGGTGTTTTCCAACTGAGTTTAGGCCCGTGTGTGTGTGTGTGTGCACGCCTGCGTGTAAGCGCAAGGGAGTGCATAGAGTGGCACTTTTTCTGTTTAAATTTATGCCGTCTGTTTCTGTGAGAGCTTCATTTTAAGAGGAGTATTTACAGCCGCTCGTGGCGGCAGAAGTAAACGCAAAATCACCTCGGCGTCTTTATTCTCCTCTTTTTTCTTGTTGTCCTTTTCAAATAATTCTTTAGTAATTGTATTATTTGAATTGATAATCGATATAAATATGAGTTCCAATTTGAAGACTAAAACGCAGAAGAGTTTAGAACGATGAGTGATGCCAAAGCTGTGGAACAGAAGTCCTTCATAAACTCCCCTTTGCGCTTTTTGTGATGCATTAAAATCTGACTGATGTGAGTGTTTATTAAACCCCAGCTAACGGAACCAATATGCGGCCGTTTGAGCCCCATGCCCTCATCATTACGAGCGTTAGTGCTCCAGAGCAACAGTAACTTTCACTGAAAACCGCCGGTGGAGGCATTCAGTGAGCTGGAACCCCTGCTGCCTTCATGGGAAGAACTAAAGCCGAACTTTTAAATAAATATAATCACAGCAGGCCAGCGACTGACGCTTATAATCGCCGGTTAATAAGACAAAAGTGGTCCCAGAGGAGCAGCAGAAATAATAAGGCTGTAAAATTTGATTTCATTTCTCTGACTGAAGGCTTTGGCGATAATTCAGGTGGCTTCGAGCAGCTGTGATCCGTCTTTATCTACAGTGATGATGTTTAAAGTTTACAAAGTTCAGCCTTTGGTTGCAGTGAGATCGCACCGTGCGGCTGTAGTGCGGTCGTGTTTGGCCATGGTAATGTATGCACAATGTCATACACACACGCACGAAATAATGCGAGCGCTTTCAAGAATCTTGTTCTTGTTTGGGAACCTCGCATATGCGCATGCACGCGCACATACATAAAGAGACAAACAAATATAAACGCACACGCATTCACGCGCACAAGCATAAAACTCGCTGTCCAAGCGGAGACAGACCGAAGAGATTTGTTTATATAATTATGTATATATATATATATATATATATTTCATTCTTTTCCACGCGTGGAAATCTCCTCGCGCAGCACTTACGGCGCACAAATCCCCGAAAAAAAAAGTTTCCCGACTCGAAACGCGCTTCCAAAGCGGAGAGAAGCGGCGGAAAGGTGTGGAAGCACAAACTGTGTGAGCTTCAAACCCAACAATAACAACAACAACAACAACAACACAAAAAGACTCCGAGTGTTACTCACCTTGCCGTGGATGAATCCGCTTTTCATAAAGACGACTCTCGGGTTTCCGGCTTCTTCTTCTTCTTTTTTTTTATCCTCACAAAAAGCTGAAAACTTTTCTGCGGGTAGAGTATCAGCAGCTCTGGCCCCTGTGGCTCTTGCGCAGCAGCGCCGGAGATAACGGGAGGCGCTTTGGACAAGCAAAAGTAGTTAACACCTCCCTGTTAGTTTACCAAAGAGCAGCCGGAGAGGAGGAGAGGAGCGCGAGGGAGAGAGAGAGAGAGACAGAGAGAGAGAGAGGGTGACTTTCCACAGACACACTGTAAAGTGGGTATCAATAGCGCAATCGCGCGTGCAGCCCCTCTGCCGAAACACCGAGAGGGACGATCAGTGCGAGAAAGAGGACTGAAGCCGGCGAGAGAGCTCAGGATCGCAGAGACAGCGGCAGGCAGTGGTGGCGTGAGGGGGGAGGGTGGTGTGAGAGTGTGTGTGTATGTCTGTGTGGAGGGGGGAGGGAGGGGGGTGCTCAATAGCGACGTGTGTGAGGCTGGAGCTGGGCTGCGCGAGGCTCTGAGAAGGGAGTGTGGGGGTGGATGGGGAAGACGGGGGAGGGAGGGGGTGTCCAGAGTCCAGTGAGCTCTGAGGTGCAGTGCTGCCGCGCAGCGCTCGGGTCGCTAAATGACTGACAAACACACGCAGACCGTCTGTGTGCCCCGTCTCGGGTAAAACTCCACACTTTCACTTCATAATCGTTTGCGAACCATTTTGATGTGAGCGTGTTTATCGTGCGTGGCCTTCACAGCGGCCCGAGTCAGGAAAGCTCTATTTCCTTCCTTGGAAACGAAAGAAAGAAAGAGATATCTCTTTTAGTAACCTAAAAGTGTTAATATCCCAAAAGCGTTTATTGTGCTTTTACCCCGCACAGATTAACATTCCTGCCGTTTTAATAACTTAATCTAAGTCGACGTTTCGTTTTCGAATTCCACAAAAATAAAACGTAATTAAGGCTTTAAAAGTGATGGTTTTTTTGTTTTGGGGTTGTTTTGTTTTTGTTTTTTGGAGGGGGGGGGGGTGTTTGTTTTTTGTTTTACGAATGACCGACCTCGCGCATGTGTGGAGACTGTTTCTTAACACCACACCATCCCATCGTCCCCCTCTTGCCTCTCCCCTCTGTCTGGTGTTTCGTTCCCCTGGGTGATTTCCACTGCGCTTTGTGCGCAAAGTGAATGAATTATCCCCCTTCTCTCTCTCTCCCTCTCTCTCCCTCTCTCTCTCTGTTTTCCTCTTTCACCAGATGGAGAGACTTCTATTTGCCATAAAGCCAATGAAGTCCACCTCTTAACAAAAAGAGGTGGACTACCAGACAGTCTTATAAAGTGCGCACTAGAGACTCAAGTTAGTCACACAGAAGGAAGTTCACTAAACCCGGAGCTGTGCGCTAAAGTCCCAGCCAAGATCAACCAAACCTGCAGAATATTAACAAGACAGATGATTTTTTTTATTAAGTTGAGAACGTATTATTATCATTATTATTATTATTATGACATTTAGTACTGCAATACAGTACTACATTTATTCAACTCAGCCCTTAAGGTAAACGTTTTTTAGGATTCTTTGAAATGTATTTTCCTTAGTTTATGTCTTTTTTCGCAGCACCTGGTATAATCCGCCTTTTTTAACTAGAGTCCTATTTCTGAAAATAAAAAAAAAGGCATTTGGAGTCTGCTGAAATTACTCAAACTCAAAGACACAATGAGTATATGTGCATGTTGGACTGAGTGAAAGACAGTGAAGGCGCTTTGCTGTCCCCTGTCTCCTTCTCTATTACACTCCTCTGCTGGTCAGACGTGGAATTGACCAACATCACAGACTGCTTTACACACTTGTCTTCTAGTCAAACTCCTTGTGTGCAAGTGGTGCAGTTTATCTGCTGGATTTAAAAAAAAAAAAAAAACTATCAGAAAAAAACTACGTATGGAAAAAAAAATCACTTTGTGACACCTTCAACAAAAACAAACAAAAACATGAAGGAGTGTGGATTGAAAAAAGGCATTTTTAGTGTACGGACACAAAATAAAGGGGGACACTAAATTTAGTTTTATATCAGAATTCCTGGCAATAAAGATTTATCACAGAAGAAAGCCCACTCATCCTTAATATGCCACAAATAAGTAAAAGATCTGAGACCTATAAATCACTCCTCTCTAAGGGACGGTCATTATTATACAACTTTTTCTCACATCAACATTCAAGACAATCTATTTCAGAGTGCAAACAAGAATTCCAGGTCTGGTGCGAGGATTAACAAAATGAAAACAATTAACAACTTGTGCAGATTAGACCTGCTTCTTCAGGTCTTCATACATGGCCTCAAACATATTTAGTCAGAGTGGTTGCATTTCCAGTGGAACTCACACTTTGATCTGAGTTTCACGCTATAATATACTGATGTTTTAGCTAACAATACCGTGGGAAACAGGTTTTGTGTGTGTGTGCTGGGTGGTCTCCAAACACATGAGGGGCAGCAGCAGCAGTAGCAGTGCCATTAGTGATGTGTTGTCTTGCTAATAGGCTCAGTTTGGAGTCAATGGGCTGACTGAGGAAGAGGGCCATCCATGTATTAGATCCCCCTCCATTCAAAGTCTAATGGCACCCTTAAGTCCCACCCCCCCAATGTTTTTAAATGCTGCCTCTGTGTGTATTGACTAGGAAGCACTTTCATTCACCTGCACCTGTTTCACTGCTCAGCTATCTGTGCTGCCCCCTCACTTTTAGCTGAACATGACATCACTCGAAATAACTTCCTAGTAAGAAGTTAAAACTTGACCAGTTTTAAATGGTGCAACTTTAAATGAGCTGTGGGCATCTGTTTGCTTACAGTTTGGACCGGAGGAAGAGCCACTAAAATTTTGACGACACAAAGGTTAAATTGGGTTTAGCTCGAAAACTAGTATGTGCTGGTTTTCAGAAAGATTCTTGGGGAGTCTCTCATCATTAACTGTGGTTTTGTTGACGCTCCGTACCTGTGTGGACTGTGTGGCTCTATAACAGCATCACACTATTTCCCTGGTGCTCTCAATAAAGACAGTCACAGTTTTAACAAATGGCACCCTTTAACATTGCTGGCTGTGCTTTAAAATGCATTTCTCATGTATTTGTGAACACACAACCACATTCACCTGGCGTCTTGCTACTTGGGTAAATGGACAGCTGAGGGACTAAATCACCACCTGGTCACTGATGGATAACCACTTAAGCCAAGGTCACTTCAAGAACTGCTAGAAGGCTTTGTGAAATTTAATTTCAATAAGCAATAATAATTTAATCAGTAAGAGTCTGCATCCCCAACATGATCATAGAAACTTCTGGGCAAGATCGCTGGATTAAAACAGCAGAAAAGTATCTGCTTGGACTCCCAAATCCTAAGTTTTACATGTTATTAGACTTGGGTTAGGTTAACATCAGGACTCGTTCTTTTCTCAGCAGGTTTCTTATATCCATCTGAACTGAGTCATGTTTTGGTGTTATGAAACCCCTGACATCTCCAAGTGATAATGAAAAGCCGAGCAGACAGCAGAGGGCCAGGACTGCCCTCTCGCAACCTGCTTTCACCTCGGCTTGGCTGGGTTTATCCTTAAATTGAATTCCTTTTTTTTAAAGCTCTAGAAGAGGCGGGCTAGACTGAGCCGAGTGCAGTGGAGAGGGTGCTGAGACAAGCTGTGCTCTGCCTTTGTTTGTGTTGCTTGTTGGCTCCACTATCAGACATTTGATTTAAATGGAAAAGCACAGAAAACAGGTGCAGTGAAGGCATGTTGCATCTTTTTTTTTTTTTTGATCTGGCTGGTCTATAAACAGATAAAGACAATGCTTCATATCAGGAAGCCCTTCTGTATTTTATGGTTTGAACCCATAATCCTTTGATATTTTAAGGCAGCTCATACTTGACCCTCCCTACCACCCAGTGACTTTAGAAATACCCTGTAATGTCCTTTAACACCACATGGGACTTAATTCCTTGAACAAACCGTGTTTGAGTGTGATTTAGAGCTAATCTGGACAGGCGACGGTCATTTCTATCTTTCCTTTAATAATTTACGATTGGTGGAATTTATAGCACTGGCTCCCCAGCCGTGCATGCCGCCAAATCCATATGTCTGTAATATAATGAGATTTTAGCGCAGCGAGAGTATAAATTATGGTGTGATTTGTTCTCTTGCTGTTTTGTCAGGGCACAGCCTTTGAGAGTGTGTGTGTGTATGTAGCTTGGGGACATGGCTGGCATTTGGCTGCCACAACGCTCTAATTGCTGACGTACACACAGATAGATGGGACCTGATGGTTGGTGTCGCCACTGGAGGGAGAGAGGAGGAGGAAGAGATGGGAAAGGAGAAAGAGGGGAGAAACGAGGGTTTAGGAAAAGAAAGAGGACAGATCAGGAAAGATGAGGAGGGGAGGAGAACAGGGAAGCAGATCGACGGATAGACACATAGAGAGACAAGTGCGAAGGAGGGATAATGTCATATGGCTGGAGATCGAACTTCCTGCAGCTCCACAGCCAAGCGGGTAACCACACAGAGGGAGCCACATTTAGAGAAAAGAGAAGCAGAGACGGAGAGAGGAGGGCCAGACTCTGCCACATTCATCTCCCTCTCAGATCCGATGCTCCAGGGAGCTGTTGGAAAATGAAGAATTACATGGCCCTGATCAGATTACATTACCGAACAAGTGATTACATGCATTTGACTCTTGTACAAAGGAACAAAAATGAAGGAAGGGAAGGGAAACATACATGATCTGATTAATTATGTAATTATTTGGTATTTGCTCTGGCTATGATACATGGGTAACGTTCTGAGGGAAGGTAGACTGGTAATTTCATCAATGTTTCACTGCCTGCCATCTAAACCTGCCTTCATATAAATGTTGAATTTGTTCCAGTTGCCAGTGGTAGAGTTGAATACTGTACGCTTAAAGCATTTTCTATCATCGTATTTCATCGGCACGACAAAAAAAAGGGAAAAGACGTGGAATCAGAAAACCTATGAAATACAAACGTTTGACAAAAAGAATCATACTTGACGTGCCAGTTTCAGGCAACAATTCCTACTAAGACTGATCACCAGGTAATTATTGTAAAAGTAAACTATTTTTAAATATCCTCTATTATGTGACATTAGTAACATGATATCTGTGTCAGCTCTGTATCCAAGACTCACGTCCCTCTCACCGAGATTAAAAAAAACTGCAGAACTTATCAAAAAAAAAAAGAAAAGAAAACTTTTTTCTTAAACTAACAAAAAACTGTAGAGTTAAGTTCAGAGAAATATTGAGGCTGTGACAAAATTACTATTAAGGCTATATGACTGAAGGCCGTGACGATGGTTAGACAAAAACAGTTTTCAGCAAACAATAATATTTAACAATAAAAAATGGTACTTACAAAATCTGACTTGTTAAATGGCCATATAGCTCTCTGAGCTTTAGAGCAGATCAGAATTTTTCTCTCAAACTCAAACTTTTGCTTGCTTTAGTTCCAACAATAACTTCTAGTTTACTTTGATGCCTGTTGAGTATTACGTTTGCACAAAGCCTCACATTCACCATCGCAGGACAACATTTATGTTACTCAGACCACAGCAGTCTGGAAAATATTGCATGTATTTTACAACATAAACCAATTGTCTATTATAGCTCCAGAACAAGCTAAAAGAAAAGAAATAAACTAAAGTACCATTATCTATCTATCTATCTATCTATCTATCTATCTATCTATCTATCTATCTATCTATCTATCTATCTATCTATCTATCTATCTATCTATCTATCTATCTACCTACCTATCTATTACAGTCAGCACATGATGTTTTAATATTGAGCCTCAACTGGAAGTGGAATCTGTCAAGTTACTAAAATCATGTACTAGTGCTTCCCGTTAGTAGTGTTGTACACCTTGTTTTATACCAAACAAAGTAATAACTATTTATATGAGAAGAAGAAGAAAGAAAAAAAAAAAGAAAAATCACTTTGTAGTAATAACAATGCCTTCAGAAGTCTTATATAAGTGTTCACCTCATATTTACGCATCTCTATATGGAAATCAAATTTTGTGATATTTCTCGCCCCAGTAATGAATTATACTTCCTTTTCAGGGGATTGTTTCCGTACAGCTTAGCATTTCAGATGGGTTTTTTTTTCTTAAATTTCAGCATTATATCTATAAACCTGTCTATAAATCTACACAATAAACAAGCCACAAACAAATATACGATTAGATGACGCTTGTGCAGAAATGTGTAATATTCAGCTGGCTTCAAGACTGGGAACGATCACAGTGTATTTTCTCCCTCACTGCTCCGGTCGCGCCATCATCTTCAAACATCCACGGGGAGTGACTTGTTATTTGCTCTGAGCTGTCTGCACGGTTTGGCTTTTTGATTAGAGAAAGACAGAAAGAAGAAGCGAGGGAGACAGAGGAAGAGAGCCGAGATAGTGAAGAGAGAGACAGCCTTGAGGCACATGTCAAGCAATGTCACAGATAATCACACATTGTCTTAAAATAGCTTTGAAAATGACAGTGTTAGGGCTGGGCTGGGGAGGGTGCAGGAAGGGTTTAGGGGTGTGTGAGAGATGCACCAGAGCACATGTACCCTAATTAAAGACCAGATAAAGTTAATTTCTGACATCTCCCAAGGGGAGAGGCTTTTATCAAGGGCAACAACAAAATATGTTATCTGTAAAAGTAAGATGGGAGTTGGAGCGGGGCTAACGTGACTATCTAACACACTGCACTTTTATCTGACACGCGTCTGCTTTGTTCTCTCAAAAAGAGGAAAATATGAGGGTCGCTGCAATGACAGAAAGAGAACGACTAATTTTCTCAGCCAGTCAGGTGAAGATGGTGAAGAGGCCTTCTATCATGGCCCATCTAGTAAAACCATTAGATTTCACTCCAACTAACTTCCACATTACTGCTTCCACTAAATTGTCCCGGTTGCAGTCTGAGGGACTGGAACGTGATTGTTACATGTTGGTTAAAAATGTCTACTTTATCCACACAAAACCCTCCTATTTACTGCACTGTGCAGTGCAGTCACACAGGTCAAGTCTGTAGGAAATCTGTTTAAAAACAAATTTCATTTTATTCAAAATTAACAAAAAAAAAAGAAAAGAAATGCTCAGTGTCTGGCACTGTTACAACAAAATGTACTGACTGGCTCAGAGTCTAGTGTTAACTCTAGGTGGAACCTAAAACAAGACCATGTTGTGCCAAGATGCTTATATATACATGAGCTTAAGACTGTGTAGGTGTGCCTCTGCCATCAAAACAGGCAAATCCCATGTATGTAAATCAGGGAAATTTGAAGAACAGGTCACTACCCTGGCTCTTTGTCATGTTCTTAGAGCCTGTAATGAATATTTTTGTTGTGTAGTGTCCTGCTAAAGTAGACTACTTTTGTTGGTGGGGGCGGTGTGCTTGGTCATCAACAACTTTCAGGTAGGTGGTAAACAGGTTAAAGTAACATACACATGATTGCCAGGACACAGAGTTTCCCATCAGATAACTTGATGGTAATGAGATAATCGACTAATTTACTTATGCCTCAGTCATGCAGACCTAGAGAGAGGTCAGCGACTACTCTGCAACCTCCAGTCACTAGGGGAAAATGTGTATTCCCTGACAGCTTGGGTAGTGGCTGCTGGGTGAAATCGGTCACAAGCATGGTGCTGCACCACAAACCTTCTTGTGACTGCTTTGGTCACTGGCAGATTCCCACATTTGCCCATAGTTTCCATGGAAGATGCTGACTTGTCTGCAAATTTAGCACTGAGTGCTTGTGAAATTTGAAAAAGTGCAACACAAACCTGAAATGCAGATTGTTTGGCTTTGTAGTTAAAAGTTATGCCCTACCACACAAACCGACAGGTTGGTCTGTTTGTTTGTATGAGTCATTAGCGAGCAGTGTTGGTCAAGTTACTTGAAAATAGTAATTAGTTACTAATTACTGATTACTTCTCCAAGAAAGTAATCCTGTTACTTTACTTGCTTACTTAAAGTATTAGTTACTTTATTCCTTAGTTACTTTTTAAAAACATGATACACAACCTGAATACATTATAAAGCAATAGACCTTTCAGCCCAATTCTCTTTTTTCTGCTTAATCCATCATATAAAATTAAATCAAATGAAAAAGTCTCTTTTTAAAAATTGTTTTATTAGTTTTAATCTTTTAACTTTATGCTCATTGCATTAAGCAGAAATGTAATTATATGCAACAGTCTCTGACTGGAAGAAATTTGTTTTAACATTTAAACCTATTTCCTGCATATTCCAGCGTATCAAATAAAACAATTTTTTGTCTTTACACTCACTCTTTCAAATAGATGCAAGCAGGGGCGATTCTAGGATCAGAGCTTTGGGGGTGCTGAGCACCCAGAGAGCTACCCATCCAGGCAAGGTAAACTTTACTCGTCACGATGAGACTTCTTCCCTGTCTCTGTTAGTCCCTGCATCCTTAAATGTCTCCAGTTGTCCCGAGTTCCCTCTGACTGTCTCGTTGGTGCATTTAAACCTGTTCCTCCCTGTCCTTATCGTCTGTTGTCTTCATCTCCATTATCAGTCATCATAATTTTACCATCTCTATGCAAGTCTGCAAATTTCTTTATTAAATCATAAGATTCTTAAATTCATCAAGTCTCTCTGTGCCTGGGTCCTCGTCACAAAACATGACATCACTGTTTTGTACATTTTAACACAATTTAATCCTCACATTTGTGAAAGAAAAGCAAAACACTTTTTTGAAAAGTTTGTAACAAAACCATCAAATCTGATAAAGGTTATTTAAATGCTGCAAAAGAAGAATGGATTGGAATTAAAAAAATAATAAAAAAAAATACATATCCTAACCTTAATTACTGCGGGAGAATAATGAATGATGCTCATAGTGAGTAAAAAGTAAACTGAGTGCATTTTTTGGACAGAGATTCACTTTTAAAGTGTATGTATAATATAATACAGATACATAAAAATACACTCCAAAAATAGAAGAGTCCTTGAAATGTACAAAATATTATTAAAAAATTTGAAAAATTGAGACACCTTGGCCTATGGTACAATGTATACAATGTATGAAAAGATCTTTAGTGCAGATACTACTATGGCCCTGCAGATTTTTTCTTTTCTTTTAACATATGTCGCCTCACCTTGAGGTTGGCAAATCTGTCTATCACATTTTGGTGGTCAAGTCTCTCAAGCATCTCTTTCTCAACTGACATCACAGCCAGGTGCTGGAGTCTGCTTTGACCCATGGTCCTTCTCAGCCAGGTATGGAGCTGACTCAAGACACTAAAAGACCTTTCACAGCTACAGCTGCAAACTGGGTTTGTTAGGGCAACCTGAACAACAGTTTTCAGTGTGGGGAAGATCCGATTATCCAGAATATTGTACAATGTTAACATATCTGGGATGGCACCAGCCTCACTCTTGAGCTTCAAAACGTTTTTGGCAACCGTGACTTCCTCTGACTGAAGTTCAATATGGTAATGCAGTGCCAGGCTGGCAACCCAGTTTTTTTTGCAGATTCTGTATAGCAGCTTTAATATAGGGAGAACACAACTTCCAGATTGTATGAGTAAAATTAGTTGGGTTTTTTTCTTTGCCAGTTTAACAGTTTCTGTTTTGCCTGTTAGTACTCCCTGTCTGTTTTCTTACCTGATTCTTCCTGACCTTGTACTTTCTCCTCATGTTCTCCTCTTTCCTCTCTCCCTCTTTGGACCGACAATCATCCACAAATAGATTGTATTCAATTACATTTTTATAAAAACATACTATTAAGATCACTAATAAAAAAGTCCTCTCTCAGTGTACTTTCAACCAAAAGGCAAATAACCAAACCACATGTACATCTAATAAAGGATATAAATACTGAAACACTGATCCAACATTATCCTTTATTGATGGATCATTTGATCCTACACTTTTACCTGAATGTGGCTCCTGTTTTTGAAAAAACTTCCTCATATCCATTATGAACCTGGCTGTCTCTCTGCACACACACACACACACACACACAACAGGAGTTATAAGGTTAATGGGTATCCAGTCAGTTAGCTAGTTAGTACCTTGGGTTTAATATCAGCACATGCACATATGACAAAATAACCAGTTTCTCTCATTTACATTTCAAACAGGACAGTGGTAACAACAGCAGGCTACGGACAATGTTAAGTTTTAGATTTTAATTAGGCTATATAAATTTCAATGGGAGCAACAGGACGATCAAATATTGCTGATTTTACTACAGAGCAGGACGGATTATAGGGTAGCAAACATCGTCGGGAAACACGTTTTCAACACTGCAGGTTACCTGGGTGTAATGTTTTTCAGCTAAAAAGAAACATGGCCTGACTCCTACCTAACTATATAAAGAGTAACTGAAGGTTAAATGCAGCTAATATGTCCTGTTTTAAGGCAGGCGCTTCCACGTCCGCTCCGCTGCGTCTCAGCCACCATCGCTCTGGGAGCAACGGAGCTAGAGCCAGAGTAGGGGAAAGACGAGCTGGAACAAACCATTTTCGGAGGGGGGAGGGGTTATCTATACTTTTGTTGTTAAAATGTTCCATCTCAATTATGTACTGTATGCTTTTTATATTTTTAGTAGTGTGCCACACAAACAGCAAATATTGTCAAAAAAAAGTAAGAAATCTTTGGGGGTGCTTTGATTCATTCAGCACCCCAAAAATGGGCTAAAATCGCCCCTGGATGCAAGTAAAACACAGCAAAAATAAATAAAATCAAAGATTCAGCAGCATTAAGTCCTGCCATTCTTAAACCTGTTTTTACCTGTTTAGCAGGAGTGGGGCTGGTGGAGGTTTGCCCAGTGCCACAGTGGTCATGTCAGTGGGGGGATCCGGGGGTTTCTCTGTGAATTTCACATTCCCGTGGCAGATGCTCGGTGCTTGCTCAGATCTTTAGTTTAATTTTTCGCTGCAGAAAAAAGTTTTCTTCCCATGCAGAGTGTACAGCAGACGCTATTGTTTTTGTCACTTTTTACGGAATCAAACTCAAAGTAATGTCAGTACTTCTAAGCTTTAAATATTGCATGGTCGTACTCTCTCCCACACTCCATATTATCCATTGTTGATCTACACACGTCTGTTTCTGCCATGGACGTCGCACGCTCGTACATCATGACAATGAATCACAAAATCACAGTTTGGTAACGCAGGAACGCAGCGTGCTTACGGGAAAGTAACAGTAATCCAGTTACTTTTTTGCAATAGTAATCCTTTACTCATTACTTGAAAAAGTAATCAGATTACAGTAACGCATTTTTTTAACATGTTACGTGCCCACAGAGATCCTATCACATCTCCGCGAGTGATAGACAAGTTGGTGTCTTCCACACAAAATATAGGCTGCCATTGAAAACAAACACAAGGAGGTTTTTAGGGCTGCAACACAGATGTTTGCAGCCAATTTAATCTGGTGATAGTAAGCAACCTCCCACAAATAGTCACTAATCCTTTGACCAGTGGTTACCAGGAGGTCAGTTACTGGTCTATAGGCCCGTGTGATCGGGGCTTTGCAGTGGATTTCGCAGCAACTTCCAACAACTTTTAAGGAAGTACAGATTTGTCCCTATGTAACCGGTTGTCACCAGATGTTCTCCAGTCTGTGCAGCTGGTACATTAACCTGCCAGTGGTTGTAGCTGATCAGTGCATCTTGGACCAGCAGACTACAGCTACAAAACTTCGGAGCATATCACAATTAGCATGTTTATGTGGATTTTATTTGTTATTGTGTTAGTTTCTTATTTGTAACAAAAGTAATGTGTGAACTACAATTCAAAATAATGCTTGGGATGTAACACTTTTACTTAAAACACGCAGGCTGCAATGTATTTTTGGAAAATGGTCACCCTGTTTCAGAGTGGAAACATTTTTTGGATTAGCTGTTAAAAAACAAAAAAACAACCATCTAGAGAGAAATAAGATGGGATAAATATATATATGTTGGACTAAACAAACAGCCCAGACTTCTGTGCCTCTGAACACCACTTTTATTTATTTAATTTTAGAATGATTCACCCATCTACTCTATAGCCGGCAGAAGCTGGTAGTTAAGCTAAAAATAATGTTTATTCCTGCAGACGTTTAATGGTCCGTCAAATGGGATAACAAGGACGGCTGATTTGTGGGCCTTTCTCTGCAATTACCCAGCCTCCCCACTTCCTCCCTGTTTAAATTAAACAAGCCATTGATTTTATGCTGAATATTATTGTGCCATATTTCTGAAGAGCCCTTTTGATAGTGATATAGAGTGATTGGACTGAGACAGAGGCAAAGAAACACATATAAGGACTCAAGCAAACCAATATGGAGAAAAGCATATCAAGGACCTTTTCCTTGTGTATATACATATATATATATACATACATACATATATATATATATATATATATATATATATATATATATATATATATATATATATATATATATATATATTTATATAGTACCTATTTAAAATTGTATATTTAAAAACATTTCTTTTTGTATGCAAAGAGCAAAGTGAACCAGAGTCACATTCCTATATTCACATTATATTCACATATTTTTTCACACATTGCCAGCATTTGTTATTAAGATGTAGAATAACTTTAACAATTAGAATTAGAATTAGAGCTACTGTATCATGTTGAGCTGCTTAACACTCTTTGTCACTCAACACACTCTGTGACTTCACTTTAACAGTTCAATGCGAGATAAGCTTCACTCTTATGCTACAGTCACACTAGTGAAGACAGTGGTTGGAGCCTGAGGCACAACTAAAATTGTTGCGACCGTGTGAAACAAACTTGCAATCTTGTTGCCTTTTCTTGGACTCACCCATTCGTCAATTCAATTCCGTTTTATTTATTTAGCACCAAACCACAATAGTTGCCTCGAGGCGCTTTGTGTTCTAAAGTAAAGACCCTACAATAATACAGAGATTCCCATTCTATTTTTTTACTTAATATCCTTGGAACCCCAAGTAAGCCAGCAGTCTGAGAGCGTGGTGCTTTAGTGATATGGTACTATGAGGTCTTTAAGATAGAATGCGGTCTGATTATTCAAGACCTTGAATTTGTAAATTTGATTCTGGATTTAACAGGGAGCCATTGAAGAGAAGGAGAAATGTGCTCTCTTTCTAGTCCCTGTTCATGCCGACTGCGAAATTTCACTTCATTTATTTTTCTAAACAATCTCTATTTTTTGGATCCAAATAAACAGATCTGACCAATCAGATCACTGCTTTTGGTAAGAAATGTAAATTTCATTTGCCAGAACTTTTGAAAAATACTGTTTGAACATTTGTGTTTTTCAAATGTTCCTTTGCTGTTTGTTAAAGAAAACAGTGGTGTTATCCAAAATATTACAGATTGTGTTATTTTAATGTGAAATGTCACAATATTGGATGCTGGATGTATTTTTCTTAAAGAGTGTACTACATTTCTCAGTTTTAACACTTAGGCATTTGGGACAGCGCGGATTAATGCTGCCTTTGGTGGCCCAAATCTGTATTGGCCAGCTGCCGTGGACACACCAAAACAAATCTGCAGACTGTCCTGCCTGAAGATAGACATAGAAAAGAAGTCTGTAGGCTTGGCAGTTGAAGAATTCAAACAAAACAAACAACTTCAAAGATCCCTGAGAAATAGGAGAGCTTAAAATAGAGCCCAATTGGACGTCCTGCTTATAAAAGAAAACAAAATGAATTGTAGGGAAGAACACTGGAACAACATCTGCAAATTTATAGGGGAAACCCTCAAAGAGGAGCTCAAAAGTAGAAGAGTGAGGAGAAAAGTTCATGAGCTAGAAAATATGAATATGATGAAGAAAGAGGAAGAATGGAGGGAGATGGCAAACAATGTAGAAGAGAGGATCAAACCCCTAAACAACCAGCTACAGGTATGCATCCAGTACACACACGCACAAACAATCACGTCTGAGAAGGAAGTCAGATAAGGCACACCTCTTGATTGTGGTTACGCACCTGTGGCGCAGATAAAAAAAGAAAAAGAACTATAATAATCATGATAACTGGAAAATAAGGAATACTGTTGGGTTCTCCCCAGGGATGTGAACTAAAACTATGTCCTTCTTTAGAAGTTTGGCATACACAAGGTCCACATGTAGCATGATATTGTTAAAAGGTTTCAGGAAGAATTTAAAATCTCTATATTTCAGCTTCGTGGGAAATGTTCTTGACTCTGATAGCAATGGGGTAAAAGTCACCAGGGTCGGGGATGTTCTCAAAACAGCCTGTAAGGTCTTCGATGTACTCATAGGCAGGACAGATGGCAAAGCTGTGATAGTTCCTTCCAGTGCTGCTAGGTGTTGGTGGTCCATGGGCAACTACTTTACTGAGAGCAGCAGTACACTTTGGTGATCAGAAACAAAGGAAAATCCACCCAGGTGAGGAAAAAAAGGTTCTCATTTTGGCTATGTGGCCTGTTACATTGTTAGAATGAGCCGATATGGGCAGCAGTGGATGTGGTGGGCATTGGGTATTTGTCCTGGATCTTTCTCTGAACACCTGCAGCATCATCCCTCATTACGGCCTCCGCCATACACCTGGCAGATGAGCTTACTCTTCTGATCTTCAGAAAGGATGGCAGCAAGATACTCTTTTACAGCGGTAGCAACAGACTCAGCTGTAGCTGACTGCAGAAGGATGAACTCAAAAGTTCTGTCCTGGCATTCCTTCTGGCATCCGTATAGTGCAGCATAAGCACAGTTCACACTGTGTGGCAATATCCAAGGTCTCATCAGCCTGGATAGATAGAACGTGACTGCACTGGGCTTTATTGATGACATGCTCCATCACAACAGAAAGAATATAGGCCAGGAGCTTGGTCTGTAATCTGGGTCTCTGTGAACGTATTCGGTGGCAGCACGAGGCACTTAAGAACCTTTTAAGAACTTGATTACCCAAGAAACTCTCTATACGCATAATCCTCTAGGTCTGACTCGCAGCCATATTCTACGCCGGTGGAGAATGGATTGAAGCTACATTTTAATCACTTCTCATTGAATTGGGTGCACAGAATTTGGTACAATGAAAGAGACATGCAGCAGCCAAGGGTACATAAAGATCAAGACAAGCAAATGTGAAATGCAAATGTAATGTACAGTGTCTCACCCGTATGTGTCAAACGAATCACAAAGTTTTACTGCGTGCCAGGTTCACATTGTAAGTCAGCTTAAACTTGCCTAGTGAAATATAGTGCAGCTGCATGCGAACAATCACACACAGAGTCAAAGTCTCTGCTGCCAGTGAATTTTGAATTCTCTTCCACTGTGTTAGTCATGCTTCTGCAGGCGATTACATTCCATTGTTGTGTTTGAAGGAAAAATGAGATCACCTTTGACAGGTTCATCATGAAGGCCTTCTCGGGGCATTTTGTCTGACTTTGGTGGCCTGACAGTCAGCGACTCTATTAGCCACGGGTTTTCATCCAAAACACAGAACTGTGTCGCCCAGGTTTCTAAGCACATGCACATGAGCAGACACAACAGCCACTAAAGGAGTGAAGATTACACAGAGAAGTCAAGTGACAAATTCAAGTGGCCAGAAGAAATATCAATTCATTTAGGACCAGTGAGCAGCAAGCCAGCTGTCAGAAAGAGCGGGAGAGAGAGATCAAAGGGGCTTACCCCTGATATGACAGATGCATTAGAGTTGAGAGCAAGACAGTTAATTTTGTGTGTCAGTGTGAGTGAGTGTCGGTGTCGATTCAGCAGCACGTATTTGTGGCCACTACAAAAAAAAAAGACAACCGGTCAAGTGGTTAAACTCATTCACTGTGTTTTGGAATAATAGCAAAGATAAACACACGCATGGTGAGCTCAATATTGATAGTATTTCTTATATTTAAAGGAGAAAGCCACCAGTATTATTATAACAGCTACTCTGTTTGTACATCACCGTTTTCACAGAAATGATTTAAAATGATCAAACCAAAATGTAAAACGTAAAGCCACATGTGCGGTCTTCAGACTAAATGTGAAGTGAAGTCTATTCAAAAACCTAAATCGACACAAATTCGGAGCAGGCCGTGTGAACTGAGGCAAATTTGCATTTACGCTGCTTTGTTGGGAAAGGCTATTGACTTGGATTCTCCTGACACCACTGACGATCAGAAATGGAGGATGATTTTATTGTTACAATTTGAAGGCAGCTGAGGATATTAATAAAGACCCATTGCTTTCATTTAGAGATCCGAAAAAGGAGAGGTCTAGGAGAAAAGTAACCAAAATATGGAATATACTTTTTGATTGCATTCATCCAGCTACCAGTTGTAGGAGGTGGTTCTCCTCTTGACTGATAAGGGTGAATGTCCAGCAACAAGTAACTCAAGGAGCAGCTCTGCTCCATGTTGGGTTCAACACATCATATGTGGTTGTTGGTCTAGGTGTTCTAGAGAAACCTAGGGCACAATCAGCCTGACCTCAACACTACATATCTACACGGCCCTTTTTCCCCAAATTATATTGGTAACATGATGGGATGTAGGACAGTATTATACACTATATTATAACTATACCCGTCTTTTTGTCATGACAAAAGTAATGGGTGGATGAGTGGATACAAGTTGCCGTTCCCCATTAAGTCTTGATTATATTTAGTGACATAAACTTCGTCAGAGAGTGAGAACGTGGGTCTGTCTGGACTTGCCTGCACAGAATTTACATAACAATGTAACTGAGCATGGGCCCCAGGCGCTGGACTTCAAATAAGTAGAACAGGAATGACTACTCAGCCGTCAGGTCCATAGCTGCCAGGGTTCGTGTCCACAACTGAGTGTAATCAAAGCATTGTAAGTTAAAATGATGAGCTAAGACATATGGAAAGAATTTAATGTAGCGTCATTATTTATGTGATTTTAAACGCCTACCCATGAAGGTACTCTTGAGCCCCATTTCCACTTATATCTACTCGGACTGGTTTTCCATTACAAACCAGTACTACCTAATGTGCATGGTTGTCATCATAGCAGCGCATCCAAGCGTCCCATGCCGTAATTAATATGCAACACAAAAGCTACAGGTGGAATTCGAGGCAAGAATATACCTGCTGCTCATTTTGTGGCTTTTCGACACACTCGGGGAAACTCGGGCACTATTTTTTGTAGCCATTTCCTTTGTTGCTGGGTTTCAAAAATGGCAGTCTTAATTTTCGTGACTGAGACATTCTCATGAGTCATGAATCACCAATGCGAACCACAAGGACATCACTTCTGCCCTTCACACGCCACTATAACCACACTTGGATTAAACACTAACAGCTTGAATAATACCATTTTTAATTGTATTTGGTATTGTTCGTATGGTTAAATGACACTGCTGTAAAACACTTTTTTTAGTAGTTTTGCTCCATTGCAATACATTATATGTAACCCACAGTTTATTGATCCTCATGCATGCTCATAGCATGGATCTCAAACAAGAATTATTGTCTACGCCACGCTTTATGGTAAACATACGCTCATTGTAACAAACATGTGTGTCCATAATGTCCTTGAAATTGAAATAATAGTAAAAATCAAAATAACAAAGCCATAACGGGAATGGTTATGCTTATGGCTAAATCAATATTCATGTTTATATTAGGCCAATATTTTGTGAGAGGCAATTACTGCTGTAGTGAAATGGTGTCATTGTGTGTGAAACAAAATGAGTTGGAAGTGTGGAACATTTTGATTAGACCTTTTCAAGGTGATCTCAGGACATTTTTATGTGTCACTTCTTCCCTCCTCTCGCCCCATCTTTCTCAATTCTTTGATGAACGGAAAGAAGTGTACAGATGTTGAAGTATGCTGACATGTCCTTGTGGAGGGATTTCAAGCATGATGCTAATAACAATAATTAGCCCTTAAGTGTTTGTTGAGGGGGAGGTAAAGACATGAATATTCTCTCATTGTGCTCGTGTGTGTGCATGTGTGTGTGTTTTAGGACAAATGGCTTCCTTGTCTTCTTAAAAGGACAAATTAGCCGTAATTGCTTGTTTCAGGGGTCTGGGGATGAAGGCAGCTTTTTGCTACTTCATTATGCCTGTTTTAACTCTTCACACACACACACACACACACACACACACACACACACACACAGTTAGCCCATTGAATCGATTAACAACATAATATTGTGACTATTTATGAGCAAAACAGCAATTAAAGTGAATAAGGGTACATTTACTCTATAATTAAAATTGCTGAGCTACTAAGGACCAATAGAACTGAATGCAACTGTTTATGACAAAAACTCGCATTGCAATTATCAAGAAGAGGTTAAAATGCTGCACGACTGAAAGCATGGTAAGTGAAATACATTGGGATTAATATAATTCATCTTTTAGTTGGTGCTTAAACATAGGTACTAAATCCATTCACCACTTACAGCAATCAAGGAGGGGAAATTTTCCGATGTGCAAAGACAGACTCTCCCATCAGCTTTGATTAGTGTTACAGTACATCTTTCCTGACTGTTAGATATTTGAGAAATTATTATTAATAACAAAATAATTTCCACAGATTAACCCCATTCTGGCTTTATTTCTGATCCCCTGGCCTTTAGGAAATTGATCTAGGGAAAGATTGATGGCTCTCCTGCTGTTTTAAAACATTTGTCCTTGCTGGTCTGTTTCTTTTTCTTTTTTTCATCTTCTATTGTACCACAGTTACAAGTCCATGTCTGTTGAACGATGCAGATGTATCTCTGAATGTCACATTGAAACTCAGTACCTTTTAAATATTAAAAACATAGTTTATGCAATAGGGTTTTCACTAAGTTCACCTTTGGCATTGGGAGCAAGCAAAACAGCAGCTAGGACAAAGCACTATCATTCTGCTAATCACCATTGTGCGAGGTGATATTGTATCGATACATACAAATATGCATATTTTGTTAAATGAATTAAAATACTCTGGGAAGACTATGAGCAGTCTCATGCACCACCACCCTGAGGTAACGTTAGCCAAGCAAACTTCAAATCAGCTCAACCGAAAAACTGTCTAACACTGGACAGCTTGATGAAGTTACCTCTCATTAGCAAGCTAATGGCTCAGTCACATGTGTAAAAACAGGACAACAACCTCCATGAATCTAAAAAAAAAAACTTGGTGGCTGCCTGGTAATTATATTGTGATCGATTGCAACTTGTGGTGACTAAACACAAGACCACTGCAAAGGTTGCCTGATGGCGACCTTTCTGCAAACATTTAGAGTTTGACTTAGAGTCTCTGCAGTCACTCTCAGAAAGATTGTCAAAGGTTTCTGTTAAATATGCATTTCTGTCCATGCAGACAACAGATATGTGGTTTTTGATTTCTCACAGTTAATTGCTTTATTATCAGAAACAGATTGCATGTAATTGCCAACTTGACCCCATTCAATTGCAGACTGAAATCAGACTGCTAGCGATGATATGCTCAACAATCTCATTTTGCAGCCATGAATAACTGAAGTGATTTCATTTTATCTGATTGAACGACAGATACTGAGTTCAACTTTGAAGACATAACTTGCAGTTGAAAAAATGTGTGTGGTAAATCGCATGATATTGCAATACTCCGCATATCACAAAATGTTAAAAATCACGATATTATTGTCTTGTGAGAGAAATATTGTGATAATTTTGTATCATTGCATGCCTGATGACTCCCACCTCTAATCAGTATAGTGTTTATAGAGTGTTTTAGTACAAAGTTAAAAATACAAAGTGGCCTACACTGATGTGCTTTAAAGTTAATTTTCTGGGAAAATTCACATCAGACTGCAGCATAGATGATGGAACAGATTGTGAAGTTCTTTAAATTAAGCTTAAATCAAGAGGTTTGGTCTTGTATGGAGCACAATGAGCAACACTAGTGTTCATATATAGTGCCATACCTGTACTGTGTGCTTTGTGTTTAAGTGCGAAGGAGGTGTGAGCTGCTTCTTAATCAGTGCAGTTTTGTCATGTTTATGTCAGTTAGGGAGGTAAGTTGTATTTTTGTTTGTTCTTGTGATAGGGTGATAGTGTTCTTTATACATATTTATTTGTTGTTTTTGCCTTTACTCACCCCAAGATGGTGCATAAACAGTCTGTCGCACCAGAAACAGGAGAAGGATCACAGAAAGACCATTTGGTACAGCTATAAGGTTGCATTCAGACAGCAGGGCTGTGTGGAAAAGTACGTCCCTCCTTCATTTTAATGAGGCTACAGCACCAAAGCAGTAAGGCTGACAAAACAGAGATTTCTTTCAGGAAAACACAGAGTAGTGCAAAAATAAATTAATAAATAACTGAATTAAAAAAAAACTGAATGAGAGAAAATGCCAAGTAACTGTGTTGAAACTGCTTGTTTGGCCAATCAAATATCACATAGTGAAGATTCAGATTTTTACCTACAAGATTCAGACTTTGCCAGCTTTATAGTTACACAGCCAGTTGATGTTCAGCATTTTAAGCTAAAAGATGACAAGCATTCTGGAAATGTGCAATAGCTTTGCTTACTGCCCGCAGGAGAACAGCATTAAAAACACTACGATGAATAATGTGTGTAAGGGTTTGCATCCTTGTTATGTCTTCCATCAGTTCATACTTGACACAAGAATGTGGAGTTTGTTTCTCTATTTGTGTACCTGTGTTCCCTGGTCTATGAAAGTGATGACCTTAAACCATTGTTGAATCTCCAGAGAAACCGAGCTCTGCTTTTCTAATGCCCCAGTTCTCTCTGTTTTGCTGTATGGCTCAGACACCTGGCCACTCAACAAGACTCTCTGAGGCTAATTGGATGGATTCAACTCTCAAGCACTCAGAAGAATTGAGGGCACCTGGTACCACCACACGTCATACTGGGATCTCAGAACACAGCACCCTACTGCACCTGTCCTAGCTGCTCAGCAGCTCGTGTGATGGTTTGGACATCTTCAGAGACAACCTCAAAATCGACCTGCCAAGGCAGTCCCGCAGTTCGACCTTGCTGATGCAGGATGGAAGTGACCACAAGGAACTAGTAGTTTGGATCTTACAGATGCTTGGATTCCTGCCCAGGATTGCCTCTAGTGCAAGCAGTATCTCACGTTGGCTTGAAACTGCAGGAGACCTGATGATGATGATCATGATAAACTGTTATTTTTTTATGCCTTTTAAACATTTTAATAATATCTACCTTGAATGATAATATTGCTGCTAGTAAAAATAGTAAAATCATCCAAATCATCAGTATATCACTTAAGATATATGGCTCCTGCTTTTACCAATGCTACAGTTAAAGGGAATTTTTTAAGAACTCAGTCATATACAGTACAGGCAAAACATTTCAAAGTACATGAAATCAAAATACCTGTACATCTGTTGTAGAAATGAGATGAGGATGACTGTGTACACTGCACTATAGCTCTTTGGCATATGTAGTTCCAGTAAGATGTTTTAATATCTGCAATACCCCATCCTTTACAGAGTATTCAAGTCCTAAAATTGCCGCCTTTTCAAGGTCAATGAGGTTAGCAAGACCCTTTAAAAAAACAGCCCCAATGCCCCATGGGATATGAAGTTCCTACCTTGTAGTCAAAGAATTGTAAATGTTGACTGAGAGGATATCAGTCACCTCAGTGACTACAGGGTCACTATGGGGTATTTCCATTTCCTTTAAGAGGCTGAATGAGCTCTGCACAAACATGAGCAGATGGATAAATAGATAGATGAATGGAGAGAGAAAGCAGGTTACAGAGAGAGGGAGTGAGCATCCTTATTTATTGTTCATGTATTTTTAAACAGCTGAGCACTCGGGTCAAATGAGTAAGCAGGACTTAACCTGAGGGGAAAGGAAAAAAGTGCAGGAGTGATGGACAAATTGGACATGTCAGTGTGGCTGGACAAAGGAAATGCAAAAACTGTATGCAGAAAAAAAGTGAGTGTTCATCAACAGTGACCTCGATTCATACTGAAAGCTGTGTGAGAAAATGTGATTTTTGCAAAAGATGCAAATTCAGTTAACCATGTTCCAATAAGAATAAAATACTGAATCAAAGAATGGCTTTGCTGTACATTCGTTTAATCTCTTGTCCTTCACTACTATCCTTTTTTTCTCCTTAAATCTTACCAAGCTATAAATTATTGCATTACAGATTGCAGTCTGAAGCTTGTGTATTTAGGGGGAGGCAGGGTTAAACTCTGCCCAGCAGGTGTCTTGACCTCTGACCCTTAACCTTTACACACAAACGCACACATACACACCCTCAAGCATATGGCTGACTGATGTCTTTGAGATAAGCTCCGTCTCCACAGGCAATTGTGTGTGTGTGTGTGTCTGTGTGTGCAAGAGAGAGACAGAAAGAGTGGCAAAAAGAGAAGGTCTGCATTGATTTGACAAACTGGCAGACTAAAGACCAGAGGACTTCAATGGCCTTTGCCTTTTCTGAATGCACATGAATTATACACACCTGCAACGTCATGAAAGATGTATAGTGTATTTTTAAAAAATGCATATAAAAATATTAGAAACAGAAGAAGGAAAATAGAAAAAATAAACTGAAATTGTGTAATGTTGCTAATTACTGAAAACCTTTGGTAAAATAGGCTTCATATATGTAAGTAGCATTGTAGCATTACATCGGTCACTATAGACGTGCATTCCACGTATGAATCTGCTTTCTGAGAGCAAACATGATGGCTAAGAGGTTATGGAACTATTATTTGGAAGCCACAATTCCTTAATGAAAGGTGGACACTATGAACAGTGGGGGAAATAATTATTTGTTCCCCTGCTTAATTTGTAAGGTAACTCACAAAGAAATGAACAGCCTCTGTTGTCTAAGGAAGTTTCATTTTAAAGGAGAAACTCAGAATATCAACCAGAAATCCAGATTTGTTTTCCCCAAAAAGTCATAAACTGATTTATATGTCACTGATATGTCTCACACCTCCTGTCTGTGAGCCAATGTGAAACACAGATTGCAATCAATCAATCATTCAATCAGTCAGAGTTATCCCCAATCTGGACTTGTTATTTATGTAACACAACAATTGTCCACATAATCAACTTCTTCCATTCCAACCTCTTCACCACCATATGCAAAACCAAAGAGCTGTCAAAGGACATCAGGGCCAAGACTGTACACCTGCACAAGTCTGGAATGCACTACAAGACCATCACCAAGAAGCTTGATGAGAAGGCTACAACTGTGCTAATACTTAGAAATAGAAGAAATCTAAAATGAAACATCAATTGCCCTCAGCCTAGAGTGCAATGCAAGATCTTGCTTCATGGTGATGATCATGAGAAAGGTGGTGGATCAGCCCAAAATACATGGGAGGAGATTATTAGTGATTTGAAAGCAGTTGGGACCATAGTCACCAGGAACACCACTGGTAACACACTATGCTATAATGGACTGAAAGTACCCACAAGGTCTGCCTGCTCTAGAAATATGTACAAACCCATCATAAGTTTGTGTGAAAGTGCTATGGTCAGACAAAAGCAAAATCAAGCTCTTTGGCAGCAAGTCATCCTGCTGTGTTTGGAGGAAGAGAAATGCTGAGTATGACCCAAAGAACACCATCCCCACAGTTAAGCACGGAGGTGGAAACATTATTGTTTGGGGCTGTTTTTCTGCTAAGGGTACAGGATGACTTCACTGCATTTAGGAGCAAATGCATGGGGTCATGTAGTGCAAAATCTCAGACAAGAACCTCTATCCCTCAGACAGAACAGTGAAGATGGGTTGTGGTTCGGTCTTCCAGCATCACAGTCTTCCAAAATATACTGCAAGGCAACAAAGTAGTGGCTAAAGAAAAAGCACATTATGTTCCTGGACTGGTCTCCAGACTTCAATCCTGTAGAAAATCTGTGGAAGGAACCGAAACTTCGAGTTACCAGGCAGCAGCCAAGAAATCTAAAGAGTTTATGTAAAGAGCATTTTACCCACAGACATGTAAATCAAATTAATGTTTTATCTTTTTGTTCTGTTGATATTCTAAACCTCTCCATTGAAATGAAACTGCCATAACATTAGAGCCTGTTCTTTTTTTTGGAAGTGAGCAAACTTATAAATTTAGCAGGGGACCACATAATTATTTCCTATTATTATTTATTTTGTTTTGTTTCATAATGTTCTCTTTTGTTCATGCTATTTACAAAAGTCATCCTACTCAGTTCTAGTTAACCCTGTGAGGTCACTCAAAGTGAAGCTACTTAAGTAAAATATATAAGCCATTTATCTCCTATGAAGAAATTATTGTCTAATCTTGTAATGGCCAATCAAGTTCTATACATATTTTTTAGGCCAACCAATGATATGAGAATATATGTTTTGTTTTTATCTGTTGCAAAGGTAAACAGAACAATATTGTTTTAATCACAATTAGAGTTGACCAACAGATATAAGGTGCAAGTCTGTGTTCACCTTCGCCCCTCACCCTCATGCCGTTGCCATGGCATTGAAGTGTGATTAGAACTCTGGCTAACCAACATGGCTGACGATATTGACTTCCCGTCTGGTTCATGCAAACAGGATGTGACAGATTTAATTTGTTTGTCAGCTCACCTTAATTTAAACAGAAGGCTCAAAGTGGCAGAAAAGGAAAGACCGAAGGCAGCAGGCAGTGAGGGAATGAGAGAAAGGGCTTCACACAACACAGTTCCCTTCTGATTGGCTTACTTGGGGTTAAAATGAGTTAGCTCATGTGTGCTTTTGAAGGTGAATCATAGATGTTTCCCTTGTTCATACTGGGACTCCTTCAAAGAAATCATACCAAGCGCATATATATTCAAAGACATATTCAATGTTTCATAAGCTAATAGATTGACATGGTGTGTGTGTTTAGGATAAGTACAAGACCATCTGTTAGCAGTTTGCAGAAGATGAAGGAATAGATAGATAGGCAAACAACTAGGAGGAAGAAAGAGCAGAACACTGGAGTGAAAGCGTCGTTTCATCGCCACATTATTTAGAGTACTGACGTCAGACAGTGAGAGAAACACAACATGTAACAGAGTAGAGGGAGAAAAAGAGAAAAGGTGGTGGAGGAGACCTTACAGACAGCATCAAGATGGCACGTGAACCAGATGGACAGTCTCGACTTGTGTGTGCCTGAGAGACAATCCTGATGGCTGCTGAGAGTGCGAGTGTGTGACAGCGAATACAGAGCGCTGCATTATTGTTTAAATCATTGATCGCTTCTATCTATCTTGCTCTCTCTCTCTCTTCTTATCTCCTATCTTTTTCTCATTTCTCTTTACCTCAGATGTTTCTGTGACAGTCACACTGCCATCCTGTCTCCTTATCTTTGTTCTCAGCTTTTCTCTTTTGACACCTGCAAAAGCTGCATTTTCTCATCCTCTTTGTCTTCTCGAGTTTTTATTCTCTCTTTTCCTTACAGTGGCTCTCGTTATTACAAAGTTCTGAAGCTAAAATTATTATGGATTGGGCTCATTATGAGTTGCAATATGTAAAGCTGATCATGTGAGAAAGCAGATGTGCAGTTATTTTTTGATTAATAATTATAGGTCATGTTAGTGACTTCAACTTTTTTATTTGTGTTTCTGAAATGCGATATTGTTTATGAAATCATGATCATGATCATATTAAATCTTTACTTCTGCTCTTTAGTAACATTATTCTATGGTTTCTCTCATGTGGTCTATTAGCACGTGACTATTCCTCTTGATTTTTAGACAAATGAATGCAACTCCTGAGTCATTAACATTTTTAAGTAATGTGTTTATAAGCACAAAAAGTAAGCAAATTTGTGTTCCTGTAACACTGATTCTTGTCAATACATTTATTACAGTTGGAAAGTCTTTTTATTCCCCCTTATGTGGTGCCACATTTCCAAGGAAAATGCATTTATGGGTTAGTGAGCAGAGTTGTTCCATGTTTGTTGCACCTATGAAAAGCTTGCCAAATCTTCTCTGCCAATGCTGAACAGTTTATTCTGATATTGACTCTTGTTTTGAGCTTCTGTTACCCCAGGTGCTGACAATCAGGCACCTGATTGGCGCCTGATTAGCAGCACCTGTGAGCCTGCTACAGTGGTCAGCAGAGGTGGGTCGAGTATCCAAAAATTGTACTCAAGAGTAGCATTACTTTAAAATATTATTACTCAAGTAAAAGTGAAAAGTAGTCATCAAAAAAGTTACTCAAGTCAGAGTAAAGAAGTAGTTGGTGAAAAGACTACTCAAGTAGTGAGTAACCGGTTGTAATGTCCAATTTATTTTTTAAATAAATGCTATCAGACAAACAAAAATAAATAAATATACAAATTTTAGTATTTTCAAATAGAATATATGTAAAAACATCAACAAAATAAGGCACAACTATTCTAATTTTCAGATTTCAATTTTTCACAGCATAAAGCCTTTTTAACCAATATCTACAGTAAATAATATAAATATATAAACAGTGCAAACCATTTCCAGTGACAAGATATGCCGTAAACTTTAAATTCATTTTTGCTCCAAGTGGCACAGCAGCCTCAGAGAAAACATTAGAATGAGGCAACTTCAAGATATGTACATACAAGGCAGCTCAGCTTACCATAAATTGTATGGGTGTGCATCTATTTATGCATATTTAGCAAAAATGTGCCATTTCTTCACTCAGTGAAGTGATGGTCAAGCTTCAGCAGCAGTTTGCTCTCAAGGTTCTTTCTGTGAAGCTGTAACTGTTTAGCAGTGAACAGGAGTCCTGCATGACTAAGAAGTCCTTCACAGGCTCCAGATGCAGGAAGAGCTGTATTGATTTTGATCGACAGCTTCTTGATGTGGGGAAAGCCATGCAATAGATCCATAACTCCAGTGAATGGACATGAAAGGTACCTCTCCAGCTCCCCTGCTTCTGGCTTTCCTGACCCAATGGATCCATTATCTTCGTCGGTTAGGCTGCTGTTTGTGCTGGCCTCATCCAGCTCTGTGTCTAGGTGATGTCTGATGAAGTTGAGACCTGTGGAAAGATGTATGGTTTTCGAAAGAATTAGGTCTAGGCATTACAGTGCTGTAAACACTGCCAAGCTGTGGATGTTTGGCATAAAAACTTGATCACACTGGAGCTGTTTTTTACTAACTCTTGTTGAAAAACAAAATCTTGTCCTTCATACTCTGCGCAAACAATTTGCAATGAAACGCGTGCAAGGCTAAGCAGTGCTAGCCAACAGATCCTCTTCGCACCGTTTGGCTGTTGCTCTGGGGAAAGACGAGAAAGACAGTGATGAAAGCCGTGACTGGAGCTGCGATGTAGCCTCTAATCTCTGCATGGCTGTCCTAAGAAGGCAAACACCTCAGTCTGCGTGGCTGCAAAAAGATGAAACACGCCCCTTCCAACCACGGGGGAGGGAGACGGATGAACCTAGCCTCCTAAAGCTGGGCATACACTGTGCGATTTTTGGCCCATTTTGAGACGATTTTTCAGTCGTTCGACCGTTTTGGGGAATGGCCCGAGTTTCGCCTTAATCGTGTGTCGTGCACCATGTAGTATACATGGGGTAACGAGAAGCGATTAACACCTCACGACCAGCTCCCAATCATCAATCATATGGTCGCAAGAAAATCGAACCTGTTTGAAATCCAGTCACCCCTCGTGAGGGTGTCAACGCAGCCTCTCATACTGCGCACGCGCAAACGCAGAAATGCAGCGTGGGATCTGGACACAAGCAATGGAGGCACAGCTTTTGCAAGCTCATCCGAGTACAAAAGGCGAGCACAACCGGCGGCTGCGATCACCCAGTCTCTTATTTTGTACCGCCTTCCGACAGCGCCGCATGTGGAGCTGGACAGAGGGACCAGCCAATTCCCCCTCAGTGACGGAGAGGAGCGGGGGCTGATAGCCCAAGGATGCCTCAAATGGGGATACTCCGGTGGCTGCCGATGTGCTGGAATTGTGAACATATTCCACCCATGTGAGCTGCTCGCTCCAAGTCGACTGGTTGGATGAGACGACACAACGCAGCATTGCTTCCAGCTTCTGATTAGCCCTTTCTGTCACCGTTGGTTTGAGGATGGAATCCTGATGACAGGCTAACCTGGGCCCCCAGCTCAGCACAGAACTCCTTCCATACTCGGGAAGTGTACTGGGGACCCCGGTCAGAGACGATGTCCAGAGGGATGCCGTAGAGCCGGAACACATGCTGGGTGAGCAGCTGAGCAGTCTGCAGGGCAGATGGAATCTGCGGTAGGGCCACAAAGTGGACTGCCTTGGAAAACCGGTCAACGATCGTGAGTACAACAGTGTTACCTGAGGATCGAGTGCAATGTGCGACTAGGGACACTTGGGTACGGGCAATGGGCGTAGGAGGCCCACGGGCGGTGAATCTGGCGTCTTGTTCTGAGCACACACAGGACAGGTTACAATGTACTTCCCAACATCCTGCAAAATAGTGGGCCACCAAAACAACTGTCGAAGGAATTTTATAGTGCGGTTCTTACCCGGATGGCAGGCAAAACGTGCAGTGTGGGCCCACTGGAGTACCTTACTCCAAACCGATGCAGGAACAAACAGCTTGCCCTCCGGGCCCGTACCAGGGTCGCCCTCCTGCTGCTGAGCGTCTCGCACGATCCGCTCAATCTCCCAAGTCAATGCACCAACAAAACACGAGGGAGGCAGGATGGGCATGTCCTTCCCATTGCCACCCGACTCAGGTGCAAACTGGCGTGACAGCACGTCTGCTTTGGCGTTGCGAGACCCACGTCTGTATGTGATGGTGGGATTGAAATGAGTGAAGAACAGGGCCCATCTGGCTTGCCGAGTGTTGAGGCGCTTTGCCGCTTGGAGGTACGCCAAGTTATTATGGTCAGTCCACACCACCACATGGTATTTGCTCCCCTCCAGCCAATGCCGCCACTCCTCCAGGGCCAGTTTCACTGCGAGCAGCTCCCGGTCTCCAACGTCGTAATTCCATTCTGTGGATAAAAAACTTTGGGAGAAAAAGGCCAATGGGTGCATTTTACCTTCCACCTGCTGTGAGAGGACGGCCCCCACCCCCGAATCCGAAGCATCAACCTCCATCAAGAAAGGACGGTCGAGGTCAGCTTGCACCAGCACCGGCGCTGACGAAAACAGGCGTTTGAGCTGTGTGAATGCCACTGAAACTGCAACTTGGGAGAGGTGAGGTTAGTCAGAGGCAAGGCAATCTTGCTGAAATTGCGAATAAAGCACCTGTAAAAGTTAGCAAACCCCAGGAACTTCTGCAAGTCCTTGCGGCTCTTGGGTTCTGGCCACTCAACCACTGCCTTGACCTTTGCTGGATCCGCACACAGCCACCCCTGCTCAACAATGAACCCAAGGAACGAAACCGTCGGGACATGAAACTCACACTTTTCAGCCTTAACAAATTGGCAATTCTCCAACAGGCGCTGCAGCACAAGCCTCACATGCTTCACATGTTCCGCCTGGTTCCGGGAGAAAACGAGAATATCATCTAGGTAAATGAAAGCACAGTGGTTAATGAGATTCCGCAACACATCATTAATCAAGGCCTGGAAAACGGCGGGGGCATTGGTGCGCCTAAAAGGCATCACCAGGTATTCAAAATACCCAAGGTGGGTGTTAAACGGCTTCTTCCATTCATCACCCTCGTGGATTCGCTCCGGTAAGCATTACGGAGGTCCAGCTTGGAAAAGATTGTGGCACCCTGAAGGAGCTTAAAGGCAGACGCAAGCAGAGGTAAGAGATACTTGTTCTTAAATGTGATCTTATTTAGTCCCCGGAAATCTATGCAAGGCCGAAGAGTCTTATCCTTCTTCTCCACAAAAAAGAAGCCAGCGCCCAAGGGCGACGTGGAAGGTCGAATTATACCGGCCGCCAACGAATCAGTGATGTAACGTTCCATAGACTCCCGCTCGGGCTTGCAAATGTTATAAAGCCGACTGGTGGGCAAAGGAGCGCCGGGGATCAAATCAATCCCACAGTCGTACAGCCGGTGGGGCGGTAGAGAAGAGGCTCTCTTTTTGCTGAAAACCTGGGCCAAGTTGTGATACTCTGGTGGAACTGCCGACAAATCAGGGGGGTTAACGGGCTCCGTGGAGCTGGTAACCGCCGTACCTGGAGTGGCAGAGCGCAAACACAGTGCATGACACTGTCTGCTCCACCCAGTAATGCTTCCCCCCGCCCAGTCAATCTGTGGGTTGTGTCACTGCAGCCAAGGATAACCTAGCACCAAAGGTGTATCAGGAGACTTAAAGAGAAACAGGCTGAGCTGCTCCGAGTGATTGCCAGAGAGAGTGAGTGTGATAGTCTAAGTGCGATGAGTAACGGTAGTTAGCGGGCTGCCGTCAAGAGTGGAAACTTGGAGAGCTTCGGAGAGGGGAACATGGGTATGCCTAATTCGCGAGCTAGCGACTCATTCAGAAAGCTCTGCTCAGCCCCAGAATCGATCAGTGCGCTACACGGGTGAGTGAGGGACCAAAAAATCACCTTGGCCGGACAATTGAGGTGGGGGATAGTGTTAGCAGTAGCACCCGTCAGTATTCCCACCGCTACTGACGGGCAGACTCTTTTACTCACTTCGGGCACGTATCGCCCAAGTGTCCCCTTTTCCCACACACAAAGCACTCATGCGGTGGCAGTAAACTGGGCTCGTCCCAGCTGCATAGGCTGCTCCTCATCCTCCGCTGGTTCATCATCTTCTTCTCTCCACTGAGCAGAAGGCATTCCAATCGGAACACTAGCGCCCCTGCTGGCCGCTGCCTTTCTCCTGCCCGTTTCCCAAATTCTCTCTAATGGTCATCTAGCTGAATACACATATTGATCAAGGCATTTAGAGTCTTGGGTAGCTCTTTAGTTGCCAACTAACATTTGATATCTTCGTTCAGGGAGTTCAGGAAGGCTCCCCGGAGCGCATTCTTCGCCCAGCCAGTCTCCTCGGCCAGGATCCAGAAATCTACGGAGAAATCTGCCACACTCTTACGTCCCTGCTTCAGGGTAAACAAACGATTAGCCGCACTATCCGGGTTAGACCCTTTATCAAACACACAGCAGAATTTGCTCAGGAAGTCTTGATAGGAGATATTAGGTTGAACATTCAGTACTGCTTGTGCCCACTGCAGCGCCCGACCAGTCATTAATTCCACCATAAGAGTAATTTTTGCGCAATCTGAGCCATAAGCTTGTGTCTGTTGTCTGAAAATTAATGAAGATTGCATCAAAAACCCTCTATTTTTAGTCAGGTCTGCATCAAACTTCTCTGGAACTGGCAACGTGTATTCTCGCCTAGGTGGTGGTGGTGGCGAAGGAGGTAGTGGGCAGACAGGTCTGATAACACCTGATAACACCTGTCGCATCGCCGTCTGTTCTTTCATAAAATGTCTCATCATATTTTCATGGTGGTCCAAAACTTCGCCCTGAACAGAGAGTTCACGCTGGACAGGATTCGAGTCCGCTGAGTCCAAGACTGGCTGGAGTATTCTGTCACAGTTGGAGATAGAGTGGACCCAGGCGCGGAGCTCTGAATGCAAAGCAGTGCGTTTATTTACAGTGAAAAAAGGTTGACAACAGTTCAATGTGCAAAACAGTGGTTAGTCGTGTCCTCTTTCCCGTGCTCTGACTGTGCATGGTAGTGAATATCTGTTCCTCCTCCAGGTGTCTTCTCGTGCTCTTGAATCTCCCCCGTCCCTGTTCCTTGCCCCACACAGAACAGCAAACAGTAAATCACTTAATTGAGCTGACAACACTTTGCAACGCGAACGGTTCGTAGATACTACCGGGCTTAGTGCAATACTCCAGCGCTGTCTGTCGCTCAGCCACACCATTAAATAGTCCTGCCTAAGATGGCGAATGATTAGCGGCAGCTGGTGGATGAATCAGTCGCAGGTGAGGCGGCTCAGAGCGGCAGCGCTTCCGGGTCGAAGGTCCCTCGTTGCCATGTGCCCTCCGTAAACAAATGCCACGGAGCCGGAAAGAAACAGGGCGAAGGAGAGGAGAACACGCACACACAAACACAGGCAGGTCGACTGGTAGAGAGACCGATCCTGACAATGTTAGTAAAATATACTTTTCATGTTTGTACAATATACTATGAAGTTATTACAATGTACATACTTATCACATCATAACAAAAAACCTTTCACATTCATACAATATAAATATTATGTAGTACAAACTTGATAATTATGTATATTATAATAACATTATGGTATATTGTATAAACATGAAAAGTATATTTTACTAACATGATAGTATATTGTTAGAACAATAAACTTTTCACGTTATAACGTGATATAGCTCTATTTTTCTTTTGCCCTGGTGGCAGCTCTACGCTTCTGCATCCGAGGCTCTTCAGTGTAGCTTCACAAAATTATCACGACTACAACAACCGTGAAAAGAGTTGGATGGACATTGCTGCTCAATTGCAGCTGCCTGGTCAATGTTTTTCATTTAGCAATTTAGCAAAGTTGATGGTGGTGGTGCTGTGTGTGTGTCTGTGTGAGTGAAAGACAGAGAGAGGGAGAGCGAGAGACAGATTTTGTATGATAAGCTTCATGTTATGGATGCAGAGTGTGAGCACTCAGGTCACATCAGAGCATCGGGCCGTATAGTGTGAGACCCTGCATGGTGACCTACAAACTTCTAACCCCTGTGATTCAATCATACAGTTTGAGCAGGAGCTGAATAATGTGACTGAAAAAAATCGCACAGTTAACGCAGACTGTTTAAACTAAACAAGCTGCTGTTACACACAATAAACCCTGTCAACCGCAGTATTGCCTTCTGTTTTAACAGTCAAAGCAGTAGAGACGAGCTGTGTTTACGTGTGCGTGGAACTCTAGCTTCATTAACCAGGCTAGCTGTTAGTTTATAGCTCCCGCTAACTAACCAGTGATCAGTTAAAAGCTGCGGAAACAACACCCACAAACTTATCTCATTACAACGTGGCGCCAAAAATATGATGTGATTCTAATCTAATCAAACTCGGGGCTCGAGCTCAACATAGCTGCTGTAACATAAGACTAACATCCAACTAACCACAGCTAAAAAGATATTTCGAGTAAACTTACCACGACACGTTTCCTCAGGTTACATGAGTTGAGTTTTTTCACGCTGAAAAGTCGGTTTGTTTTGGCTCACACTGAAGAAACCGACACTGAAGACATAGCTGTGCTTTTGTGCTGCTTTTAAGCGAAACAATGTTTGTATATGAGGCCAACGGTGTTCATTCTCTTCAGTTCTAGCGGAGACAGTTCTCATGTATTTCTTCTTTCCGTGTGTCTGCTACTTTAAAACGCTTGGGCCGCTCTGCCCGCCACAGTTTCAAACTAGTCATGTGACTGCATGGCCACATCTGATTGGTAAAAGAGTTACAGGAAACTCCACTGGCGGCATGCTCCATTATTAGCAGTATTGTCTAATGTTTTAAACTAATTATTTTAAAAAAAGTAACAAGTCGAATTTTACCAAATATAGCGGCATAAAAGTACCGTTTCTTCTTCACAAATGTACTCAAGTAAAAGTAAAAAGTAGCGTGCAAAAAAGGTACTTTAAAAGTAAATTTTTTTCAAAAACATACTCAAATAAATGTAACGGAGTAAATGTAACTCGTTACTACCCACCTCTGGTGGTCAGATGGGGTTTGCTCCAAGTATGCCACGTTTGACTGACCTGAAAGGCTACCTAGTACCATCTCCAAACTGAAATCTGACAAAGAGACAGGCTGCAAAATAAGCAACCCAGGAAGACAACACCACTAAAAAAAGAGTTTCTTCACCCTGTCAGCATTTAAGAACTATAGGCAGTCTTCTAAGATTTAAAGTCAAAGTTTGCATGGCTGATGGCTCTCTGCCCAGACAATCCAGAACAAATGCACACACCCAATCTCTGGTCTCATGCCAGGAGACCTGCCGTGACCGCTGTCAGATTGGTTTGCACTGGTGTCGGTAACATGTGCACTGGAACTTGAATATTTGTTCAGTGATGAGTCCAGATTCTGCCTACAGCAGTTGGTTCGTACTGTTAAAGTGTAAAGGTAGTTAGTGGAGGGAGTTGATGGTGTGGGGCAGCATCTCCACCATTGAAAAAACAAGGCTTGTCATCACTGGAGGGAACCTCAATTGAGCTAGATATCGAGATGAGATTCTGTAACCAGTGGCAATCCCATATCTCCACAGTGTGGGATCCTTGTCAGATGCCCGACAACCTCAACTGGCTCCTTTAGAAGAAGGAACAGTGGCTCCTTCTTCTCACCCTATCTCTAAGGGAGAGGCCAGCCACCCTTCGGAGGAAGCCCATTTCCGCCGCTTGTATCCGCGATCTCGTTCTTTCAGTCACTACCCACAGCTCGTTACCATAGGTGAGGGTAGGGGCATAGATCGACCGGTAAATTGAGAGCTTTGCTTTTACACTCAGCTCTCTCTTCACCACAACAGACCAGTATAGCATCCGCATCACTGTGGCTCCAGCACCAATCCATCTGTCGATCTCCCGCTCCCTTCTCCCGTCATTCGTGAACAAGACCCCAAGATACTTAAACTCGTCCACTTGGGGCAGAAACTCATCCCTGACCTGGAGTGGGCACTCCACCCTTTTCCGGCTGAGGACCATGGCCTCAGATTTGGAGGTGCTGATTCTCATTCCCACCGCTTCACACTTGGTTGCGAATCGTTCCAAGGTGAGCTAGAGGCCATCACCTGATGAAGCCAACAGAACCACATCATGCGCAAAATGTAGAGGTGAGATCCTGAGACCACCCAAGTGAAAGCCCTCCACCACTTGGCTACGCCTAGAAATTCTGTCCATAAAAATTATGAACAGAATCGGTGACAAAGGGCAGCCCTGGCGGAGCCCATCACCCACCAGGAACGAGTCTGACTTATTGCCGGCTATGTGGAACAAGCTCTTGCAACGGTTGTATAAGGACTTAATGGCCCGTAGCAATGGGCCAGACACCCATACTCCCCGAGCACCCACCACAGGACCTCCGAGGGTCGAATGCCTTCTCCAAGTCCACAGAAATATCCTTCAACATGAAAACACTTGCCCCCATAGAGTGGGGCTTATTAGCTTGGGAACACTGTTCGTGTCAGAGCTGACCAACACGGCCACATTGGCTGACATGCCATAAATGCTGGTTGAAGAATGGGATGCCCTCATGGTGGTGACCAGCATTCAGAGCAGGTGCCAGGCTTTTGGGGCTGTATAGTTCTGACACGTTCTACTAATGCTTCTGTATATTAAATGAATAAAATCTTCAAGTCCCAATACGCCTTGTTTCTTCAGATTTCAATCATTAAACTGAAAAAAGACACCAAACAAGAGTCAATAAACTGTCTGGAATTTGCAGAGAACATTTGCAAAGTTTTTCATGGGTGCAGCCTACATGCCCAACCCTACTGGCCTTCCAGCACTATATGATTTATTACCAAGACGCACTGTTACAACAATGTAATAATAGCCAAATGCAAATTTCCTTACTTTTTGTGCTAACTAAGACTTATAAAATCAGTGCCTTCTCGATGTTGCATGGAGGTCTGGGTCTGTGCCTCTGGTCTGACAGACTGCACTGGTGGTTCCCCAGTTTAAGAAGGGGGACCGAAGGTGTGCTCCGACTATGGGGAAATCTCACTCCTCAGACAGTCTGCATTGTCAACAGTAAGTTGGACTCATTCCTGGTGGGTGTTGGACTCTGCTGGAACTGCCCTTGTCACCAGTTTTGTTTTAGTTTTTATAGACAGAATATCGAGGCGTAGCCAAGTGGTGGAGGGGCACCACTTTGGTGACATCAGGATTTAATCTTTGCGGTGGTTCTGTTGGCTTCATCAGGTGGTGACCTCCAGTTTGCACTGGACGAGTTCACATCTGAGTGTGAAGTGGCGGGAATGAGAACCAGCACTTCCAAGACAATAGTTTTCAGCCGGAAAATGGTGGAGGGCCAACTCAGAGTCCGAGAAGAGTTGTTGCCTCAGGTGGAGTTTAGAAGCAGATTCAGCATACTTTATTAAACCCTTAGGAAATCATGTTCTGATAGCCACAAATACATTGATGTGCACTACCCAGGACACAGGGAGCGTGGCGTGAATAATCCTGGGGACATTAATAATTAGACATACCATCCTATTTCGTCTCATATGTAAAACTTATTTTGAAGTGACCTCCCAAAATCAGGTCTCAGTGAAATTTGATCTTGGATCGCTGAATTCAGAGTACAGAGTATGAAGCATGTCTTATTTGGATTGGAGGGGCATTCACAGTGATGCAGACACTGTACCCATATTTTGTGGTGAAGAGAAAGCTGAGCATAAAACTGAAGGCATATAACTAGGATGCCTCCTGCAGGACTTGCAGGCAAAGTGGGCATATCCAGGAGGAGGAACAGTCTCGGGGAATGACACTGTGCCCTACAGATAAGCTGGAAGAGGTGACCTGCGTGAGGCAAGTGGCTTTCTATGCTTATACTTCCATCTCAGTGACCCAAACCCAGAAAAGCAGTACAGATGGATGTTTGGACATGCTTAGAAGATTGACACATCTGAAGCTGAGATTATGCTGAAATTATTATGTACATTTCAATACCCTACTACATAACTGAAAAAGATACAATAAAAAGAGTAAATTTTATAAAATTTATGTCACACAGAAAAGGCCCCAGCCAGATGGTGCATTTAAAACCAGGGCCTTCATGCGGTGAGGCAACAGTGCCAATCACTGCTCCATTGCACTACCTCAATTAAAAAAGATATTTAAAAAAAATGAAAACCTTTTATTTTAAAATATTATTTTTAACATTTTAAACATTAAAGTCTTATTTGAAATATTAAGCAGCCTCTGAAATTAAGTGTGCTGGCAAATGTACACTGACGCTTTCAAACAAAATAGGATACATCCAATAAATAATAACACAGTATTCCAAAAACACAAAGTTGTAAGCATTAAACTGATATCGGAAATGGGAATAGACTGGTGTTTATTATCCATTGTTATCTTCAAATGCTTCAGACTACAAGCCATATTTCACCATACATTCATACTGTATTCACTTTAACCTTTTAGATCACTGTGACAGAAATATATCCCTCACTTTTGCTGTTCTGACAGTTTTTATTTCAAATCATTCTTCATTTGTGAGTCCTTTTCATTGCCGATCAAATTTTGTTTAAAAAAAACTGCCAGGCTGCTCAAGTTCCTCCCAAATTTCCTCTCAGTGCAGACCTCAGCACATCTGTTTCCAGTTGTACAACATCTTGCCAAAATATTATTTTGGTATCCAGTTGGAAAGTCAAAATCCACCACATAAGCACACTGCCACAAGGCTGTGGTTCTGGTTTGTTACCACGGAGACGAGCACGCAGAGCGAAGGTTGCCGTGTGGCAGCGATGCTTGTCTTGGCAGGGAAACGGCCAACTCTGAGGTCGAGTGACAGCCAGACACACACAAACACACAGGCACACACTCTCTTTCTCTCCTTAAGGCTCAGCAGGCAGGGTGGCTGGGTGGGATCTATGTGTGTGTGTGTGACAGTGTAAAGCAGGCGAAGGTGACAGTGACGTGACACTGGTGAAATAATTATGAGTCCAAAACAGGGCTGACAGGGAGCAGCCCATGCCCTTCAACTATCTGTCAACTGTCATTAACATAGAGTCCTAATACACAGCCTGAGGAGAGAGAGAGGAAGTGAGTGAAATGGAAAGGAAAAAGAAGAAACTACAGAGGGGAATATAAAACGCATTCTTAGAAAGACTCAATAAAAACATCACTGATTTCATCCGAGTAGTCAGACTGATCTGGTGAAGAGAATGATTGTTGAGAAAGAAAAAGATCAAGACTCACCTGTTCGTTGCTGTGCCAAATTGCACTGGCTGTTTTCTATTCGATGTTTACATGTGTACATTGATGGTGCAAGATTCAGATGTGAATAGGGCCTGCAGAGTGCATAACTTTATTCACATGTGTAAGGAAAATGCCACAGAAGTAAACATTTCACTCATTTGTAGAGTCTTTTCTCTAAACAGCAAATACCAAAGGTCATGAACAGGAGCACTGTATGTATGTGTGTATATGTAGTGGAGTAATTCTCACCATTACACAAAACCACAATCAGGTCTGATGATGTTGTTTTCCCTGTTCAGGTTTTCACAGGGTACTCTGGCTCTCTGGCTTTACCCACATTCTAAAAAGCAGCATGTGATTCTACATTGCGTATAGCTGTGTGTGTTTAAGTGGTCAGTAGGGTCAGACAGACTTGAAAAACCGCTGCCTGATTCCCAGTTCACTCCACATGGCATTACTATAAAGACAACTCCAGAAGAGAACTCCAGAGTATGATCTGACACAAGTACAGTATTTACGATCAAATGTGGACTTCCAGCCTTGGAACTGGAAGCATACGCCGGCTTTTGTCGTCTGCATCATATCCTGGCCATAGATGCATGCATTTCCTGTGACGTCTGGAGTCCCCCCATGTGCGTGTGTCAAATCCAGGACTATGACGTCAAAGAGCATGGTTCACATTTCCTGAAATAACAAAAAACAAAAAGAAAAACCTTAGTTAAGCATAGGAAAAAAATGTTAATAAAGGGAGCAAGTCGCACGCTGACTTCTTAAACCAAGAACACAATGGTTCCTTAAGTCTTACCAAGTGCTGCGAGAGCCATAAATTACATGTTTTTTTTGCTACAAGAGGACATTCTGATCCGCGTGATCAGCAGCCAGGAACACTACCTGCCTCACCAGCATTGCTCCAACTCAGAATTATATAAATTTTAAAAATAAATCAGAAAGAAGATGCCTTTTACATTTTATCTCACAAGATAATACAAGCAAGAATATTCATGAACAGTGTTATACATAAGAGAAAGAGAAACTTACTTGCATACTTTTCCATCTCTGTTATTTCCGTCCAATTTCCGTCTTTTATTTCATTTCCAACTGAATTTTAAGTTTGATATCAGAGATTTACATTTAGTAGTACAAACAATATACAACCATAAAGTGAAAACCTGTCAACCCCATGAGATCTCTTTCTTCTGTAAATGCGTGTGAAAGTGTTTCTAGGCTGTGGATTGATATGTGGATTAGATGAAGGCCCGGGTGAAATATGTTAGAGAACACCCTGTTACCAAGAGTCAGGGTGTAAAACGCCTCAGTGTACATAACTCTTCTTAACGGGGAGTAAATCCCTCCTCAAAACAAGAAGACACACAGTACATTTTGCAACAGTATATTTGGAAATAAATCTCACATGATGCACCGTGAAACACTCAAGGAGACGACGACAGGCAGAGTTAAAGAGAAAGAACCGAGAACGAGAGATGAGAGAGCTTGGATTTATGGAGAAGGGCGATATCCCAGTACCTAAGATGAGCCAAATGGCCAACAACAGACTGACGGACTGAAAACACAAACAAAGAGCCATTTTTATGATGTGAATAGATGGCTTCGCTGCAAGACACTTGGCTGGATTTTATTTGGTTGTGGCTTTGACCCGAGCCACTACATATTTCTGTTTTATGAAGAGACTCAATGGCTAAGACAGCGGCTAACAGAGTGGCGCGAACTCTCTCACCTCATTGGAAGACCAAACGGGAGGAAAGAGAAAAAGAGCAGGTGAAAGGCAGAGACAGAAGATGGTGGCCCGATATACTCAATTGATAAAAAACCCATCTGTACCTATGCCTGCTACCCACATACAAGAGCACATTCATAATCACTAAGACTGAGAAGATACTCTTGAAGACAACAGCCCTTTTGGAATTCGTCTTTCTCCCCGCAGGCAAACAAACACACACATACACTTGTCTTCAGTTAGACATTTGTTTTCTTGTCATTAGAAATTTGATTACAGTTACACTGATCAGGCATAACATTATGGCCACATGTCTAATATTGTTTTGGTCTCCCTATTGCTGCCAAAACAGACATGGCAAGATGTTAGCAACAGATACTTGAAGTCCTGTATACTGTAAGGTGGGGCCTCCATGGATCAGACTTGTTTGTCCAGCACATCCCACAGATGCTCGATTGAGATCTGGGGAATCTGGCAGCTCAAACTTATTGTTGTACTCCTCAAATTATTCCTGAACCATTTTTGCTTTGTGGTCAACCCCTCAGTCATCAAAGAATACCGTTTCCATAAAAGGGTGCACATGGTCTGCAACAATGCTTAGATAGGAGATACGCGTCAAAGTAACATCCACATGGATGGCAGGACTCAAGATTCCCCAGCAGAACATTACCCAAAGCATCACAATGCCCGTGCTTCCCTGCCTTTTCCCAAAGTACATCCTGTTGGCAGTTATTTGGCAGGTAAGTGACACACACGCCCAAAGCCAGCCACGTGATGTTAAAGAAAATGTGATTCATTAGTTCAGGTCACCTTCTGTCATTGCTCTTGGACCACTTTTGATAGATACTGACCACTGTAGACTGGGAACACCCCACAAGAGCTGCAGTTTCGGACTTGACCCAGTTGTCTTGCCATCACAAGTTGGCTCATCAGACTGGTTCAAACACTCCATTTTTTCCTGCTTCTAACACATCGACTGAGAGGATGAAATGTGCACTGGTTCCCTAAATATATCCTACCCAGTAACAGGTGCCATGAGGAAGAGATATTCAGTGTGATTCACTTCACCAGTCAGTGGTCTTCATGTTATTCCTGATTGGTGTATCAGACCTGTCCTTCTACACAAGTTATTGTGCTTTTGTGCCAAATTATCTTTTTGTAAGTGTGCTGTAATGTCCTTTTCACTTTAGTTTAGATAAAATGTTGCTCAAATTTAAGCAGAAATTCTCTTTTTAGCTTCATGGTAATCAACATGCAAGCACTAGCATCTAGTAGCATTTGAGTTTGAAAAAGAATGAAGTCTCTTCTCAATAGATTGTTTTTTTTTTCTGTAGTTTATTTAAAAAAATCAGCAATACATACACATAATTTCTTTCCATCCCTCGCCTTATGATTTCTGATAAAATGCTGGATAAAATGGTTTGGACATAGGGGTGAGTCACAGCACTGTAAAACAAATTCCTGTATCTGGTAAAACAGTCATCACTGTTAAAATTAATTGCACCCGTCGCCTGGATCTTTGACAGGGAACATGTGACAGTTGTTGCTTTCAGAGGAAAACCCCAGCGAAGCCATAGATGACTCAATCTTCTCCTCTGCCTTTCATACAGTATCTCTTTCAATCTCTCACACACATGCTAATCGTTCCCTCTCATTTGCATCCTAATGATTTCACTCTTCCTTTTTAGCCCTGTCCAATCCCTCTATTAAGTTATCTGCTGCTTGTGCTCCCCCTCATGTCTTTGTGTAGATGTCTGCTGACTTTTCTGTCTCTCTTTTCTGGAGATTATTATTCTGTATCATAGGGGAGGATTTGACTCTTTTATATTTGTCTCTTATAGGGCAATGACATGTGCCACTCATGGAACCACATGAAAAAAAGAAAGAAAATAATTTTGGTTCTGGATGAGTTGTTTTTCTTTAGAATTGAATTTCTTTAGAATTAGAATGAAAAGATTACCAAAAAATTAGTCCCCCCCCCCCCCCCCCCAAAAAAAATGGATGGATGATGATATAAAGACACATGAAAAAAATAAAAGCTGACAAAAAAAGAAAAGAGCAGCGCAAAACCAAGCAAATGCCACAGTTGCACTTTTTCAGTTGATTTTTGATCTTTTATCCGATTATCACTCTTTTTGCCACAGCTCAACTAGTCATTCCTGTTATACTGTTATTGTCGTCAAACTGAAGTCTGCTGGCAAGGACGCATGCGTAGTTGATACACTGCAATCTTGATTCTCTGGGGAAGTCTGCGCAGTCACAAAAAACTGCCAAGCATACAGACTTACTCTCTTACCTGGTAATAAAATTTATCATAGTGTAACATCTTGTTTTAATCTGGTAATTTTATTGATTGATATTAGTAAATATAACCTGACCAAGAGTGATTATGTAATTGTTTTTAAGTCAGCGAGAAATATACATTTATTTGGTATTTGAAATATTTTTATATGTGTCGACGATGTTAAGATAATGTTCTTCTGTTTTGATTAAAAATAATCCTTTATTTTGTAATGCAGGAGCAGCATTTGCATTTCGTCCTGTGTTACCCCAGTAGGTTGTAGTGGTATAGTTTCATAATTAATAAGTGTGAGGATAATAAACCAGGGCTGTGGCTGAGGATGCATGAGGGAGAACCAAACTTGTTTAAGGAATTCACAATCCTCAGCATTTCTCTGTGTGTGTGTGTGTGTGTGTGTGTGTGTGTGTGTGTGTGTGTGTGTGAGAGTCATCATTTCAATGACTATGCACGTGATACTTGGCAGTGTGTGATTCAGAAAAGCATATGCAGTTCTTTCATATTTCATGGAAATAGAGTATCTAGAGTTTCATAAAATAAAGCTTGGCCATATGTTTTCATTAAAATCAAAAGAACTGAACTTAGTATTTCATTTAGTGGCGCAAATGCTAATTAATCGTATTCGCTAATCGATTATTAATTAGTTTGTAAACTTCCAAGTGGCCAAGTGCCTACATCACTTATTAAATCAAAGTGGCATCTTGCAGGAGCTACACTTTGTGAAGGAATTGGGGAATTTCTGTTTTGGATCGATGAGGTTCTGTTTGTTGGATTCTGAATATAAATAGTTAATGTAAATTCCTGTGAATGCAGATGAATGCAGTATGTATTCAGTATGGGCTCTAGCCACTGTTTTACCTAGATTTGGATTGAATTACACACAATCATGTAACATATATACACACTGAAGTCACAACTTTTGTACATATCTCAGAATGTCAGTAGTGTAGTTTGAGCTCTTGTAGGCAGCGTTGGGACCACATCTGGGGAGGCAGCAATCATTTCTGAGCCGACTGACCCAGAGCAGTGTCTAGCTGTGTGTCTAAGGTAAAATTATATTATTTCACTATTTCAGTATCATTGTATATTTAGTACTTGTGCGCTTTTTCAGTCACAGCGTGATTATTGTTAAATGTAGTGGTCTGATTGGTCAGATATGTTTATTTCGATCAGAAAAATTGAGCTTGGTTCGAAAAAACGAATGCTGCTAATTCATCCTGTAAATTACGCGGTGTGAACAGCCACGTTAAAAATGAGTCTGAAAAATATTTTTATTACACAAAATATTTGCGTGTATTTGACACATCTGGTGTGTAAAACTCTTAAGGGTAGCACAACTATTTACTGTAAGTTTAATTATAAATTTACAAAACAGTACAATTATTAACAACGGTCATTATAAAGTGTCTCTCAGAATAGAGATTGGATCATTAATGACACTGGACGAATGGAGCTGTCCAACAGCACCGATGCCACCTGCACTCTTTCACTCATTAAATTCCAGCATAAATGGAAAGCAGACATATCATCCCTGGCAACTAAAGAAACAAATAATGACTTTGTAGCTTTAAGATTTGGATTATTAGTAACAGCTGCATTATTTTCCATCAGCTGCCATGAAGACTTATTGCAAAGACTTATAAGTCCTTGCAATACAGAGACTTTGAACTGCCTAAGTCTAGGGGCACTTCTTTAAATGCTATACTTAAAATGGTCTGGGGCTACTTTATGACTGAAAAGTCGTGCATTTTGGTTATTTTATCCTCTAGATTTATCCCTCACATCTCAAGATGAAGATGGTCAAAGGGTTCAACAGGAGCTTTAAAACAGGAGCCCACAAAACATTAGCTATAGTTATCTTTTACATACTCTTAAAAAATAATGGGTACTGGCTAGAATCAAAACTGTTTCAGAGTCAGAATACTTTAATAATCCCTGAGTAAATTATGTAACGTTCTTTATGTGTGTTCTTTAACATGATGCCGCTTGAGAAGCATTTTTGGTTCAACAAAGAATCTTTCCACAGGTTCTTCAGCAAATTTTTTTTTAAAGCCAGAAGAACCATAAAAATGGTTCTGTAGCTTCTTGGAGGAATGATTTTCATTAAAGTTCTATGTTGCACCAACTAGTTTAGTAAAGGGCTTCATTTAAATGGTTCTTTAGCAATTCTTTTAAAAATAGATCGCACTTTAATATTAAAATCATAGCAACAAAAAGCATAATAAAAAAGACAAAGGAAAGATATTCTTATTTGTATAGAAATGGCTATCAAGCAGATTTTACTGTTAACACAAAATTTTAATATTGCACAGCTACAAATTTTCTTGATAACACTTGATTTACAATCACTGTGTTTTAAGGCAAGACTAAAAGACCCAGAAATACTTGAAAAAAGAAGCAGAAAGTACAAGAGTACACAGCTGAACACGTGTTGTGTGTATACAATACAATATCCTGGTAGTAGAGTTGAAGAGCATTGGAAAGGCTTCAAGAAATCGCCTATCACACCAGTTCGCGGAGATGGATTCATGACCAACTCAAGGTGTCCAGCAGCGATTGAAAAGGTCACTCATGTCGCCGCTGAACCCCTCAATGTCCCGTACACCTTAGCCTCTAATCTGAATAGTGTGTGTGCGCTGTGTGTAATCTGAATAGCAATAAGGCTGGCTGATAGATTGATGCATAACAGCAAGGAGCATGCAGAACAGGCAGGCTATTTTGGTGTCAGCTCGCTTTATTTTTCGGCTGGCACAGTTTCATTCGGCCACATGAGATTTGTAGATCGGATGCCGGCTTCGAGGCAGGAAAATTACTTTAATCAAAGTTGTATTTTGTGCTTTCAAAGCACACAGTGACGAGTTTTGGCATTTGATTTTGTAGTCTGCGCGTCTATGATAAAGGAAATGTGTGTTTACCTTCTCTGTGGAACACTTATGTTGATAAAACTTGAATCATACTAATAATTTAATATTTTCTTTACCATATGCATTTCTGAATTAGTCATGAAGAAATTTTGTCTCACTCCAAAAAAGAAAAGTGAATGTAATTTTTGTTTGTAGTAGTAAAAGCATTTTTGAATGACAGTCTCATTGATGTTAACCTACACGGAAAAAATACTGAACTTGGATATAATTCCCTTTATCCAGATGGGTTTTTTTTTTTTTTTTTTACTTTTCCCCCCAAAGATATTCAGTATGTTACAATATAACATTTTGAATATGTATACCAAAACTAACAGGGGCTCTAAATACTGAAAGCCCTCATTCAGAGTTATAAATTCATTGACTTTATTGATATGATAGCAGAACAAACCACTAAACATAACACCATATAATGATGGTAATCAATCCTTTCTGTGTGCAAGTCTTTTTCTCCATATTCTGGTAATTTTCCCAGAAGAGCACTAGGATGCAGAAATAAAGAAATCTATGTTTTCTAGATTTTCTAAAATGTTTCTAAAGAAAACAAACTAAATAAATAAAATGTAAACTTCAGCACAATTGGTGAAACTCTATAAATAGTTATGTATATATTTATACAAACACACACACACACACACACACACATAGTTTCCAGTTGGCATTCCAGAAGCCAATTTGCAATCTTTCATTCCCCTCCCGTCACTGCTTCAAAGTCTGCATGCTTTGCAGCCTTTGGCACAATTGCTCAGACTTTGACGGAAAGGAGTAAGGACTGGACTGTCCTTTAACAATTACCAGCCGTGGTGAATATTAAAATAATATTAAAATGTCTGCCTCCATCTGCGGTTCTGGCCTGATTGCTATCTTAACCTCTGACTGGGGGAAGGGGGTGGTGGCGGGTGGTGGGGTGCAGATCAGTTTGGTCTGCTCAGAAACACCAAGACTGAAAGGAGGCTCACTTTAATTCTCCTTGCTTGTGATTTCCTGGATAATAAGAAGGATGGATAATGTATGCATGGTAGATATTACTGTCCTGTGCTGCAATGTGTAGCCACACGATTCTACATGCGTGCACACAACAGCAGAGACGCACACACTCTCACACATATTAATCTTTCTGACTGAACTGTACAGTTACAGAGGGAAGGCAGCAATACAGAGCTATTATATTTGAATCATCATGATATCCTTCTCTCTCTCTCACACACACACACACAGACACACACACACAGTTCTAATCTCCTCAGATAGAAACACTGATGTGTCAAAGCGATGAGGGCAACTCTTAAATCACGTTGGGCAAAGACACAGGAAGGCAAGGATGGAGAGACAGAGGAAAGGAAGGAATGGCGAATATGTAGACGAGAGAGAGGAAGTGTCGATGGACACTTTGGACAGTCGATGGACGTTTTACAGCATTTAGTGATACATACAAAAGAAGACAAATTCATTAACAAGAATTCTTCTCCTGACAAGCCATGACATATTGTTCCATCTACAAATGACTCACAGCCGAACCTCAGACTGATATTAAAGGTAACCCTGCGACCCAAACATGCACATCCACAATCGTACACACACACACACACACACACACACACACACACACACACACACACACACACAGTCCCTCATAACAACCCAGCTCCCAGTAATATTCAGTAGGACTCCTCTCAGCAGGTGATAAAGATGTGACGACTGATTCACAAACAGTCCTTCACCGAACGTGAAAACAGCATGACACCGATCAAAGCCAATACAGATCCGGAGCATACACATTAATGCACACAGACACACAATGACCTGCTTAACCGTTCAAATGAAATACAATACATATCTCATACAGAGGGGGGGCAAAAAAAGACTAATTCATGGCTGTGCTAATAAATCACACAGATATTATGAGAGCAGGGATTGAGAAAGAGGAGATGCGGGAGACTTTTTAATTATAACTTAAACATCAGAGTCTAAACAGGTCTCAGGGGAACCTGTGTAATGATTTCATGTCCCTGTTTTTGTCTTGGAGAAACTGAGGAGGGTTGATTTATTTTATTATTAGCATTATTTGCACTATGAGATGAATCAAAAGACAAAGATGCTGCTAGCTAATCCAACAAGCATAACCAGCTTTAAACATAAAAGGGCATTTTATTCTTATGTTTTTATGCTTTTAAACAGCATGGATTTCTTTGATTATATCAAATTTTTATATTCACTGACATTCACTATCGTATACTAATTTCGGGGGTCACAGCAACCGTTACTGGAGTGGTGGTAGTGGCAGTAATTATAACAATATCAAAGAAAAAGTATTTTTGTCTTTAAAGTAACATTTTGCAGTAACGGTGCTGGTGACAAAATATACATTTGAAAGGCATAAAATAGTGATATGAAAAAGTGGCATGAAAAATAATGACATGTCCTTGTATTTATATTACCCAGTTAAACTTTAATACAGAATAACACACAAAATGATCCATCATTCCTTTGTGCTCAGTCTTTGCACATTTCTTTAGTTGTTTTATGCACTGTATTTTTTTTTTTTTTTTTTTTGCATTGATGCTTTCTGCAGACTTTTTGTTTGTTTGCTGCAACGTGTGTGCATTCATTGCTATCCTCTTTTAAAAGGCTTTTATTGGATAATTTAGCATGTTGTGGAAAGGAGAGCAGAATATATTTCCGTATGAATAAAGACCACCTGTACTTACATCTTGGCTCTCTGGTAGGACTTGCATTGTTGAAAAGACAGGAAATGTGACAAAGAGAGCAAGAAAATAAAGGACTAGGCGGCAGAGAATTGAAAATTCATTCCTGAAAGACATTAGGAAGTGCGCCATATTCCTTAACTTCTTGGCATCAGGTGGTCCCATCGCACCACAAGTTTGGACATGTACAAAATGCGCATCCATCACTGGTTTATTAGTGGTATGGCATTAGCAAGGCCCGTGTATCTTCACTCAGCATATGGCATTTCATATATTTATTTAGCTGTGTGTGTTTTAATGTATTGCTTCTAAAACTGTTCAAGAAACTTAAAGTTAATCTTAATAAATTCTGATTGCCTGTCCTGATAATAAGTGGCCTTAAAGAAAAACACACAACCACCCATAGATTGCTGTAACAATTGCACACACACAGAGGGACCCCCCACCACCACCACCCTTTTTTTTCTTTTTCATCCCGATTCTCTTACTCATACCCCTGTTCTCCCTCCCTCTTCTCCCACCATCCCTTTTGTTCTGTGCACTTCTATTTATCACGGTGTGAAGGTTGAAAGAGATATTATTATGGGGTGTCGGGCTGGAGAGAGGAGACAGGGGTAGCCACACGGATCGCGTGGGGAGAACGCGGGGCTAATGACGGGAGGACAGGCTTGGTCAGTGGCCTGTGGTACCCGCTGCATGTGATAGATGGAGACCAGAGGGAAAACAGGAGGGGAAAGGAGGGAGGAGGAGGAGGGCAGGAAGTCCTTCCTCTGCCTGTACATGTATTTTATTTTATTGTTTCTAGGAAATGACTGAGGAGGATTTCTACCATGTTGCGATGGCTGAAGAAAACATTATGTCTATGTGTGCTTGTACTGTTCACAAGTGTGCATTTCTGTGGATATGTGTTTTGGAGTTACTTACTCATAGTGTGATAAAAAAGAAAATATTTTTTTAATCCTTCTTAGCGTCACATTAATTTAATACTTTATAAAAACATATATAAACACAACAATATACAGTATATAAGTCATTTTCAATTCCTGTTAAAGTTATTGTTCTTTGTTTATCTCATGGTAACTTTTGGGGGAAGCAATTGAGGCTCCATGACTCTCTTGGGGACATTCCCATAGGGAGGGCTTAAAATCTGGGACGCTCCACCAATTGCTCTTAGAACTGAAGAAGCTTCTCGGATGAGAGGTGAAAGGTCTTCAAGGAAACTAAAAGAAGTCCAGACGCTTTTCTTTACAAGCTCCTGAGACTGGTTCAAGTAATGTTGGTCAACAGTTTCTGCAAAACCTCCAATAGTCTCTATGACATTCTTTTAAATGAAATAATTAGAAAATACTGCTTTGTCCAGTTTCTGTAATAGTTATTACTACGTGCTTTATGTTAGTAAAAGCTGTGGTTGGGTGGTTTCTAAAATATAATGAACATATGGTTACCAAATGATACAATTAATGTCATGGAAAGTGACAATGTGACAAAAATAGGATAATTCCAACTAAAGACTTGGATGTAACAGTTTTTTTATGCACTGGAGCAAAAAACAAAGACTGCGTGCCTTATTACTAATAAAAAACAGGTGAGGAAAAGATATTTGTTATGACTGATAATAACAGCTTGATAACAGCATCTGACTGTTACTTCTTGCAATAATTTTTAAGGCCTTAATCTTATGCTCTTATAAACTAAATTTCAATTACATTAGCACACAGCAGTTGGCGAACAATACAAAACGTTTGGAAGGCATTATCGTGGTATTGTGGAAATGTGCTGGTAAACAGGAACAGGAAGCTGGAACCTCCACAAAAGACAAATTTCCCCTTAACCTTCCAACACTTTGTATCACTATCAAGTCATGAATCAATGTCAGTGCTATTATGTCACATTACCAAATAACTGTATAGTCCTTCAATGTACTTTTATTTTATTTTCCTACAGTTTTTAAAAGCAGTTGCTTTCTGCAACTATTTGACTATTCTGCTCTGACTATAATGATCCAAAAATAAACTAATAAAATTAATGCTTCTCCTGTCTGCTTTGCCTTGTTTGGTGCAATTACATGCTTTCTGCATAATACTGCATTTACATAATGCTCCTAAAGATACAATTGGGGCACTTTTGTTTGTTTGTGCTTGTGCTTTTTGTTGTTTGCACCAAAAACATAGAAAAAGAGAAATGAATTGCAATAATTATCATGATGAGTAATAATCATATATATTTGATCAAAATACAATTGTGGGCTTCTTCCTCAGGAATGACAGTTATTTGTTTAATGGTTGAAAAAATTATATTTATTTGTGTTATGAAATAAAAAACAAGGCAAAAGTCATTAAATAGGAAACATATATTAGACTACATCTCTTTCTACTCTCTGACACACACGTTTAGTCTTGTCTAAAAACAATATAACAAAGAAGGTAGATGAATATAAAGGCTGGATATCAGACTATTCATCACTGAATGATTACCGGCTGACAGCAGTAATTGAAAAACACTTATTGGAGTGGTTGGGGAGGAGGGCTGGTTCAGTCCCATCAGACAAAATAACCCTTCCAGGGTAAGAGCAGTCTAAAGGTGATGATAAATGGACATATTTTCAAACGTGAGCTTCAGGTTTTCTCTTTCTCTGAAATGTAGCATATTAAAAACATATAAAAGGTTCTCTTTCAGATATTTAAATATGTATATACTCTAAAAAAGTGCCAATAAAATGTTCAAATTTCAAGTCTTGTGAAATAACATGTTTTTTACATTGGAATTTTTTTAAAGATGATTTCCAGCTCGACTTATTGTTTTATGAAACTTATTTCCTCCAAAGCGTTGGTGTGCTCCAAGAATCGAAGTCACCAACGCAGAATTCAGTACATAACACAGCAATATACTTCTCCATCCATAACATGCTTGGCTTGCTAATTTATGCAGATTTTTTCAGGAACCACAGGCAAAACACTACATTTTCAGCATGTTCACAACAGGGCAGCACAGGATAATTCTTACTTAATTGTGGTAAATTGTGGTATTTAGGCTACTCAGCCAGAAACAAGTTGTTTTGTTAACAAAATCTAAAAACAAAAAAAGAAAAATTTAATTTTTTTTTGTCTGGACCACAAAACTAATGAAAGTAACGAAACCAAAAAACTGAAAGGGTGTTCTCACACAGCATACGCACCCAGACCTCTTGGTTGAAAGCAATGTGTTTGATTTGCACTGTACCACCAGGAACTTCACTTCCTAATGCAAATTTGGTCCGTTTTTCATTTGGTCAGGCACTGAAAAAAAATGGGGACATCTTTTGGATTTTCTTTTCAGATTTCTGATTGTCTGGAAAATAAAAAATAAAAAAATCCAATAGATGCCACCATTTCTTTCTTTTTTTTTTTGTCCAAGTGGCCCTCTCTCCATCCTCTTCTGTAGTCTCACTGTTAGCATGGGGGTGAAAATTTGGCAACACTGAAAACTGAAAGGGCTGAAACAAGTCCAGTATGCCCAGGGTATTTTGTGTTACCCTAACACTGGCAGCATGAGCAGTTACACAAAGCCGCTTATCAACTCGATAACTCAACTCAAGGTTTCCCAAGCTAAGTAGGTGCACATGGACTTCGAAGCAACTGACCAATCACAAAGATTGATAAGTCTACTGGTAGCAGAGCACTGATTTTACAAAGGAAGATAAAACTATAATATAAATGAATAGGTTACACACTTAATACAGCCGCAAAGCAACACGAGTGGAGTAAAATCAGTAGTATTGTACAGAGGAAAAGCTCTGTACAGTAGTATTAGTAGTATTGTATATGTTTAAGCATATACAGTACACATATACAGTAGCACTGTATATGTGTAAGTGTTTTAAATGTTCTGGTCAGTAAGAATGGAAAAGAGCTTCTAATAGTTTATCTTATTTGAGGAAGAAAAGCAGGTAAAAGTGTTACATTTTAAAATTGTTGATCTAGCGCTTTGCATTTCCATATTTAAATAGATTCCCACAGAGTTTATAGCCACCATAGCCATAAACTCCATAAACTGTCATTCTACTACTAAATTTAACACATGATGATTTCATTTCTGGACTTTTCACCCTAATTGGTTCAGTCTGGACTCTGTTCAGACTTAGACGCATTCATTCACATGTTCCCTTTAGAACACACCACAACAGTGTCCCCGTGTCAACCCTCACACTCTGCATGGCCTTCTTCACTACATCCATGTATCTACTCCATATTCAACATCCTCTTCTCAATATATCCACTACTGCGCAACTCCCAAAAAATGTTTGAATACATGGGGTTGACCCCATGTATTCAAACATGTCTGCCTTCTGCCTTGCTTCTAATGACTTTGGTTCCTCTTCTCTCCAAAGCATACTTCCACCTGCTCTCTACTCTCACTACAGAGATCACAGTGTCATCTGCAAACATCACAGACCACATCAGACTCCTGGCTGACCTCATCTATCAACCTGTCCATAGCCCCTGCAAAAAAAGGGGGCACAGAGCAGATCCTAAATAATTCCACCACCACCTTAAACCTATCACAGACCTCTCCACTGTCTTTTTGTACTTGTCTTGCACCACCCTCGCATACTTCTCGGCCACTCCTGACTTCCCCATGCAGTATCACAGCTCTTCTCTTGTCACCCTATTTTGCACCTTCTTCTGACCTTCTCTGTACTTCTCCAGCAACACTCTCAAAGCAAACATCATATTCGTAGTGCTTTTTCTCAGCATGAAGCCATATTGCTGCTCACTGATTATCACCTCTCTTCTTAACCTAGCTTCAACAACCTTTTCCACCATCTTCTTGGTATGGCTCATAAGCTTTATCTGTCTGTAATTATTACATCCCTGCACATCACCCTGTAAATCTGTATCAGTGCACTTGTTCTCCACACATGCATGTCTACAACACGACTAATCCTACAGTTACAATATCTAATATCTGGTTTAGGGAGAAAGAACCAAACAGCCGCCTGGTATCATGAGAGAAGCAGTAGCAGGAACAAATTGTGACTTTTCAACTGTGTCATTCTCCTAGCAGCCAAGACTTATGTTAAAAAAAAGAAGCTTTTTTCATGTGAAATATGATTCATTGATACAATATTTTAGTTTACTTTTAATCACAATAAATATGTGACTGAAATGTTAGTATTATCCTGTCTCCTCTCCCAACCCTCCCCTTCTCTTTTTCCTGCCATTGTAATATTTCACGCCCTCCTCTCCTTACAGTAAGCGTCATGCTCAGCTCCTGTGCCAACATATCTATCAGGATGCTGTTACTTAAGAAGCCATCCATCTCTCCAAGCCAGCTCTCCCGGATATTCAACACAGCCAATACTTAACACTGCTTTTTAACCAACTAAGACATCATCATTACTTTGAGGGATAGGGTCTTTCTGAGTGGAGTTGTCCTCCTATTTCATCCCTCCTTCACTCATTCTTTTGTCCTCTCCACAACTCTTTCATCCGCTGTACCTCACTCTGTCATTCTCATCTCTTTTATCTCTCTAGAGAGAGTTCAATCACTTCATGTCCTGTCCTCTACAGTGTCTTGTCCTGTGTAATGATGGGCTTGTACCATTATGTTCCTCGAGTGTCCTGTCCTGTCCATTCCTGTCTTATTCCATGTAATGCGTGCCCTTCATCGATAGGCAACTATACCGTCTGTCACACAAAATCTTGGGCATGCACTTATCAGAGAAGCAATTATGAGACAGTCAGTAACAAAGAGACTTGGGGATTTTCAGCATATGTTAAACTTTTTCCTTCTTTTGGGGGGGCTTCTTTTTGATAATTAAATAAAACGATACAAGGCTAGAATTTCACAGGCTGAGTTACACAGTTATTATTGCTTTTTCGTTTTTGTACTAGAGCTGTTGGCCCATTTCTCAAAAACTTTCTCTTCCCTTCTTTTGTTTGCTCGTCTAGTTTTTCATTTGGCAAGTAAATTCTTTCCTTACACTCTTGTGCCATAGCCTGTTAATGCATGAATATCTCATTGACTCGTTCTCTGCCTCAGCCTTTCTGATATATGCATGTTGTAGATCGTCTCGTCTTGCCTCCCACTTTGTCTCAGTGAGGCTGACAGACCACAGATGGCTGTCTTTGATCTGCCATAACGAGCATCTCCATGTCAAATTACAAGGGAACCGACAGGAGAAGAAGGAGACGCTGAAACACAAAACAAAAAAGATGAAATAAAGAAAGAACTAGGTAGACTCGGCTTGAGAACTTGTGTCCCTGTGATCACAGCAAATGAGACCATCGCTGTTTGATCACTTTATCAACAAAAACGTCACTGTTCCCTTTTGCAGATGAAGAAGAAAGCTAATAAATTTTAAAAAGCAAATCATTGATGAAATGCTCAGCAATCCATTTCAGCGGCTCTGTTGTAATTATACCTCAAGAAGTTAAAAGGAAAAGAAAAGACGTAACATTCTAGGAAATCACATCAGATAAAAACAAATGCATACAAACAAATTGGATGAAATAGCAGCTAATTTTTTAAGACTGTTTTGGTATGTACATCAATCAAATGAAATAAAACTTTATTTTAAATGTTGATTACATGTTAGACATTGTACAACATAGCAATTAAATAAAACGCTATTTTCAAGAAGACTTTGTCACTTTTAAAAATATAAAAGTGTATTATATATAAAATAAAATAAAGTGGTATGCAAATTGTATTAAACCTATGTTTAACTTAATCAGCCACAAAGACAAAGTGATGGGTTTTTTTAATATATGCTCAAGATGAGTCTAATTTTGATGCTGTAATGTGTTTCAAAAACACTGGAGGAAAGGCAACAAAAAATATAAAAAATGTTATTCAATTCAACTCAATTTAATTTTATTTATATAGCACCACAGTTTGGCAGAGTTGCCTGAAGGTGCTTTATATTGTAAGGTAAAGACCCTGCAATATGATACAAAACTAAATCTACATATATAATATCATTAAACGGTTCAGACATTCTCTTTCAGGTATGAGGCTAAAAATGTCTTTCAGGCCTTTGGGCAGTACTGCTTTAAAAACAGATAAACGTCTGGGGTGTAAATCCTGCTGTGGGCTTGGAAACACTTCTGAAAAACACCATTAAGAAAAACAGTTCATTGCTACATCCAGAAATGTAAAAGAAAACTATTATTTGAAGAAAGTAACATCTATGACGGCCCCATTAATGCAGACCAAGGCATACAGGTTTTGGAGCAACATCCACTGCTTTAAAAAAATAAACAGAAGACTTTTCAGAGTGCAGCATCAGGTCCTTTAAATTTCTGGGATATTGATCTGATCAGTTAAGTAACAGAGGGGATTGTTAATCAGTTTAAGCTGCTTTGGTGTGAATGAAATTGACAACAGGTTTACTAGAGGGACAACAATGAGGCAACCCCCAAAACAGGAATGTTTTTACAGGTGGAGAATACTGACAGTTTTTGCATTTTTTGCATTTGGCGCAGGTCATTATCACTACTGGAAGCATTAGGCAATACCTGCACCCTACAGAGGTAGCCCAACTCCTCAAGGATGGCAATTCAGTCCTCCCATAGCCAGAAGGTTTGCTGTGTCTCCAAGCACAGTCTCAAGGGCATGGAGATTCCAAGAGACAGGCAGTCAATCTAGGAGAGCTGGACATGGCCATAGAAGGCCTTTAAACCATCAGCAGGACCAGTATCTGCTCATTTATGCAAGGAGGAACAGGATGAGCAATGCCAGAGCTACAAAATGACCTCTAGCAGGACACTGGTGTGAATGTCTCTGACCAAACAATCAGAAACAGAGTTCATGAGGTTGGCGTGAGGGCCCAACGTCCTGTCCTCACACTCCCAGCACCCTGGAGCCAGATTGGTATGTGCCATAGAATACCAAAACTGGCAGGTCCACCACTGGGGACCTTAACACCTCTGGCACATTATGGTTCAGTCCAACTAAGCCAACAAGGTTGCACTTCAGACTGTCTAGAAGCTGATTGATGCCCTAGTCCTGATCTGTAAGGAGATCTCACACGACACTGTCTGTCATGCTCTGGTGTTGTCAGGCATAAATACAAACATGTGGAGGCCATACAAACTACTGAGTACCATTTGGAATTGCTACCTACCGCATCATTTTTTCACTTCTATTTTGAGAGTGTGTTTGAATTCAGCCCACTGTAAATTAATAATTTTCCATCAAATGATGTGGGGTTTCATATTCATTTCTAACACATTACTGAGTCCATATCAGCAAAGATATGCTGCATGTTTTTTTTCTCCATTGTGATCTGATGTGTTTTCAAAGTGTTCTTTTAATTTTTTGAACAGTGTATGTGCCATCCACACAACTTCAGGAAAGGACAACAGGACTATGTCAGCATTAATGCCTGGTTACTAAACCAGTCTTCTTACAATCTAAACCTTTTAACTACTGAAAATATCTGTTTAATTATGAAAACAAATATTGCCTGATCAGCTGAAACATTTTGTTCTCAAAAATATAGTAATTTGTGTCTTCAGTTCCTAGACACATGAAGTGATACAATTATAGGAGGTGATGTAATAAAGTTGTAAACGTGTCCTTGAATGGCCTGTTTTTTTACATGTTTCTGGTATCATTTTTTTAAGCACAAGATTTTCACAAATCACTAGACTTTCTCATTTTAACCATTTAATCATTTCTATTAAATATTGGATTTAAATTATTTGAAAATCTTTGCATTCTGTTTGTATTTTCAGTTTATTTTATATCCAATAATTTTTTGGTATATAACTGCATTCCCTGCATTTTCCTCCCTCTTTTTACAGTGTGCTTTATGTTCTTTCCCACTGCCTGTTAATATGGAGTAATAGTCCTGCCCACAGCTTGACTCAGGCCACTGCCATACTGTTAAGAAGCAGCCATTTGAAAACATGGGCAATCTCATTCTCCCTCTCGCCTTCTCTCTCGCTCTTTCTGTCAGGATCTTGGCAGCTCGTGGGAGGTGCTAATGGAAAAGCTCCTGCTCCTGTTCTCCTTGTTCACCACACTAATGTGAAAGGCACCATCCATGTTACAGCTGTGTGTTGCCATGACCAGGCCACCCTGTCATAGTCCGCTGGTCACCCAGCTAATGGGCCGACCACAGAGGAGAAAGGTGGGCTGTAACAGATGGAGGGAAAGAAAAGACTGCTATCAAATGATGCAGACAGAAAAACTAGAAACTACTCATATCCAATTTTTATTATAGTAATAGTAATATTCGAAGAAAAACCTCCTCTATGTCTGTGTAGGTTCTCAGTCATCCACGTCATGGTAATCTAAGGAGTTTGGAAAGAAAAACAAATGGACTTCTTTAAATTTAAAGAAGTTTTCTTTCTGATCTCCTTAGACAACCAACTCTATGCATTTTATGCACCATTAAGCTGAGAATTAGCCAGTTGTCTGTTGAAGCAACTGTTACAGTGTGTTCACTTTCCTTCAACAATGAAATTATTACTTACAATAACAAAAGAATGACTTTGTTTCACTCTACACATCGCCCTTGTTCTTGTCATTTATAAGACGATGGATAATAAAGCAATTTGGTGATAAACTGTTGGGTAATGTTTTAATAGAAAGGAAGATGAGGTTGATGTTTTGCATCTCTAAGTGCTACGATATTCTTTTCTTCTTCTTTTGGCTCTCGCTTTTAAGGGTCATTTTTCTTCTGTCACACAAACCCTCTGAATGTCCTCCTAAATCCATGAATCCTCTCTGTGGCCATCCTCATCTGCCCTGCCCACTGCTTTAGGTGGTTGAACCCAGCTATTTAAACTCCTCCGCCTTTGCTACCTCTACTCTATGTATATATACATATATATATATATACATATACATATACATATATGTATATGTATATGTATATATATATATATATATATATATATATATACATATATGTATATGTACATATATATATATATATATATATATATATATATATATATATATATATATATATATATATATTCTTTCTTGGTTCTACTGACTTTTCAATCATCTTCTCTCCAGAACATACCTCCACCCCTCCAGGCTCACTTCCACCTTCTCTCACTACACATCACAGTGTCGTCTCCAAACGTAATGGTCTACAGCAGACTCAAAGGCAATACCTGAAGGAATTCCAACCCCCACCTGAATCCCTTTGTTACTCCTACCATACACCTCACCACATAAGATGTAGTCTAACCGTGTGTACTTTCCTCCACTCTTATACATACTCCCATGCTCCTCCTTCTTCCTAAAGTGTTAACCGAAGCCATTCTTTTCACAACATCTTTCCTTTCACATTCATGTCTTTAGCATAATGCCACTCCCACTTAATTAAACTTACTCCACAACTCCTTGTCCTCTTCTAACTGACATCCTGTTCTACAGAAATAATTTCCACTGGCACCCTGTTGGTTAGCAGCACCAGAGGTGGTCACTGTTAACCCAGTATGGAAATTTCATTCTTGATGATCTGCATGTTTGGTTAGGCAAAGACATCAGATGCTCTTCATGAGGCAACCCTCCCCATTTACTTTGGCTTGGGACCGGCAGTAGAAGTACACTGGCGTGTACTTGTGGCAGAGTTTAAGTGCTTACCATATGTTTGTCTGTAAATCTGCATCTACAATACTGAAAGAATGAAAAAAAGGAAAATCAGTGATGACCATGTCCCTTTCTGATCACTGTTAAAATGATAACCTGATGATAAGTTTCTTTTCTTATTAATGATTAAATGGTACGGGTTAGGTCTGTGAAAGAGGATACTTTTTATCTTTGCCTTCTGATGTTGGTGGATTTTTTTTTAGCAGAGAAAATTATTGAATAATTGAGCTAATTTTGAATTTAATTGAATATTTTGCTAATTTAAGCAGCATAAAAAACATAGCATGGGAATATTTTGTGTTTGTGTACGAGTGAGTGTTTGAGAGAGGTACCATGTGTGTACCTGCCAGAGTCTGACAGCACTTCTTGTTTCTTTTGCATATTTCACAGCAACCATGAGCCTGAAACGCTTCTTCTACCATGACAAACACACACAAACATTTGCCACCTAATTCTGAAACCAGACAAGTCTGCCCATTCTTTTTCCTCCTATTTGCAACTGGACTACAGCTTAAGACAACCTTCTTCTGACTTTGTCACATTGTGTGTTTCTACCAGCCATCACTGCACTCTGAATGTGTGTGTATCTATATGTTGTCTCCTCACAGAGATCATCACAAGTTCTGGAGACAGAGGTGTCCCTTAACAATACTCATCTGCAGTCCACCTGCATTACACTGTCCTGCTGAACAAATAGGTTTCAGTTTGTCAGACCCAAACCCAACTGTAGTTCACAGTTGGCCTGTATAACTCTGAACCACACACATACAAAGGTAAGACGTCTGGGGAAAAAATAAAAGTGCAACAGCAGAATATGTTGGGAGCATCTTTTTCAGGGGTAGCTGTTCACACTCCAGTCTTATTTTGTATGCTCAGTCATTGCTTTAATGGTTATGGTAACACTGTACTCTCACAGGTTACTGCTAAAAAATAGGAATGTGACAAAACTGATAAAGTCCATCAGACCTGCAAGAAGAAGCAGACAGGACACAAACAAGGAGCCACACTGTAACATCCAGTTCGCTTATTCACAGGTAAAAGTGAGCAATTAGAAAGCCCTCACTGAACACTGACAAACTCTCTTAAGAAGTGCAGCTAACCTGGTGGTATGTTTAACAATTGCATGCATTCATGCCTTTGTCAGGATTCCTACTTATACAATGCAGTATAATCAAATTAAACTGTGTATACTTTTTTAAATGATTAAAGATTTTTTTTGACAGATATTTTATTGTCTTTATTTTTCCCTGTGCTATTCTACAGTTTATTGTTATCAGCAACTTCTGGAATTCAAGGAAACATTTTGATTGTCTCCACTTAAGATAATATCTACTCTGGGCCTGGAAATGTATCTCTTTTGATTTCAAAAGACTGAATCTACTTGTGAATTAAATAATAAGCCTCTCACCTTGATACATTAGTTTATGATATCACGCTAACCACAAAGATAAGACAAAAACCAAAGTGGGAAATAAAATCACCATAAAGTCTTAAAATAGCTGTCCCAGGAAGACAAACCCTAGTTTCCTTGGAAAAAGTCTACTCTTCATTCCCTTGACATGGACTTTGTCTTTGTCCAGGCTAATCTGAAAACACACTATTCTGTTGTTTAGATATGTGGACATGTTGGTTTTTACAGACAGAATAGCAGAGCATAGCGAACTTCCTGTGTAACACTGGTGAAATGTCCATTCTGAGCAGCTTGGTTACTATTTTGTGCAGTGACAGATGAAAGACAAATTCTCAGTGACAGAAAGAGAATAAAAATAGAGAGCCAAGTAGATATTATGAGGCGAGGGGTACTACCATCTACTGAAGAGGTCATTTACTTATGACTTTGTAGAGTTAATTTATGGCTTGTGACCTTTACTGCTTGCCTTCTTCCCCTCTCCCATCCTTGGCACACAGATGCCCTGTAATAATCTTGCAAAAACGATTAGGCTGTGGGGTGGGCCTTGTTTGGACTTAAAGGTGGAAAACTTCAATGGCAAGCTATCAGATTTAAGCCGGTAGATTTATGTGCTGAGTGGTTTTAAAAGGTTTGCATTAGCCTGCCATAACACAAACCACAGACAGACAGGCAGGCAGGCAGAATATCAGGTGTAAAAGCTCTTTCTGTCTATCATACACACTCTATTGTTGCCAGTTTCACTCCCCCCACCCCGCCCCAGCACCGCCACCACTACTCTCTTCTAACTGGCTCTACTCTCTCATTCTCTGTCACACTCTCTCTGTCTCTCTGACAATTGCGTTATTTGGCCTTATCGAGGAATATGAAACGCCGTGGCGCGACATCTCCTCTCCGAGCTCAACAGATATGCCAATTCATTTCTCAGCTGGCGATTTGACAAGCTAGACTGCTCCTCTTGAAAGACGTCATTCAAGCGCACAGCCGCTGCCACCGAACCCCGCTCCCTTCCCCTCTCCCTTTCTCTCTCTCCTCAGCCACCTTCTCTCTTCCCCTCCCGCCTTTATCCCGCTTTCTCCATTCCATCTCCCTCTTTCCTTGTTGCAATCTGCGGAGCTTTGCTTCATAAGATTGAAAAGGGCTCTTTGCCCACGCCAAAAAAAAAGTCTGAAAAGAACAGGGGAGCTAAAGGAGAAGAAGAAAAAAACTTGGCCCCTCCCTCTATCATGCTCTTTCATAAAAAAAAAGAAAGAAAAAAAGGCCAAAGTATTGAAAATATAAAATGATGGGTAGTGGAGGGAAGCAAGCGGGTGATAACATTGTGGATATTAGGGGCTGGAATTGTGGAAGATGAGGAAAGAGAGTTAGAGCAGGTTGGAGGGGAGACAGAAAATAAATAAGAAGAAGAGAAAGAAGAGGAGAGGAGATTGGTGCTCTAAGCTGCGGGTGTTTGAGGGGATGACACAGCCACTAATACAAGTGTTTAAATATTTGATGCAGGGAGGGATAAAGCGGGATCGTCTCGCCACGGAATTGAGTGTCAAGACGAGAATCTATTACAGACAATCTTTGTGTGTGTGTGTGTGTGTGTGTGCGTGTGTGTGTGTGTGTGTGTGTGAGAGAGAGAATACAAGGCAGATTTGACAGTGTGGCGGAGCAGAGCAAAGCCTTCTGTGTGTTGTCGTCGCAATCTCCTCACCACCAATTCACCAACCCAACCCAACAACACCCCTCCCCAATCCCCGTTTCCACCAACACCACCACCACCCCACCTTCTCTTCGCTTAAATGTTTTTCTGCTGTGCTTCAGTAGACGCTTATTATCACGTCTTTTGGAATGGAGGTTTTTGGGCAAGGAGCGAGACGTAAAGTGGGCGAGGGAGAGACTGTGATAGAGAGACTGGGGTGCACTGGGGCGGGGGGTAAGAAACTGTTCTTTGAGAGTGAGAAAATACTCTTGAAGCTCTGTGTGTGAGAGTGTGACAAAGCGGGAGTGCACCTGGACATGCAAAGTAACCGCTACCCATTCTGCTACTACACTGAGCAGTATCTGCCCCACGAAAATGCATGAAAGAATTAAAAAAAAAACAGAAACACGCATGAAGTGTGCTGTGCTTTTTCATAATCAGACTATGATGCAGTGTGGTGGGTTTGGTAACAATTCATTTTTCATTTCAGAATTTTCCTGATTTTTCTTCTCAACATTTTCTGGCATTTTCTTGTGCAAAGTGCAAACTGGAAGGGAAATATAGATGAACTTCTGCAAGCTTAAAAAAAAAACAATTTTTGGAAGATTTTTATTTTGAAAGACTAAACTGACTAAACTTGTTTATCATTCATTAATTTTTGGGACCTTTGTCAGTCACATATGTTTGAATATGTATTCGCCCGTAGAGAAATCGTATGGTGATTATCCAGGATACTGAAGTGATAAAAACAGCTAAAAAATTAATTATCTAAGCATCTATTTAGAAAATACAGACATACTAGGAGCAGCGTTATGTGAGCGGCTCAATTTAAGATCCTAAACATTAACTATATGGTGTTATAATAATTAGCAAGAGCAACGAGTCACAGTCTGCAAAGTATATGCAAAGTACTTCATCATTAAAGACGAAATACTGAATTACCTGCTTTATTAACTTTAGTAATAACAGCATATGAGGACTGGGAAGACAGCAGGAATAGAAAAACACATATATAGCATCAGACATAGACAGGGAAGGGAGCTTTAACCATGAAATAATTACTCAAAAAGGCATTTATTAAACCCTCTGATGAAATTTAAAAGAAGAAATTAAATATAAATTTCGTTATGTGAGTTTTTTGCTAGTATAGTTAGTATTTTTGTTCCGTTTATTCTGTTTTTTTGGGGGGGGGGGGGGGGAATTGATGATGTACACACTGATGATGTAGAGGTCTCACAAAAGCACAAAAACTCATGTATCAAATATGATAGACTTGGCGTTACAGGGTTAACAACTTCTTTAAAATCAGTAATACCAGCACACCGTTTGCTTCCTTTTCTCCACTGCTGCTTTATCCTCTTGTTTAGATTCTATTAAATTCACTTAAGAAACATCATCTCAATCTCCCCGTCTCACTGTTCTGTGATTGAGGGCTTGTGCCCTGGTCAACAGTGAACCTGGGCCACATTCCACTCTCACCTGTGTGTAGGTGTGTGTGGGGTTTTTTTGTGTGTGTGTGCCCATGTGTGTGTGTTCTTTGGCTGTCTAGACAGGGCCAAGTGCCACTTTAACCCGCATGTAATGAGGGCAAGGTGGAACATTGTTAGGGAATAAAGCTTGTTACTTTTAGTCCAAACACACTTGCAGACACACAAAAATGCACTCATTCACATGGACACACACACAAACACACACACACACGTATTATACAGACACACACATTTTATCTAAACACGCCTTAGCTAACACTGGGTCAGGGTTGACCAACACCATTGACTCCAATTTAATCTCGCCCTGTAGCTCAAATGTGTCCCGCTCGTTTCCTTCTCTCCCTCTCTCTCTCTCTCTCCCTCTCTCTCTTCGGTAACATTGGAAACTAACAGCTGAACTACAAATTTGTGACTTGAAAGCAAACGAGGAAAACGTGTCTTTCAAAACTTCCTAAAAACTCATTTGACCCAAGATGTATTTATTTTAACCACTGAAGGGAGGAAGCAGTGCTATTATCAGGTTTATGTCAATTACATTGTTACATTTTTTTTTCAAACGTGTTTGATTTCTTAAGCTTGTTAACAGAATAGAATTTAATTTACAGGGTTAAGTCTTTGCTACTGAAGTCGTATAATTTAATGTTCATTTTAACAGTAGATCGAAACAGATATTTTCCTGGCTCATGAATTTAATATTTGCTTTTTGATCTTCATCATACTTGGTTATATATATAAATTTCCTGTGCAGACATAACAATTTTTATGTTTGTCTGGGCTAAGTCTAGTTGTCCATCTCTGTCAGTATGTCTAAATAACGGCTGGATAAATCCTTTATCTGTGTGTTTTTAAACACTAACACAGGGAGTGTAGATATACTGTAAACCAATTATAGGACATCAGTAATTCTTTAAAATTTGTCTCTTGTTTGATTAAATTCATCCAAAAATTTTGAGCAAACTGACAAAAAAAATACAAAAATACAGGGATGCACATAGTCCATTTAGTGGAAGTATTACATAGTAAGATTCATATATATATATATAATACACAAACACCCACACACACAAACACAAACGCACACACATATCCTAACACACTTAACCTGACTCAATAATACAGCTGGGGAGTGTTGTGTGCAGTGTGTAGACTCCAGATCAGACACCCTGTGACATTCCCCCAGCCCCCTACACCCACATGTGCATACAGTTACATATGCACACATGGCACCCATCAACTCCCCTGTCTCTCTCTCTCACACACACACACACACACACAAACCTCCCCCCTCATACACCCACTAGACAGTGATTCTATGTTCCATGTCGCCACCCTGTCTTGTCACATTTCCTTCTTGTCTGCCACACTGTCTCTCTCTCTTCCTCTTTTGTACTCCCTCTGTCTTCCTATCCTCCCCCGCGCTCTCTTCTCCCATCCCTCCATTCAATCAATAAGTGCTGGCACTTCCTTCCACAGCTCAGGAAAAAACAATTAAAAGCCATCGATCCCGAGCACACACTCGTCCATGGACGCACTCAAATACGCACAGACATGCACACACTTACACGCAAAAAACACACACGCGCAAACACGCACCCAGCCATGAATATGCAAGTGGGTCTCCTTGACCTTCAAAGACAGGGGGAAAGCCAGGTGACTTCATTCTTCATGGGACTGCCACTGGATACATCTGTCGCCCCTCCACCTCTCTTCCACACAAACTTCCACACACACACATGCACTCTTACTGACATACATGTGACATATACATGCAAACCTGCATGTGTCTGTAGGTGCATACATGCATTTTTTTAGATAGACACACATACACATAGGAAAAGTTATTAACATTTAAAAAGACATCCAGAAGTATCCCTCTATGAGAACGAATAAACAGGGAGTCAGTGAATTGATTTCCATCAGCGGCATCATTATTAACCAATAGGTAATGTGTATTTAGTTAACAGTTATAATTTCCTCCTCTAAACAAGCTTTTCTCCAATCAAATCACAAAGTTGGCCAAATCAGAGACAATTTCCTTCACCCCAACATCCACCAGTTACAACCAGTTCATCAGCAAAGATGACAATCACCAGTGACAGTGGGTCATTTTTATTTGTAACTCAGCAATTTTGTACTCTGCCTCTATCTGGGATCAAAGAAAAAAAAATATCAGTAAGGATCAATTGGATCAACTAGCATTGCCGAGGTGGCAATTTAATTCACTACTTTTTTAAATCACAAAATCTTTCTAAATGCAACAAAGTGTCCATGAAGTTTTCTGTTTATTAGTTTTGCTGTCTCCAGAGAAAACCAAGTCTCTTAAGAGTGCCCTCTTGCTGTCAAGTCACTATGATCCAGGTGATAGATGCTATGAGTTGATCAAAATGTTTATGTCTGCATAAACATTTTGCATAAATGTCATTCTGCATTTTGCATAAATGTCTGCATGCACTCATAGTAACTGAATAATTCTTGCTTTATAAGAAACATTGGTGTGTTCTATGCTTTTTGCCTTTGGTTTCCATCCTAGGGAACATTTGCCCCCTTAGTTCCTTGATGGAGGTTCTGAGGTTAAAAGAAACCTGGACAAAAGCATGCAAGCAAGGTAAAAACTACTTCCATATTCATCTCATATTACTTTAGAAACAATTCTTGTGATGTTTTTACAAGGCATCCATTGTGACAAAACAATGCTGGATTACTAACCTCACTACCTCGCCCAACAGTCTTGTTATTCCTATTGCAGATCAATAATGAAAACACTCAAAAATGGTACACACAAAGGGTCTGTGCAGGAAGGCAAAGACTGTGTGATCAAGGCAAACTGTCGACTACTGCTGTTCACTGGAGAAACAGTTTGAATCATGTTTTATATTTCGGCAGTTGTAAAAGGCACAGGGAGTGAGAGAAAATAAGAATTTATTTACATCAGTTCAGACAATCTATTAGTTCAGTCCTTTGTTCCGCTGTATGGCTCTCACAGATAGAAATACGGCAAAGAAAGAGAAAAAACTGAGAAAGAAGCCAAGAAAGAAGGCAAAAAAAATCTGTGTGTAGTAAGCAGAGACGCAGAAAGTGATAGAGAAGGACAGCAGTCACACTCTGGCTGTTGCTCAATGAGGGAGTGGCCTGTAACGCCACCTCTAATCTGTGTCCAGTCAGCCCTACACACACACACACACAAACACACACACGCCCTGCCACAGTTCCTGCTGCATGAAAAATAGCCACATCTCTGAGCTGCTGAGTGACATGATGCTTAGGAATGAAATTCTTTTGTTGCTTAGATGTTTTTTCATCATGTGTCTGTGTGAGAAGGTTGCTGTCAGTGCAGGCCAGGTGTTGCTCAGGGTCCACTGCTTCTCTTTTGAATTGGAGAGTCTGATAAATGAAGAGAGCGAGGGAGAAAAACAAGGAGTGCGAGAGAAGTTGATGAATGATCGCAGAGTGATGGATTGACTGCAATCCTCACACATCTTAAGTTTCTGCGGCTGTTTTTTTACGGCACCTGAATTTGTCAGTGGACATGGTTCAACCGTTGTTTAGGGATCACTGATACCTGCTACTGTACATACACTACTGCTCAAAAGTTTAGGGTCACTTAGAAATGTCCTTGCTTTTGAAAGAAAAGCACAGGTTTAAAATAAAGCAACTTTAAATATTGAAAATGACAACTATAGAGCCTCATCTGCAGCAATGTGGGCCCCTTACCCGACTGTCATGGTGAATAGGTGGATGGATAATTTTGGAAAAAAACACAACTTAACTAGAGGAAGAGTCTGTAGTTTGAAAAGAAAAAGATTTTTCAAGTGGGCAGCTTCATCTCAACATCAAGAGGGAAGAGGCAACTCCAGAATGCAGTCAAGAAAGTAAAACATGCAAAGTGAGAGAGTTGGACAAATGTAAACTGGAGGTGTGAAGAAGAAAAAAAGAAAAGACGCTAAAGGAGAACCCAACTCCATCTTTCCTCTAAGCATGCTGGGAAAACATGATGGTTTGCATGCTCTGCTGGAAGTTAAAAGATTATTTCTAAAAGACGAAAAGCATCTGGAAAAATGAAGGCCATCAGTCCCTTTGACAGAACTGAATCATAGCATGTATTTGCTTTATTCGAATGCCTTTCTTCTTGCATCATTTCACTCTACCGCATGTATTAACATTTTTGTTTAACTTTAATTTTCATTTGCTATTACGTGAGGTTTAAAAGAAGAATAGCTCATGCTTTGCATGGATTTGTTGGATTTAAAAAAAAAATTCTGCAGCTGAAACGCTGTCAGTTATTGCTGCGCCGAGGAGGCATTACAGAGTTATAAAGAAGAGTGAGAAGAGTGAGACACTTCTCCAATCTTGCCATTTTATTTGAAGTGCCAGGTAGCAAAGCCACCTAATTCTAATTTTGCTCAATGAACTCAGAGATGACCTTTAACCTGCAATACCAGAGGCAATAAAACTTATTCCAACTCTTCAGTATTCAACATCAGGTTCCTTTCAACATACTGTGGCTTTATTGGCAGAAATTTACATCCTGCACAGTGGAGTTTAAAGCAAAATGGCAGACAAACAAAGAGGGCGGAGAAATGATGGTATTGACCTTGAACCCTGCTCTGAAAATAATCAAGCCTTGGCTGGATGTCAGGCACGGAAAGTCTTAGTAGCAGCCCAGTTTTTCATTTTGATATTTTGAATTGGTTTGGTAGTTTGGAGGTTGTGTTTGTTCTTGTTCTGACTGATGCATTGATGTTAATTACCTTTAAAAACTTTATTAATGTAAATTCATTCCATTTTTCCTCAATAAAGTTTTACTACATTCAGACTCAAACTGTGATATAATACATTAACCCTTTTCACGCATAGTGGTCACTACAGTGCACAGCTATTGAAATGCCGTTTAAGAAAAAAATCCTGATTGAGGTCGTCATAATTCATGCATGAAAGGGTTAATTGAACCGTTTCAATTTCAGGACCATGGACAGCGCACACAGCACCAGTGGCAGAATATAGAAATAAACTTTTGTCAGTCAGTCCGGTTTGTTCTATCCTTTTAAGGGATATAAACCGTCTTAATAACAGAATGCTACAGAACAAGATATACAAAATATTGTGATAAGGCTTACAGTTTTAGATCGGAGCATGTCAGTGACTGAAGCCTGTTTCCATTAAAACAACCCTCACTGTCAGACTGCCACTATAGGCCTACATTTAACATACATGTGTATGACTTGTGTTTTTATACTTTTGTGATTACAGTTAACATGCTGCACCTGTCGTGTTAGTAAATCACCTGCAGCTGAATATCATATATGGTTTGCAAACTTGCAATAAATTGCATAACTCTGGGCAGATTAGGTGGGCTATACTGAAATGAACCGACTGCTCCTGTGTTTAGAAAACAGTTTGACGCATGTAAAACACTTGCAAAACTAAAACCACCTATCAACACTATTTTAGGATTTCATTCACTCACTTTTGCCCCATTTAGCAAACCTGGCCCTAAATGACCTTAACCTTGTTGTTTTAAAATGGGACACCAGTGGGTTCTTCCCTAATTCCGATAAGTGACAACTTGGGAGTGAGACCAGACTCCAATCTGTGCTATGTAGAAGTATTTACCCTCATTTCCTCTTCTTCTTCTGTTTTTTTTTTTTCATATTTGTAGCACTTATGTCTCAAACAAATTTCAAGCTGCTCTCCGATATGTTCATTTGACTATAAATGTGCCTAAATGTTGAAATGAAAGCACTTAGAAAAAAAGTGCTTGTATGAATGGGTTTGAATAGATGAGAAAAGCATTTTGTATAAAGTTCTTTGAGTGCGCAAGTTGAGTAGAAAAGCTCTATATACGAATCAGTCCATTTTCTATTTGCCTTTACGATCCCCGACAGCACTGGCTGAAATGCAGCTCCCTAACAGCCTTTCCTGTGTTTTACAGATGGCTGTAGACACTCACTGTTGTACCACTCTCCTCACCTCCCAAATACATACTGACAACCATTTGAAACAAAATTTTGATTCTTTACTCTATAAATCAGTCTTTATCACTTGAATAAAAAAAAATAATAATCAGAAAACGATCAGGTACATGGACAGAACTGAAAATGAGTGAAAAGAGCAGCCAATGCCCAAAGACACTACTATAATTTTAGCATCCATTATCTGAGCTGGCTTCCACTCTGGAGGTTCTTCAAAGGTGAGCAAATATGTCTTTCTTATTTCTCAGACCTGAGAATCTCGCGTTACAACAATTGTGATTGAGACTCTGGGATCTGGAGTTTGGCTCTAAGGTGGCTGGAATCCAGGTCTGGCTCTGACTCTTGGCTGGGTTTGGACCCGGATTAAGACTGTTTTTATAAAATAACAGTCTGAATTTGGGTCCAAGCCTGGCTAAGACTCGGGGCCTGACCAAGACTCAGCTGACGTCTGACTGCCTATAACCTTTGCGCTGGATTTTTAAAATGCAAATGTGTGATTTATCACTGCAAAAGACACATGTTGTGAAGGATGCCAATACTTTTGACCATGCAGTGTTCACTTCCAAAGCATTTTGGTTATATTTTGTCTTGAATTTGGGGAAACCAATTGTTGTTGCAGTTTGGCCATGACTGTGTATGTGTATGTATATGCTTGTACTTTTAACTGATCAATTAAAATGCTTAATATGCTCCTATATGATTTTATTCTACAGGTGTTTCTTCTCCATAAACCCAGAAAAAGGAACCAAAAAAGAGAACAAAAACTGGAAGCATCTTTCCAACAAGAACCCTCGAGTCCTCACCCTGATTCAGGATCTCTCCGACCACGAGTGGCGTTAAGCCTGAATATTGACTCTGTGGACTGTAGCTTTTACTTTGTTAAATCCACAATGTGTACTTTGAAACATTTTCTGGTCAAGAGTCCGCCACCTGCTTGTTTCATGAAGATGTTCCTGCTTTGAAGGAATGTTACACAGGTTTTTTTTGGTTTGTTTGTTTGTTTTTCTACAGTGCTGTTACTGCAGTGTTTATAGGTTTGTTTCCCCACAGGTGGTTTCCTGATGTTTTGGTATGGTAACTACACATGTGTTTTCTATGACCAGGGCCATGGTTGTGGTGAAAGCAGAGGGCGTGTTGCGCAAGATGGTGATAACGGTAATGTAAATGACAATATGTCATTTTTGGTTTAACAGGTTACTATGTAACTTTTTCTGGTAGAGGGTCTGCCACATGCTTGTTTCATGAAGATGGTTTTTGCTTTGCAGGAATGTTCCACAGTTTTATAGCATTTTGATTGAATTGTGTAACTGTTGTGTAAGTTGAAAAAAATGCATCCAATTGTTGTCAATTGTTTTATTGATGATGGCTGCAAAATAAAGTTCCCAAAAGTGATATTTTCCTCACTAGTCTTTTCTGAAGATGTATTTTTGCATGTTTAGGTGTAGGCATAGCAGTAAGAAGTTTGCAGGTTTATGATTTAAATTTTTACATTAAAACATAAAAATACAGCATAGTAATAGATTTTATGTATAATATACAGAGCAGCTCCATTTAAAATGCACAGTTTCACAGTTGTTTTACCAGTTCAAATTAGTTTTTTGTTTGATATTTCCCTGTTAATTTTACAGTTTATGGATCCACAATAAGCAATTATTACATGTAAAAAATACAGGAAATATTCTATGAATATACAACAATTGTTGTGTGAAATTAACTTATTTTTTTGTAGATTTAACAGTTGCGAGTTTCATTCACTGTAAATCAGTTTACATATTTTGTATGTAAAGCTATCTACTGTATTTTTTACAGGAAATCTCTGTTAACCCCAGCTGCCAGCGTTTTCCTGTAAAAACAGCACCTTTTTTTTTTTTTTTTTTACAGTGTATAGCCAAGCTATGTAAAAAGTGCATCCTGTGAAAAATAGTAACTAAATGCAGTAAACTTTGATTAAAACTAAATCTGGAAATTGGGCTACATCGTAACAGTAAACAGGTGTAGTAGAATAATTTCTATTATACTGTGTATGTTTTTGAGTGAGCTGGGGCTTACTGTATTACTACATTAATTTTCAGAAAACTTCATTTAAAGTACAAAGACAATACACCTAATACAAACTGAAATATTTTCCTTTCATTCTTTTTTCCCATCCTTTTTGACCTCTTTAACGGTCTTATTGTAAAGAAGCACTTCAAAATCAATGGAAACATCAAAACTGTAAAAAAAAAGACTTCGATATCCATCTTGAGCTGATTAAGTTCTTCCATTAATAACGTTTATTTCACAATAACTGTCTTGAGCTGCAGCTCACCTCCAGGCCTGCTAGATCAATTGACATCTGATCTGATTGGTTAATCACAGCGTATGAGATCGTTTCTGGCTTCTGTCAATCATATGTGTTAATGTGTGTGCCCGGTCAATTGATTCCCAGTCATCTGAACATAATCCCTCTATAATTAATCAATTAGCCATGTAACCAACATCCAACAGTCAAGCCTGCTTGAAGTGTGTGGGTGTTTACTGCTGTTTGTGTATTTGATTAAAGGCCAGTATTGGGGAATGCATGAGTGTGTGCACATCTGTGTGCTGATGTTATCACGCTTGAGTTGAGATATTAGTAACAGGTGGCTAACTGGATCCCTGGGGCTCTCTACACTTCACATGTAGATCTGTGTTAATTGAGAGATACATAATTAGTTTACGAGTTGGTGTCTGGGAATGTCTGTGTGTGTTTGGCTGTGTGAGGAGTACATGGGTGTGTTTAACTGCAGTGCTGTTAATTAAGCAGGTTAATGCTTCAACTGTTTTACTGAGTCCCGTCTCTTCATTAGCACATGCGATTTTTGTCCACATGTATGTTAATTTTCTGTCTCTGTCTCTCTGCTCTGTGTCTGTAGGTGTGAAGCGGCTGTATTAGTACATCACTGTCTCTCCGTGTCTACATGCTGACAGCCATAAACCAGCAGACGAGCATGTCTCTTTCAGCAGAGTCAATTTTACAGCTCTGAGTCGCAGCTCTGAACTGACAAATCAATAAAATCTGAGGAAGTTAAATAATTTAGCGCTGGATCTAATTAGTCTTCTAGTACTGCGGTATAGATTCCTCTACAATATTGATGACAGAGTGCCTGTTTATGGAACAGACTGGAGAACTAAGCTCTCTTCTTATCTGCTTTATCAGAGATGACATAATACAAATTGCCACCCCAGAACATGAACATGAATTTAAAGTGGGTTTTTCATTTTGGATGTAGGATGCAGAAGGGGGACACTTAATTGATTGCATTACACTATTGTTTTACATTCAGATGGGTATTTTTGACTCGGTTGGGTTGTTTTGTTTGTTTGCAGAAGTTACCACCTGATTTTACTCCCATCACAAAGATCATGCTCACTCAGTATAAAGGCTTTATACTACAGTCACTATATTAGAATTTCAAACTATACCACTTTCAGTACTATTTTCAATACCATGAGGAAAATTCTGACCCCAGCCTGCAACAAGAAAAATAATGGTCCAAAGGTAATTTTCTGGAAAAAGCATGTTAATTTTTAACTATTGTTCTGAAATATAAACTAGATTTAATAAAATAAGTATTTAAATTAAGACAGTCTTGTAATAAAGAAAGGTACAATAGCAAAAATGTCAAACACCTAAATAACTGAATTAATGAAAAAAAAGAAGAGCATTATGGAAAAGTTACAAATCAGCTCTGGATAAAGTGTCGTAATAGTTCTAAAAAATAGAGTGCTCACTGTTAAGCACTGAGCCTATTGCTGACTGCATTTTAAAACTGACCTTAAAGCTGGCTACAACAAACTAACAAACACGTTGAAATATATTACTGTAAAAGTAGAAAAAAATCAAGTTTATCATCTTGTCCACATCTACCTCTAGCCTCTCTCTCAGCTTTTTCTTCAGGCCTGAAATCTGCCTGATTCAACTGCTCTGCATTTCACTTTTTTTCTCTGATTAGGTCTCCGCACTCTGGCTTACTGCTCTATTCAGGTACACTTCCCCGCTGCTCTGCACAGCCAGCAACCCGACGGTTCTCCATGTGTCCATAATCTGCTCTGCCACAGCTCAATATTCCACTACACGTTCAGCCTGCAACAAGTATTCATCTTTACCTAACTACAGTCCGCTAACTGCTATGTGTAATGATGAATAGATATCTAATGTGGCTATTGATTAGTTAACACTGATGATAACCGTTTAATATTTCAGTGTTTGAAGTTGTATGTGAGTTGGAGGAGGTCAAGACTGCACAGTTAGCATTGTTGAAAATGACCATATGTATGTTTATTAGGATTTTTTTTATTAATTTCTACCATTGATTAATATCAAACTATATTTTTTGACAACCCTAGTTTATATCAGAGTATTGAAGTTTTTATTTTTAAATGTATTATGAATGATAAATAAATATCTGATGAGTCATAGTGACAGCACAAGTGTCAGTGTTATGTTTTTCCTTTTTCATTTTGAATAAATATGGGTTCAGTACAAATGCAGTTATTCAGCATTTAGGTCATTTGTGCATTTTTATATGAAACAAAACCTTGACTAAAAATTGAAAATTATTTTGAAGATGATTGTTAGATAACAAAAGGGTAAGGACAATCATCACTATTCACGGTAAAAGGGGATGATTTTAACCAACCTTTCAGTTTTTGGATACTGAATTTTGTCAGCCCCTCCAACTTTTTTTTAAATGAAACTTCAAAAACACTGAAGAGGCGACCGGTTAAATGTTGTGTGATTTTAACCAAACCTGCCGTTTACATGTAGTGATCCATTCAATATGAACAGTGTGACATGCTCATAAGTGATGAATACATCATGTATCCTCAGCTGCTTGAAAATGGACATAAATCAAGGCAGTATTTTGTGTTATTGTGCCAGAGTTCATTTTTTAATTACCGCCCTCATCTGACCACTTCAGCTTGGAACACAACATTTTTGTGAAACTATCGAGATGCCTGTTACATTCACACTGGAGGGAAAACACATGAAGATCACAGTTGATGGCAGAAGCTATTAAAAACAGTTTATTAATGGCAAAAAATGTTAGAATCTAGTGATGAAATTCACAGAAATGACTACTTTCTTTAAAAATTAGAACTTTTTTGTGTTTATAATTTGAACAAGGTGCCATTGTTCTGTCCTCACGCACACAGGTTCTCTATTCCTTGTTTTGTTTATGTGCTTCTTCCAGTGTCAGCTTGCATGGATACTTGGCGAACCATTCTGTGCATTATTAGTGCTTGTGTGCTCAAATGCTTGCATGTTTTCTTGCATCTGTGTGTGTGTGTGTGTGTGTGGTGGTTGTTATCAGTCACTGGGGTGGGGGTTTGGGGGAAGGCGGGTGGGGGTGGTGGGGGCTATCGATCATCTCTTTTAATTACCCCGAGCATAGCGAGAGGCCTAAATTAACTCCTCTGCTCTCCTCTGGCTGCTGAAAAAGCCATGCATATTTCAGGACCAGGAGACCAATCGTATGTCACTCAGCCCTTCTCCTCTCCTCTGACAAGACTTATCACTGTTATTTATCTCTCCCGCTCCCTCCCTCTCTCTCTCCGTTGTGCAGCAAGCATGTTGCCTGTGTGCAAAACAAAAGAGTGAATAATAGATATCTATACAGCTCATGTGTGCTTGTAGCGAAGCAAGTGTAACAAAAGGGGAAAAAAATGTAAATCTCAAGTGTCGCCATCACTGGTTTGTTTGTGTTTGTGTGTATGAGTATGTAGTCATCTGTGTGTGTATGTGTGTCCTTGCTGCTATATGAGAAGCAGTCAGAACCCACAGAGATGCATTAGAGGTGTTTTACCATGCTGCTGTCATTGTGGCTTGTCTGCCGGTGATGACACTGAGCGCTATTCTTCCTCAAGTGACTATTCTGTAAGGGCCTGCTCTGTTTTCTCCTCTCTCTGTCTTCCTTTGACCTGTGCTGGACTTTACCTTTGACAATGCCTTCTGCTAACGTACATCCTAATATCTTCCTAACAAACTAAAAATAATGAGTGCTCCCCGTTTAAGAGATGGAATTCTAAGCAGATGCATGCAAAGTTAAAGACAACCATACAATCATTAAAAGACAAGCAAGTACTTTGATACTTAAATCAGGTGTTGTGTGTTGATTTACTTCATTATTTGCTTAGATAAAAATATAAGAAATTATCCTAAAATAATCTGAGCATTCCATAAATGGCCTGTAGACAGGATATGCACTCATGAAAATGGACTTTCAATCTGTATTTTATGTGCAGCTTATGTACTAGCAAAAACATGTTCAGTGGTGAGTGGATTCAAATTTTGTATGATAGGTTCAATATTTTGTTTCTATTGTTTAAGTTCAGTATGTAGCCGACTTAACTGTGTTTTAAAAAATAATTTTTTGAAAATGAAAAAACACTGCACAACACTAAAAATGATCATTTTAAGATTCAAACAAGACATATGAATCCAACAAATAGCAAGTTGGTTTACTTGTTAGAATGGCGACTTACATAAGGACCTACCACTTCGTGGTTTGGCTCACCTCCTCCTTCTCTTGTTAACCCAAGAAGTATGTGAAATTATTGTGACTGACTGTAGTGACATGAGGTCATACAGACATTATAGGATTTCTTCTTGATTTTAGTAAGGCCCACAGCTTAGACAAAGAAATCGAAATACAGGAGCATATTAATTCTGTTTACAGATTTCTGCCCTTCCACTGCTTCCTGCCCTTACAGTCGGCCTTTTTCATAACGCTGCAGTAGCTGATCGTCAGGCGATATCAACATTTTGTTTTTTCTGCTCCTTTTTACCTCTCTCATCTGCTGCTGTCCTCACATTATATTTTTCCTCTCCGAGAGTGAGTCTCTGTGTGTAAGTGGGTGTATGCATGCAAAAAAGGGAGATTTGTGTTATACTGGTGAGTTGACATGGTAAACAAGCTGTGCCTATCTGTCTGTCTGTCTGTTTTCCAACAATGAGTCAGTGAGTCAGTCAGTCAGCTACACAATCAGTCAGCCCGCAAGTCAATGAATTATCCCACAGCTACTAATGGTCCATCCTCAATCTCTCTCTCATTCCCTCTCTACACACACATACATACACACATCCAGAGCAGCCATCCTCTGTGTAATTTAAATGACTGTCAGGTCAGTGGCGAGAGCAGCACCTTGCCACGTTAAAAATGCCAGGCGGCTGCCATCGTCACCGCCAACAAGCTGCCCAAACTGTCACACACTCACACACACGTGGACACGCACACACATAGACAGAGCTGTCAGCCACCGGTCACAATGCATTTACTTAGTGACAGAATTCTAATTAGTGGTCTGGCTGGTGTCACCTGACTTGGAGAGAGAGGGAGGGAGAGAGAAAACGGAGAAAGAGGGAGATTTGTATGGCGGAAGAGATGTGTTGTGGGAGATTGGAAAATGTGGACGAGGGAGATGGAAGGGTTGGGAAAGATAAGGCGAAGAGAGAGAAAGGAAAAAGGGAAGCGGTGGGTGGAAGGAGAAGCTCGGAGTGACAGGTAAAGTGATGGAGAAAAAGGAGATGAACGTTAAAAGCACTAAACTATAAGAAAGAAAACAAAGAAAGACAATAGAATGGAAGAACACAACAACTGTTGTTCGGCTGGTAACATTTACATGAAACACCAAATTACCTCCTACAAGTGACTCGAGCCATCCTAGTAGCTCACGTGCTTAATTGTCAAGTACATGAGAGTGCTAGAGTTTAACCCCATGCAGCTTGTGACATGACTGCACCCTTTACCATGACACGCCGTCACTAGCAAACAAGAAGGAGGGAGGCAGAGAGTGAGGTGGGATTACATGAGGAACACAACACAAATGTGATATGCCCTGGCCAGTGTTTAGTTTACAACATCGCACTTGGCTCTAGGCCTTTGTACTGATACTGAGAAATGTATATTCTCATCTATTTGTGGACAGGTCAGGTGGCTCTAGGCACCCACTGACATCTGACAGTTCACAAGGTGTGGATCCATCATGTTTCTAATGTCCACTGGAAAAGTTTCAAAATTCATGATATGGTCCATAAAATCGCACTAATCAAGGTAAGTAGAAGACAGACTGCAGCTGAATTCTGTTTTTTCATCCCTACTAATTGAAATGCATATTTCAAGTAACGGTGGCAGCTGTATGACCAAAAACTGTGAATGCCATTCATCTGTAGTCAGTGTAGGCTGTTAGTCTGCTGTTTACCTCAGCTGTCAATATGCTGGGTGTCCGTATCTATTTACTCTAGAATAGTGAGAGGTGAGTTATTGTGGATATCCTGAACTTTTCTGTCAGTAAGCACTGTGGTTTTTACCACTGTCAGTGAAACTTTAAAGTGGTTCTAATATTATTGGACTCAGAAATTTAGCAAATAAACCTTCATACGATGTGAGAATGTAATCAAACTGTTTATCAGAGGGAAGGTGTGATTTTCAAGACACTCAAACCTAACTTATAAGTAGTAGTACTCCTGTAACCGGTCTCTAGCCACATAGAAAAAAAAAAACAATTAGGTGGAACGCTATTGTCCACCTCAGCCACTGTATTCAAGATGATGAGGTAACATGGTGGCCTTTAAGTGTTGGATGGTAAAGGCCTTTACACAATGGACACAAAATCTGAGCAACTATTTTCTGCATTAAAAATACTTTTTAGACTCACCTACACCTAATACAAGCATTCACAACAAGCGCCTGACTTTGCTGGACAAATTTGTGGCTTTTTTTTTTTTATAACCAAGCTCAATTTTTTTAAGCAGATCTGACCAATCAGACCAGTGCAGGGGGGGGGGGGGGGGGGGCTTCAGTCTCAAGAGAGATGCAGTTGCTGTATTGTTTCAGTGGTCAGGGAAGAAGCATGCTGAACACTACCAGAACATATGGACAGTTATCCTGTTTATTTTTGTCGTATGCATGTTTGTTCCATTGTCTCTTTTGCTTTTTAACTTCTGGTTGTCATGTTAGCTCAAGCTATGTGCTGCAGTGCACCAGCTCAGTGTTTACATAGTGAGAACTGATCAGAGCAATTATCCAGTTTATTGTTAATGGCCATCATTAGGCCAGAGTAGCCATGTCTTTTGTTCATATAATATCTGGCATGGAGTTGCTATCTAACAGACAGAGTGAAGTGCTGTCAGAGCTCAGTAGATGCAAGATTGGTTATGTACAGTAGCTCAGAATAGGACTTCAGTATCTTGCACTCTTTCCTAACCTGTGTTAACCTCTGTGTCTCTTCCCCTGTACTCCAAATCCAAGTTCACCACTCCATTTCTCCACTCAGCTGCCACTCTTCCTCTCCTCTTCCTAATGTGCTGCAGCTCTCCCAGCCTAGTTTTGTTTCCACTGGAGTTTTTCAAACACCATTGTTGGAGTCACAGCTTCCTTTGTCCAAAATCACAGCTGTATCCTGCTGAATCATTTTTAGCTTTATCTGCAGGTCTTCTTCCTCGTACTGACACAAAATTCTTTGTACTATATTACTTTTTTTTGGAAAGTTAGACTGATAACAATTAAAGTAGGTGTTGAAATTGAAGGGAAAAAAAAAAGAAAAGAAAAACAGCGAGTTTAAAAAGCCTGAGCCCAGGGTACAGAAGAGGCTTTTAATCCCCTTGAAGAGTTCATCCAGGCCCTATTACTGAGCTTCCAGAGTAGGGTTATGGGGTTAGCGCTGACCTATCTGGGCTGCAGGGGCGTAAGTCCAGAAGAGAGAGGGGGTTCAGGGACAGTGTGAGACCCGGTTTGAGAGCTCTTCATGGGGTCACACATCCAAGAGGTTCCCCTCCATCCTGCTCTCCACTCTGGTACTATTAACTGCCAGTGTGAAGAGGCACTTCATTTTTCTGCTCTGCATTTGTCTCTCTCTGTCTGTTGGCCCGCCTAGCTGCTTGTATGCTAGTCTAGTCTACCCCTGGATGGTTAAAGAGAGGGGTCCTTGGGACTCATATTCAGCTTAGAGAGCTCTTTAAGGGGCAAGCAGGTAGTGAAGTGGTCCCCTCAGTCTTAATCAACTTCCACACCTTTCACACCTTCTCAGCAGCTCTTATGTCAAGGACCCACATGCAGATCCATAATTGGCAGATTTCTGTTTGCTAATGTGTAATCCAGAAAAGAAGACGCCACATTTTCAACATAGAATTCTGTTAGAGTAATAAGTTACCGAAATACTGCAAATGCATAAAAAGGTCTGTGTCAAGCTAATAGTTTTCACTTAAAGGCAAAAAAGGTTATTGGGTTCTTGAGTTGCTTTGGGTTAGCATACAGGCACCAGAAGTGGGGGGTTGAGGTCAAAGGCAATGTTACAGTCAGCCTTTCAAAGTACACGTTAATTCTTTTATACCGGAGTCGGGCACCCTGGCTGACAATTTCATATTGTCACTTCAAACATAGATATATTTAATAAAAACAAATATTATTCAGTTTATTTGGGAAAATTACATAATTCCCTTCATTCATCTAAATATTTCAAAGATATGTGGTGTATAACTTAAGTAGCTCTCTCTTCTTAAAAGTTTGCTTACTCTAGAGAATGGGTAAATCTTTTCAATATCCTATAATTTCAGGGTATAGTCAGTTCAGTAGACACTGCCAAGTCAGTACTATATCATTGGGATTTCACATGCACTGTGTCAAAATGTTACACCTTGTATACTATTCAGTTTTAACTTTGAATTGAAGTCCAGGAGTTAAGATTCCCAATGAAAGATCCTGGTATTCTTTTTTTTCTAATTTAATTAAATTTCACTCAGTCCAGCTCTCTTTCAGAGGGAACCCATAACGACACTCACATCCCTACCTGTACAACCAGTCTGGTGTGGGTTAAGGGTCAAGAGCCTTGCTTAAGGGTACCGCAGTGGTGAGGGTGGGGAAAGTGCTTTTTCAATTTTGTCCAGTATTAAATATGCATTGCCAAATATTAACAGTGCAGATGGCTGTGGTTCAAAATATAGTATGTTTCTGTGTTTTCCATTTTAATTGAGAAATTCTGTTATTATTCTAAGAGTATTTCATAAACTCTTTATCTGAGCTCATGTTTTTAACTTCATATCACACACATCAAACTACTGTAAAGTTTCTCTTGTCTCTCTTGTCGCTGTACAATGAAAAATATCTACATTCCTTCCAGGTGCATCATGCAATAGGAAAGAGGTCCATTTTGGATCTATTTTAATGGTGCACGCTGTCACCCATTCATCATTTTAAAACACTATTGACTGGTGAAACAGCACACTGTGGATAATGAGTGTATTAAACCAAACGGACAGAGATTTTCATTTCTCCCATACATCATATGCAAAACCAAAGGGCATGGGGGAACGATTTATGCTAATCTATTAACATTTCTATCAAGGTCTTGTCAATATCATGATTTGGGAAAAGTTGCCACTTGCATTCATGAGCTTCAGTGTGTTAGGACTGAAATGCATATGCAGTGTGTTTAAATGGAAATGTGGGACCGTGATCAAGTAATCCAGCAAATAGGGAATTAACTTGGTAAGGGTTAGCCAAGTTAGTTAGTCAGAATGCATGGTATAGGTACTACAGACCAGCATAAGGGTGTTCACTGTGAAAGTTCAACTTATACATGCTTCTTTTCTTGACCATGACTTGCAAGCACTTCATTGAACACAAATTTCAGCCATGCTAGTGATACAGTTCTAATGAGCGATTCACCATGCATGTATCTTTTTAGGGAGACACATTTCCCATCCGTTCACATTCACTACCGCTCATGACAATGTAGGAAACTATATAAGGCAGGATGGGGCAAAAGGCAGCGTACATCCTGGACAGGTTGCCAGTCTATCGAAGAGTGGGACCCATTTTTCTGTCAAATATATGCTGTTAAAAGGATGAATGCTCATATTAAACGTGGACAGCTTTTTTTTCTACTTTTAGCTTTGCATCTTGAGAACAGATATCCCAACAAAGGCTAACAGGGATAAAGCTGACATGTGTGCCTTAAAAAAATCCCCACCGATCACCTATTCAAATCTCTAATTGTGACAGGCATTGTGACACTTCATGACCTTAATGCGTTTCTTCTTTAGCCATGTCTTTGTTGCCTAAGTATTTTTGGGTTATCGCCATGCTGGAAGAAATCCATGATTCACCTTCAGTGTTCTGAGGAAAGGAATGAAGGAGAGATTTTACGGTATCTGACCCTGTCAATTGGCCACACAATGCAATGAAGTCATTGTCTAATATTAGCAGGAAAAACTGCCCCAAAATTCCATGCTTGACTGGGAGAGTGATATTTTAAGGGTCATACTCAATATTTAGCTTCCTCTAAACACAGCAGGTTAAACTGATGCCAGAGAGCTTGATTTTACTTTTATCTGACCACAGAACTTTCTCCCAGCCTTCTCCCAATCATTTAGATCTTTGCTGGCAATCTTAAGATGTGCCTGTACAGGTACTTCCTTGAACAGGAGGACCTCCCAGGTGCTGCAGGATTTCAACTCACTGAGCTGGTCTATAGTTAAATCAAAGACAAGTCTTTTCTTGTCTTGTCTTGGTTTGCCTATGGTGGTGAAGATGTTGGAACAGAAGAAACTGATTATGTTATGTGGACAATATGTCTAATATGCATAAAAAGTTGAGATCGGAATTATCTGTAATTGATTGATTGATAGATATCTGCGTTTTACATGGGCACAGAGCCAGTCTATGGGAGCCATAATTCTGTCTGAGTTCTGGGGGATCAAATACTTATTTCAATCAATGACATAAAATAAACTGATACTTTTATGTAATTTGTTTGTGTTTTTTTCTGGATTTTTTTGTCTCCATTAAATGAAACTACCATAAAAATTAGAGAGTGAGTCATTATAAGTGAGGAAACTTAATTATTGCCCCACGTTATTATCTCTTAACAATTAAATGTGCATTACTTTTGCCATGCTTTTGGATGTGATGTTTCGTATTTTAACAGAATTTTACAAAAGCATATCTAAAGAAACAAATCCATAAACACAAAGAAACAAGAAATGAGCTCATATAGCAGAAAAGACCCAGACAGAAGAAGCCATTGTTACTTTATGGCTTCTGTGTGGTCCCTGTGGCCTTGATTTCCACTCTACAGTGACAAAGCAGTGTGATGTAATTAGAAGTAGGTGTGTTTGTGTGTGTGTGTCTCTGTGCTCATATAAGAGGTGTAATTAGAGTCATGTCAGTGAGTAAATGTACTATGACCCAGACCCCTGTCAGAGCACAACGTACTGACAGCACTGCAGAGACCCCAACACACACATTCACACATTAATAACCTCTGTGCTCCATCTAACCTATTCAGCTTGCTCTAAGATGCTTGCCCAGCTGATGGACGGGGCGCATGTGTGGGTGTGCATATATGTTTTGCAGCAAATAATGGCAGAATAAGACCAGCATGAGCAAGAGTTTATGTCTATGTGCCCTCGTTCCTGAAAAATGTTTTTTGCGCTCTCTTTTTTCTTTGCCAATATTGAATACCGCACATTGATGAAGTCATTTTTGGTAAATGTTGCAGACAACAGTCAGCATTAGGATGTATGTACCATTAGACCATTGGACAACATCGAGTTACTGAATCACTTAACTTTCCTCCTTGGTTGTCCACTTTATCCATTCTGGTCTTTTCTTGTTCATCTTCCATCTTTCTCCAGACTTTTGATTCAATATTGACCCTCAATTCTTTAATTTAAAAAACAAGTTTTAATTTTTTTTTAATAGTCTGGACTGTCTCAGAAATCCGCAGGTAGCAGACATATATGATTTGGCAGAGATTTATGCTGGATTCCCTTCCTGATGCAACCACAAAGTAAAATTATTTTACATTAAAGCAGAGGTTCCCAAAGTGTGGGGCCCGCCCCCTAGGGGGGCGCAGAGCCATTGCAGGGGGGGCGCGGTATGAAAAAAATAAAAGAAGAAAAATGTTTGGACACTGCTAGCATAATGGACAGGTTTTTGACGGGGATCCCACACAAACGCAAAGCAGGAGATGAAGCATCGCCAAATATGTTTCCAAACATGGAAGGGTGGCTGTAGCTCAGGCGGTAGAGCAGGTCATCTACTGATCAGAAGGTTTTGTTCCCCCTGTCCAAATCACGGACAAACAGCATCCAACAGTTGTTTATGTTTTTAAACCCATTTTGCACAGAGAGGCATTTTTTGAAAAATATATTGATGGCAATGTTGAATATTATTACACAGGAACAAAAAAACAACTACACGTAAAATAATCACACCGTGACGCCTCTGCCTTTCTAAATGGAGGGACAGTAACTGCGTGTGTATGTAAGCGTGTAAAACCTGAAGATAGATTAACAGTAACAGTATTTTGTCTCTATCCACGATTGTAGAAATTCATCTCATGTAAACAATAACGTGGCGCACAGTATGACGTGAAAAAAGGCACATACCTTTGACATTGCGAGACTCTGTATTCCTCGTCCACACGTAAGCGCAAAAATGGAGTTTTAAAAAGTCTCAGTTTTCGGTGATTTGAAATGCCGTTTACATGTGGACAAAAGGCCCCAACACATAGAAACAGCTGCGTTTTCAAAAATACCCGTGTAGGTGTGGACATAGCGTAAAAGAGTTAGTAGTATATTTTATTACTACCTGTAATTTATTGCAGTTTATTTTTACTTGTTTAATTGTTTACTAAATGTTTGAGGTGTGAAATAAACAGCAATGGAGTTTGTAAACAAAATATGGGTGTGTGTGTTTGGAGGATGTGTTTGTGCGGGGGCGAAGGTTTTTCTTGTAACGTCTTGATGCATTCTCAATCATCCAGGAAAGTAAATCTCCAAAAGTTGAATCTGTTCATCTGTAAATGTACTGTTTATAAGGTTTGGGGAAACCTGCAGTCAGCTGAGACTGAAGAAGTCACTTGGATGAGTGACGAAACGTTTCTCCCACAAAACGCTACGTCCAGATGAACAGATTCAACTTTTGGAGGTTTTTCTTGTAAAACAAAGGGGGGCCTAGCAAAAAGGTTTGGGAGCCACTGCATTAAAGTATTATATTACATTATATATAGGTCTTTAAATGAAAAAAAAATGTGTTCCTGTCTCCACCATCAGTGTTGGGGAATAACGGAATACATGTACCGCCATTACGTATTTACAATACAAAATATGAGTAACTGTATTCCGTTACAGTTACCGTTTCAAAGGGTGGTATTCAGAATACAGTTACTTTGTTGAAATAAATGGATTAGACAACAATCTTTTCCTGTTTCCTATGTTAGGCTATTCCTCTCTACCAACGGCGTGGAAACCCAAACAAAACATGCATTAAGACGCTCTAATGTCTGTGTCTCGATCTCGTGGCCCATGTCACCCCTAGTTGCATAATGATGTGAAGAAATATTTTTAAAAATTATTCAAAAAATTATTTAATGAGTGTTACAGGCATAGCCCTAAAGAATGTAGCGTCATGGGCAGTGTAGTCCGTGCTGCAGGGAGAATTGACTGCCATACCCGATATGTGTCTGTGAGCGCGAGGAAGGGAGAAAAAGGAGAGTGGAAAAGTACGAGCTGTCACTGAGCAGAAACGTGAGATGGAAGCATGTAAATATAATAATAACCACTGCAGAGTGCCTGACGAGCCCAGTTGTAATTAAGCTATTAAGACTCGACTGTACACTATGTTCGTGCACAATAAGTTCTGTTGGAACAGCCTTTCAATGCCTCTCTCTGTCTCTCGCTAACAAAGTTATGCAGACAGCCAAGTAAAGCTAGTTTTCAGCTATGAGCCCGACACAGAACCCGACGTATTAGCCAGAAGTCCCTTTACTACGGTTTGGAGCTGCGGACCTGTTTTATATATGCACAGAATAGTTTTCTAAACGAGATCGCTGCAAAAAGTGCAGCCTTACCTAATGTCCACCCTACTGTTACTCATTTTATATTAAGATTTAAAAATCTAGTTGGTATTGGTATGGCGAGTAACCTTCAGTAATGGTAAAAAATCGCACAGTAATAGTACCTTCATTAAACTGTAAAAACCATTATAATATCTTAAGTAATCCAAAGTATTCAGAATACTCTCATTGAGTAATGTAACGGAATATGTTACAAAATACATTTTGGGGCATGTATTCTGTAATCTGTAGTGGAATACATTTTAAAAGTAACCTTCCCAACACTGTCCACCATAGGTTGACATTTTTGAGTTTAGCTCTAATGGTTAGTCAATACTGCAAGGACTGAATCTGAATCTGATAGACGCAGATGGTCCCACTGAATGAATGATCTGGACTTTGATCATCTCTACACAGAAATACAGTCATTTAAAAGATTCCACACATTTCATATGGATACTCCATTTGGTGTGCAGTTTTTCTTCAACTCATTCTCATTTAGTGGGTTGCTGTAATTATGAACACTGCTACAGTGTCAAGGTAAGTTAACACTTAAATGTTTGATTTAATTTCTCTCTTTTTGCCTCCCAGAACGGTCTGTACTTGCTAAAATAGTTATTCATGTCCATGAGGCAACATCATTAATGGTGCAAACACCACTAACAGCTGTCACAATATTATGATCCCTGAGAACAGACACAGAGGAAAAGTTGGATGAGAAAGGCAAAAAAAGAAGCGTGGAGTGAAACAATGGCAACAGGCTTCAATGAATTACACTTATCTTTCCACTCTCACCAACTTCATTCATCTGCAATGGCATGCATCCTATGCATTATAGAAACAAGCCCATAATAAAACAACAAATGTATTTCTCAAGGAGAGCTACTGAGGTATTAACTGAAACATTAGCATAGGCTATGTCCTCTCCCTAGCACAGTGATTAACTAACAGCATGTACAGTATGTGTTTGTGTGCTGTATGTACAACTCAAAAAGAACAGACAGGACTTTACACCATTCAGCCACAACATTAATGGCACTCTTGTAGAGTGAATAACATTTTTTTTAATCTTGTTATAAAGTAATATTGCCACGAGAAACCTTGGGCCCTAAAATCATCTAGGCGTTACTTTGATACACACCACCTACTGTGCATATGGAAATTATTCACAGCGCTTCACTTGTACCACATTTTGTCATGTTACAGCTTTATTTTGAAATGGATTATGTTCATTTTTCATCTCAAAATTCAACACACGATACTCCATAATGGCAAACTGAAAAAAGTTTGCTTGAAATTCTTGCAATGACTGGAGCTGGGCAAACTGAAAGACTAGCAGCTTTTCTTTGGTGGTTTAAGCATTCACATTGTGGATAAACTGATGGAAAACCAGCATGCAGGGCAAGCAGCAACTGGCTCTGCTTTCTGTAAAAGTCCTCGCATGCCACTGGTGTATTCCCTAACCAGTTGTGAGTAGTTGATGATAGTTACTGGAAGTTGCTGTGATACTGATTGCTAACACCTCTTTCACACAGGCCTAGGGACTGGTCCGTGACCCCCTGGTAACTGCTAGAGAAAAGTATCCCATTCCTGTGTATTCCACATAGAGATCGATTTGATTCCTTATCAAATTCCCTTATTGATTCTCATTGGCTCCGCTTTGAGAGTCAGCACCATTTCTAATCACCACATCAAAGACATTAAATTCATGTAAATTAATTACATGCTTGTGCATGTTGGACGTATTTCCCCTCTTTGTTGTGATCAGTGTTGGGGTCAGTAAAGCAAAGAAGTTAATACACAAATACACAGAACACTTTTCTTAAAAGTAATGCAGTACGTTACTTAATTACAGCCAGGAGAAAGACATTCGTTATACTACTCGTTACGTTACTTTCATGTTACTCTGTAAAATTATCTCAAACATACTGTCTCATACTTACAAATTAACAATATAAACCTACAGCCCCTAATACAAATCTCTATCCTAATGAGGACACACGTAATCCTTCTCTTTGTATTTAGATATGAACCAATGACTGTAGAAAGGAGTTTCTGCAGTCACTGGTATGAACACAAAGCTGACAGCACAAAGCAAAGATGAAAACCAGCACAAAGAGACTTTAAAGCGATCGTCAGAGTGACTCTACTGTTGAAACATGAGCAGGTAGAAACAGCGGCTCCAGCATAACTGCTCATCAGTTTGTTATCTGTTGAAGTTCTGGAGCAGTCCTCACTTTACCGTCGCACTTTCATCATTTTGTTGCCCCAACCCAACTTTTTGAGACTTGCTGCTGCCATCAAATTTAAAATGGGATCATGTTTTTTTCCTTTAAATAGTAAAACGTACCAGTTTACACATCTGGTATTTTTTGTGTTCTATTGTGAATAAAATTTAGATGCATAAGATTTGCAAATCATTGTATTCAAACAGGTACATGGTTTTATGCTAATATAAACTAGATACTCTTGTATTAATGTATAAATACACACGAGGAAAGGGAAAGTCTCCTAACTATAAATAACCATCCCTTCACAGAAACCTAGTGCCATTTAAATACATGCTGATGTGGAATTAAGTTTGCTTGTCCCCTCAACATAAAGGGGAAACATATTTATCCTTTATAACAATGCAGAGAACAGATTTACAACTGGTTAACACTATAAACCGCTGGGATGATCTTATGAGTTTTTCCTCCAAGTCCAGTAAATAAAACCACCTCATTAGCATACAGTATGTAGTGTAATGAATAACACTTAACTCCTGTGTGGTGTCTTTATTTGCAGCAACCCCCGAACTGGCTTCCAAATACCATCATTATGTTATGTTATTGTGTGTGTATGGATAATATTTAAAGATATATATATGCACAGGCTCAGTAATATGCCACTTCAACCCTAAATAATTCCACTGTTTAGTCCAGGAAGAGCAATAATTAATTAGAATGTTTCCACATGCCTCTATGGGCAACATGCAGCTTTGAGATACAGCTTTATATATGATCATCTGTTTCTTTGACTCTTCCTGGAAAAACAACCAGGGCTTTTATTATTTGTGCTTTTATTTTTGCATGTGCTTTGACCTTATCAGAGGAACACAATCACATGATATTTTTGCATGTTTCAATAGCTGCTGGATCAGGCAGTGACTGAGTCATAAAATCTTACATTTTTGTGACTGAGAAACTTGACAGACTTTACATTGTTGCATGATCAATCATGACCGCACAGACATGATAAGCTGATTGAATTTAGGTGGTGCGTATTATACTGGCCTTCTAGTAGTAGTTCATTTCACTGTTCCACCTCAGCCCGTTCTCACTCCCAAGGCGTAACATGATGACGATTTGTCACGTTCCTGAGGAATGCGAAAGGTGACCTTCCGCGTTCTTATGCTATGTGCCGGGTTATGGGTGAAATCCAGTAGAATGACGGTCCCGTGGTAATACACGTTCCAGCCATGTATTCCAGCCCTAACCCTAACCTTATCCCTAACCCTAACCAGCACTTTAATTTAATAACATGTGTAGACTGATTCATGTTTCCTTGTTTTACGATCTCGTCATTTAGGGACGTGTTGGGTGCCCAGAAGCGTAATATGTTGACGATTTGTCACCTAGCATAAAATATTACACTTTGGGAGTGAGAACATGTTGTCCACCTAGCTTTCCACCTTTCCTCTTTCTCTTTCGCATACTTTCAGACAACCGGCTGGACTGACTGAAAGTACTGGCACTAAACCAATTTTTGTTTCCAAAGCCACACCCTTCTTTGCTGATATCCTGTAGTCTGAAAAAAAAAAGTGAAACCTGCAGATGAAGACATGTATTTACTAAAGCCTTTATTTTTTGTATACATAAAGTATTTCTATTAAGCCTGACCTTTTCTGTCCCACCAACAATCTAAACTCCTCTAAACAGCAGGGAGGAATGGAAGTCTCTCCATCGTTTCCCTCCGCCCTCTCCTCCTCTTTCTTGTCTATTTGCAAGACTGCCTTATTAGCTCTGCAGTTTCTCATCCTCACTAGATGAAGACCCGGTCATTTTTCTATGTTTGTCCGCACATGCCTGTGTGTGTGTGTGTGTGTGTGTGTGTGTGTGTGTGTGTGTGTGTGCAATACAAGCCACTTTGTCTCCCCATCAACTGAACTTCTCTCCCTAGTTTGTGTCTAATGAGCGATGAGCGCAGCACAGCCACTAATGACGTCTTTGTGTGTAAGTGTTACTGTATACATTAAGAGTGTGTGCGTGTGTTTTAAGGGACCGAGATGCTAGTTAGCAGTGTGGGTGTGTCTCATAGTAGCAGGTTTTGATTCAATGCATCCCTGATGCAAGGCACGAGAGGTCGTGGGGTCAGGCCAATTACTTCCTTGTTGAGAGATGTCTGCTCTTTGATTTGTCAATTCCAATGGTTGCTGGGACTCAGAGGGCTCTGCTCAGGGTTGGGGGTAGGGTGGGGGGCTGCTGAATGCCGATTAAGGGGGTGTTAATTGGAGCATGTTGTTTGGACTGGACAGGAATATATGTGTGGTGTGTCTGCAGTGGCTCCATCCCTGCTAATTTAGCATGCATTATTATACTGTAATGCCGGTATGTTTTAATACAACTGTTACTGTTACTGTGGAAAACCACACTAAGAGGCATTAAACGGCAGTGTGTGTGTCTGCTTTACTTGAGGTACTGTATTTTATTCATGTGTGCCACTTCTAGTTGCAAACTTTAAAGAGCCATCCTTTACCTTCTCCCCCTCCCCAAAATACAGAAGAAATGTAAAAGCTCTCATCGCTGTCCCATGAATCCTTCTCATGATCAAAAAGCCACACGCTCAGGCTGCAACACATGCTAGCACACCATTAGCATTGGAAGAAAAAAAAAAAAAGATCGCACATTTGTCATTGTTAAAAAAAACATTTTTTACTTACTGAAACTTTGCTATACACTGCATCTTAATTTTCATTGCAGGAAACTAGAGCCATTCACCCGCCCATTGTCACTGTTTTGGATGTTGCAGCCCATCAAGTTTTGGAATTAAGATGTTTTGGGGGGGTTTTGTGGCTTGTTCACCAGTTCCTGCAGGCAACTGACGTGAGCTCTCTCACCTCCTGCTCAGTGAAAGAGATCAGCGAACAGTAGGACCCGGGCAGGCTCTATGAGCAAAGATGTCATGTGTCATTCCTGTCAACTCAAACATCTCAGCTATGATGATTTTTTTGTCCTGTCTACACAAAGGTGAGCTTCTTTTAAAGTCAGCAAGTTTAGATGTTTGAGTTTAGTGCACTGTCATTTGGGGTATACAGTGTAGAGAAGTGTATGCATGCTGTACGCTGCTGCTGAATTTATTTTGGAATATAAACCTCACATTAAATTAATTTAGAGTATGTGAAGTTCTAAAACATCTCATCTGGCTTTTGGTACAATAAATTTCAGTGGTCACCTTCTTGTCATTACTAAATGCTAGCTATTTTTTTCAGTTTTGTCTTTATTATCGTGGGTTGAGATGTACTATAACTCCTAACTGTGTACACCTGTATCCATGCATGTGGACTTTTCCTGAGTGTAACTGTCACCAATAACAGACAATCTGCTACGAAATGAGCTGTGGCCTAAGTGTGTGTGTGTGTTTCTCATCAACACAGCACAGTTTGCTCTGTGCTGAGATGAAGTATTGAACTGGACAGCTTCTCTCTGGGCTCGTTTCACTTGTCATAAAGCATGCTCCCTTTACTGGCCTGGCTATCCACACATATTCACACACACACACACACACACACACACACACACACACACACACACTAGGCACTTAGTGCCATGCCACCCACCCACCCCCATACTTCACCATTCCTCTTATGAAAAAACAATCTCCTGGGTTTTGCGTTGTGTACTATTTAGTGTGTGGGTGTGTGGGTGTGCGTGTGTGTGTGTGTGTGTGTGTGTGTGTGTGTGTGTGTGTGTGTGTGTGTGTGTGTGTGTGTGTTGTCTCAGAATCAATGCTGTGCTTTTGTCAGAAAAGTGTGTATTTAAACTACAGGGCAGCCCAGGGAGCAAGAAGACGAAGGAGGTGTTTGGAGGATGTGGAGAAGGTGGACAGGATGAGAGATTTAATGTGTTTGCTGTACTTGCTGTTAAGTAATGATTCCCATATCCATCAGACCCCAGAGGGAAACAGTGTTCATGTTCACAAATCACAGCTGAGAGAGAGAGAGAGAGAAACCTACTCAAGATTCATTGTGCTGTAGATATTTTTGGTTATCTGATCTGTACATTGACAGTCACAATGTGCTTAATGACAGTTCACCTTAAATGTTTGTAACTAAGCACAACAAAGGAAATGCTAGATCCATAACATCTCAAATAAATCCTAACTACATGTAACCTTTAGATTGTCAACTGAATATAAAAACAATGAACACACATATTTCTATAGTTGCAGCAGGCCTTGAGGATACTCTGCAAAGCCATGGCTTCCACCTCTTCCCAAGGCTTAAGTTACCAGAAACAATGTTTTTCATGCTTTTAGTTTCAGGGTGAAGCTGTGTAACTAACACAACTTTTCTCTCAACAAAACAGAACAAAAAATAAATAAATAAAAATAATTAAAATGCTGTAAAGGTAGTGAAGTATTTTTTTTTAATCTACAGTTTGTAGTTTAGTTTTAATTAACCAAAATAACCTTGATATCCCATGCCAACATGGAAATGTACATATGCACACATTCACCAAAGCAAGACTTTTAGAAAGAGGAGGTACCTCACTGGTGCCTCCTCTCTCTGCTGAGCCAGGGTCATTCATCCATCCTTTCTCCCTCTCTCTCCCTCTCTCTCTCTCCCTACCGCTTTATTTACGTATTCACTGGTTTGTTTTTCTAAGCAAGACAAATTGAAAGGAATAAAAGTCCAGGCTTGTACAAGCTGCTGCTTCTATTGCCTTTGTGTCAAAAGGCTCCACACCAGGTTATGAATCATGCGTGGCTGCAAGACTGTTTGTGTGTGCGTGCAGTGTGTGTGAGTACAGGTAGTTAGTCCCGTGTGTTATCTAAAGCTCACAGCTGGCTGCATTTTTAGATCGGTTGGTTAACTTCTGTACGTATACATAGGCTAAGCAAAAGATCACTGTTGCTATTCCCTTTTAAAATATTCCCGTTAAACAGGTCCAGCAGCTTCCATTCACTATCATACAATTTCATACTGATGTTAATATACTGTACACAGTTATGGCAGTCCGTTGGAGAACAGATGAATTGGAGGATTATAAAGCTTTGGCAATAAATATAAATAAATAGTTTTTCTATTTGTGGCAGTGGGAAACGGGTGGGAAAAGTATGTTGTATGCCTACATGCATCCATCCATCCAGCCATCCATGCATTTTCTAAGCAGTCTAAGCAGAGACCCCCTGTGAGGGACTGAGGTGGTTAGACATGAGGACACAGTAGTAATTTTGGAAATAAATGGATTTCATTTTCCCTGAAAATGAAAAAATAAATTGCAAAAATGTCAAATAACAGTACAATGCCCTTCAAAGAGGTCAAATAAAGACAAAGAGAACTTAAATACTGGCTGATCCAACCAGTCTGACACAAGGTGAAACAAACACTACAACAAGTTATCTACCAAAAAGAAACAAAACATGTTAGTTTACTAGTTACTTCAAATTGCAGCAATAGTCATCAAACACAAAACTAAACAAATACTTTACTTGTGAATCAAAGAAAACAAAATCAAACATTTACAGTAAGTCACATAACCATACTCCCCATGATGGAGCTGTGCGCCCAATCAGCACTTCCTGTATATAATAGTGCTGCATTCAGCAGCCAAATGGACCCACAGCACCAATAAAACAGAGAAAGAAACTGATAGCAAATAAGATAAAAGAAAGTTGAACATACAACAATTTAATATTTGTGACAATGTGACCTCAAGAATGTTGTCATTATTTATGTGTTTATGTATATGAAACTAAGACAACTCAAAAGTGTTGGTGCACTGGGGTTACAGACATTATTGTTGTGTGGTTGCAGGTGTGGCCATCACACACTCCAGGAGCAACCCCAGGGCGTTCCCAAGCCAGTCAAATGATGTAATTATTCAGTGTTTCTTTTGTCTGTCCCAGGCGTTCTTTCAGTAGGATGTACCTAAAGTGCTTCACCCACTTTCTAATCTTGATTCACTTCAATTACATCCTTTTGACATGAAGGAGTAGCAAAAGTAGTAAAATTAAAAATGGTAAAATGTGTCGATATATGTGCTTGACAATCTTTTAAAAAACTGGACATCCCTCCCAAGTAAAGTCCACATGTGAGAAACAGTAAAGTTGGATTTATATATAGCACTATCCACCACCATTCTGTGCAGGCAGACTGAGCAGCAAAGCTGCGTAGGTTCAGGTCTTATTACCACTGCAGTGCAGGTACACATTTGCTGAGGATGAACAGAATGTATGGTAGGCTATACCACAATCAAGTGCTGCTGTAATATATGTTGCAAGGAGTTAGTTTGTAAGTGGACTGATATCAGCAGAACAACTTTAGGCAAAATGGTAATGACTCATAACATATTAGTGTGCCTTTTTAAAAATGTTTCTACTTTTTGCAAACATTTTTATAGTTTTCAGGCAAATTTCAAGCTGTTTTTACATGCAAGCGAACAGGCCAATGAGATACATCAGCTAAGCAGTTGTAGCTAAAAATATATATGCAGACGTAATCATAAATCCACCGAGCTATGAACTTTGTTATGAATAGTCCAGTTAAATGAGTTCACCAAGCAAACACAAATGTGCACATACGCACATTTGCATGCTGCAAATAATGATGATCTTTATATGTCTGTCTCTGTCTGACTGAACACAACACAACCTAACATAAGCTATTTTCTTTAAGAGGTCAGCTGGGGGAAAACAAAAACCAACACTAAACCACAGAGTGTGCTCGTGTGAGTGTGTGCGTATGGGTGTGAGCATATGTGTGGCTGCTGAGAGTGCTGTTAGATGCGCTGTCACATACTGCTTTCATATCTTGGTGTGTATCTGCGTGACTGACGAACTGGGAAGAGAATCAGTGTTTGTGTGTGTGTGTGTGTGTGTATGTTTGTGTATATAAATGTGCACACGTGCAGGTGTGTTTAGGAGAGTAAGTGACAGGGTGGAAACAGGATTAGAGGCCCGGCTGTGAAAGACAAGCTGAGTGGAACACAGAAGGATCCATCAATCAGGGCTGCAATGGCACCACTTTCTCTCTTTTACAGACAGACAGACACACACGTGCACACACACACACGCAAACACACACTCAGACATCATGTAGTATACAAATCACAAAAGAAAAATAAGTAAACCCAAGGTAAGTGGAAAATTTAAAAAAAAAGCTTTGTGTGTGTGTTTCTGTGTTTATTATCACTGCAACAGACACTAAGTTCCTACAACCATCCCTCTGGGACTTGATTGCATTAATGTTTTGTTTTTGTTCTTTTATTTTAAATTCTACTAAATCTGCTTGGGCCTTCATGAGCTCTTGTACACACTCGGTCTCTTTCACATACTTTACACATCCTTGTGAAGCACACTTAGATTCATGGTTTTATGTTTCTTGGAGCAAACTTTATCACTCAGCTGAATGACAGACAACATGGTAAAGAACACTTTTCCTTTTTGAAGCGTGCACTCAGAGTTTGACGCAAAGCGTTGGCGAGTGAACCCAGGTGAAATCAGCTATAGAAAAAGAGCCTCGTGAGCCAGCAACTCTTTTTCTTGAGCTGACAGCAACTATGCTTGTTACTGTAAGTACTGCAGTCCTTTCCACAGACACAAACACACAGGAAAGTGATTTTTTTTCTACTGTTTCTTCCATTGTTGATGTGTTTTGCTTTGTAGAACACAGCTTTGTTAAAAGCAAGCTAAAATAAAATATGTCATTCACTTAACCCAGTGCTCTTCTCTGTTACTGAAACCTGCAAGCAGGGAATCCACAACACCCACAGAGGCAGGGTTAGGGACATCTATGAATGACTGGCGCTGAGTAAAGACTGTGTTCTTTATTCGCTCTAAACTTTACTTAGTGTTTCCATGTCAAGATTATTATTTACTTTTATTTACATGTTTCACCAAGACATTACTAAGTGATGTACCACCTGCAAACATTACTCCTGCTTCTTTAGACAGTAACTTTATCATCCAATTCTTGTCCGAGTCACAGGAGATGTCTCAGACGCCGTACTACATTTGAGCTATACTTGTTTGTTAACATTTTAGAGTCTATGCAACCCTCATATACTGCATATTCCTATTTTGAACTTTAGAAAGCTAAAAATAAATAACAGAATACTGCTCAACAAAGTACATTTAGGTAGCATATTACAGTTCTGCAGAAAGAGCACACACGGGCTGTCTTGTAATCCATCATGGTTTGTGGGTGAGAATGTTGTCAACATCTTGACCAGACCAGTGCATTGTTCTAGTAGGCTGATCTCCCTTGCTGTATGTAGTTTCAGTCATAATTTGCAGAGAGAAACTGAGAAAGATGGCGTAGGTTAGTAATAGTAGAGACAGACAAAAAAGGGAGTCAGAGAGCAAGGGAAGAGGAGAAGAAGAAGAATACAGCAAGGGAGGAATAGGAACACAGAAAGCCCTGGAGTGTAACTCAATATAGGAGAAAGTGCCACATTGACAAATGTAACACTGTGTGATCTATTAGTTATATCACTGACTCTGTTAAACAGCTGCCCTGTGCTTTCCTGTTGGATTGCACACACACACTTAGTATAGTGGCCATCTCTGTCACTGGCTGCCTGTGGAGAGGAAACAACAGTTAGACAGCTTGTTTGTGACAGAAAGCGTGGGGAAACTCATTTATTCTAGCCGTTCTCTCTCCCTCCTTTCCCTCTCGCTTGCTCTTTCTCTTACTTCCCCTCCCTTTCTTAGTTTTGGAACAAACAAATATTTGTTCTCATTACTAATTAAACAGCACCAAGAGAAAGTGCACAGAGGGAAATTGACGACGCTGCACACTCCCGTTCATGAACAAACACGTAGGCCCTGTATCTCCAGGCTCTGTAGTCTTTAAAAAAGAGAGTGTGTGTGTGTGTTTTGATTTATGAGCAGTGTTTCTCTGTTGCTGTTGTAGCATCCACCTGTAAGCCATTCATAAAGCGAGCAGCTGAATAATGAATGGCTGGTGTCTGGGGCCGAGCTAGGCTACACCGTGCCCTGGTGACTGTTTTAAATGAATAGGAATTAGTGGGCTAGAATGGAGCGCCGAGCTCCTTCTGTGTGTGTGTGGGTGTGTGTGTGTATGAGAAAGTGGTTGCTGTTTATAGGCACAGGGGATGGCCATTTATCAGGCAAACGCCATGGTGGTAGGAGCATGTGTGTAAGGGTTGCTAGGTTTGGACAATAGGACAGTAGGGTTTTATTCAGTTTGATCTTTGTACTCGGGTTTGGACTTTATTCAGGTGGTTGCTGAGATTTAAGAATGTCTCAGTTTCCCTCCAGTTCTTTAACGTCAAAGTATCTGGTTTCTTAGTTAGGAGTAAATTTTTTAGGGGTTTTCCCTTGTGATTACCATTTTAAAATGTCATAAATGCCTAATCTCACAGCTCCTTTTAGAAGTTTAGTTCCAGTCTGTCTACTGTCAATCTGCATCCATAGGGTATGTTACTGAGCTTTTAACTACTCATGATACATACATTGGAGTGTTAGTGTAAGCTTCCCAATTAGAAAGTATTTAAAGCACTGTATAAAGTTGTGAATCAGTGATTCTGACTTATAAACAGAACTCTGAGGGCTCTGAGTGGAAAATTGTTGCTTTCACTGTTGCCTCACTTTAAGAAGGTCCTGGTTGGTTCAGGAACGTTCTCCCTGTTTCTCCTTGAGTTCTCTCCAGGTACTCCTGCTGTCTGCCACTGCCCATAGACATGCCTTATAGGTTAATTGGCTGTAGGTGTGATTGTGAATGTGAATGGCTGTCTGTTTATATGATATAATCTGACTCTTGTACTGGGATAGGCTACAGGTGAAACACATACATCTGGAGAAATCTCACTTTCGTTTGAGCTTCTTCCAATGGAGCTCTGAGAGTTTTACATACATACTGATTGGTGTATTCTGCAGTCCTCTTGATTTTATTTTGATGAAAATTCAAATTCATGAAAAAAATAATACAATATCACTTTTGAATTTCTAGGAAAAAATTATGCGATCGTGCACTTTAGTTGTCTTCTGTGGTTTACGGCGGTTTTTCCCGAAATCGCAAAAGTATGACGTCACAACATTCTGATTGGTCACTTGCAATGTTGATCCTGGAACAACATTTAGTATGATGATCTGGGAACAACACCAACACGACGATATCAGATCGTGCGTAAAAATCGCAGCAGTATACACTAATGACAGTGTGAATAGAATGTTTTGGGGGGGGTTTCAAACAAGGTGATTTATAAATTAGTATTTTAATTTAATGGGAGCTGGAAATCAGTAGAAACAGTCCTAATAGTGCAATCCATAAGTAGTGAAATGAATCAACACTGCCCTTAATGACTGTACCTCTCCAGTGAGTGACAGCTAATGAGTAGTTCATTATTTATTTATGCACATCTTCATGTGCAACAACACCAGTTGTGAGGATTTCCAAGAGTTATGGGCATTTCCTTTTGTGCATTAACTGTCTGACTTACTCACTGCGGCGACGCACACATGCATATGCTGACAGACGGGATATTGGTCTACAGGGATACACTCCAAACCACTAATGTCACAATTACTCTCTGCCTCTGTGTATTGTTGTAGGCTTTAACTATGGGAAAGTATTATGCCAGGGCATTTGTGTCTCCAAATTGGCTCATTTGTTGCCTTGGCTGCTCTTTCAGCTCCTGTGGTGCTTTGGTTCAAATGGACGCTGCACAGTATGGTAAGTGAAACAGAGCCGAGAACGTGAGATAACAATAAAATCCCTGTCCTGCCACAGCTCATTTTACAGCACTTCAGTGGTTGAATATTTACAGAGACTGTGACATTTCAAACACTTTTAAATATGATGTGGTGATCTCATCAAGTGGACCGCATGCATAAGTATGTAAGTCATTCCTTGTTTGCTATCGTTATCTGCCCTTGCACAACTTAAAATTTGGTTTTGTGTGTCATGTAGTGTTGGAGTAATAGTCTATTAGCACAGGCAAACAAAGTAAGTAATTTCCAATACTACAAATATTATTTTGAAATGATGCTGACAGTTTTTTGAAATCTGTTAATTCTTCTTAAGAACTTCAAAACAAAATATATTTTAACTGCACAGCTGGTAAGTTATTTTGCTTCCATTGTGAACCAACACAGCCATCACTATTGCCAGTAGGGATGATGGATTTTGGGGTGCCTAGTGAAACTCTGGCAGTGATGTGTGTGTCTCCCCCAGCAGATGTGAGCATGTGTATGTATGATCCCAGTTTAACAACCACCATCTGCTGCGATCACCACCCTCTATATGTGTGCGACATCAGCCCAGTGCAGCTGACAGTCAAACAGCTCACAGACAGTGACCTTTTCTTCTGTCTATACAGTATCTACATTGACACACATACACGCATAAATTCACAGTGCATACGGTCTACTGCTTCTCAGGCTTTGTGACAGCTGTCAGTCAGTGAGCATGCAGTCAACACGTGCACAGTTAGGGGCAGTGTTGTGGTTTAGTGGTCCGTATGATCAGATTGGTGGACAGACAACGTACGGGTCACATTAGAACAATAACAGCCCTTCGAGACATGATCTGTGTGTGTGTCTGTGTGTGTGTGTGTGTGTGTGTGTGTGTGTGTGTGTCAGAGAAGCCTCCAGCTCTGGTGCTGGAAATACCATTTTGACAACTGCCACCCCAAGCTGACTGACACATCTGGGTTTAAACAGGACAGGCCACACACACTGGAACAAACATACACAAGTATTCAAATATTCACTCTGGTCAGGATGCCAAGTTTCTGAAGCCATTTTCATGCCCAGCTTTGGCATGATCCAGCTGTCAAATCTCAGATGGTGGGAACAAACTGATGATGACATGAGTCAAATTTCTCTAACTCGTCTTTGGTTTATATTCGCTAACAATGAAAAGGCCAAGCGGGTCACTGCTGTGCACCAGATGCACAGCATCTTTTGGATCGGTGCTCATGAGATGCACCAGCTGGAAGTCACCCATGCAAGCTGTGCCACACACTTGGCAGCCAGCTGTTCGTTCAGCAGCATGCCATTGCAACGTAACTGCCTGGTCAACTGACTTTCAAATATTCCACAACAATTTGCCTAATAAATGTAAGCTGCGGTAATCTAAATTTTTATACCAATAGCAATTGTCAATAATAGTAAAAGAAAAAGAGTAAAATTAAGGCCTGTCTCACTGTTATCTCGAGACATTTGTGTTCATGAGCTTACATGTGACTGAACAAGCCCAAATTTTACACAAGGTTGAAAGTCTTTGAGGTTATCAGTAAAGGAGAGAATAAGAAAAGATGGGGGGGCAATTCTAAAATTGGGGAAACATTCTCGATGGATTAAAATACAGGACTTCAGTTTTCTTAGTTAAAATGATAAACGTGGATTAGGAACAGTTAGTTCAGAGAAATGTTGATTATCGGTCAGCCTATTAGGTACAGTGTATTGTCACCCATCAATCTACCACAGTCTCTTTCTCTGCAAACTTTAGCCTGCATAAGTACATTATATCCCTTACATGCAGGGTATGGTTTAGGGCATGCGAGTAATTGACCCAAAATCCCATATTTTATGGAAGGGCAGACAAGAGTCAGAAAAAAAATTGTAAAAGGCACCCAAAGTTTTTCACAAACAACAAAAGAGACAAAGAAAGACAAAGAGAAAGACAGAAACTGATGCAAAAGATGGGCACCATGGAAGAGAGAGAAACTGAGAGAAACTGAGAGAATGAGAGACGGTGACACACACACACACACACACACACACACACACACACACATACACACATGTGCCTTTGGGCAGTACTTTCACCTCCACTGACATTTAACTAAAAACCAATCTCCATGTCTGCCATCTACAGCCCCTAACCTCAGGGCTAGAGGATGAAGAGGGCTGTGTGTATAAATCTGTGTGTGTGTTTGTGTGTGTGTGTGTGTGTGTAACGACAGCAATTTGCAAGCAGGGATTCTGGGGGATGGAACACATGTATGTATCTGTTTGCACGTTTGCAAGTCTCGATTTGTGTGTGTGGACATCCAGAGAGAAAGCACAGGGATGTCCATGTCCCCTGGGTGAGGTCAAGGTCTCTGTCCCCACTCAGCATCATCCTCCTCTCCATCTACACACACATACACACACACACAGATATTGCTCCAATAATCACGCCATTGAATCAAATATATAATCAGAGAGGAAATGTCCTCTCTTCACCACCATGCCATAATCCAGCAGGAATTGCAATTGGAAAACTTATACAAGGGTTAGCTGGAGCAGGCAGATGGTGCCCCAGGGCCTCAGCAGAGCAGGAGGGAGAGAAGTGATAGTGGAGGTGAAGAGATGACACACAAGGCAGTGAGAGACACTTACACAGAAAGACTAAGACAGGTTGGAAACTGAAGAAAACAACCTCCCCAAATAAAAAAGATTGTGACAATATGACAGATTCGAAAGACAGACATTGATGATGGTGACGGTTTGAAAGGACGCGGTAAAAATCAGGTATGTCTCTCCTTGTGTTTGACATGGTACTCATGGAGTTACAACCCCTCTCTGGCCTACCTATTCTTTTCTTTTACACCTTAACAATCTTCAACATTTCATAGGTTAACTACTACTCCCAGCCTCTAAACATCTGTCTAACCCAGCACCACCTTCTAGGGGCGACAGCACAAGACTACGGTAAGTTTAGAGGCACAACCGTATCCTTACACTCTAATTATGTCCTATGAACTTGCCAAATACATTTGCTTTGACACCTTCTCAACAACTTTCTTATGTCAAGCTAGTGTTGGATAGTGCAAACACAGAGGGGGTGATTATGATTCTTTTGTAGTATCCAGCAGTATTCTAAACCACTGATGGACTAACAGAATAGGTGGAGATATCATCTGAATTTCAGGAGCGGGACCACTCCTCCTCCACGCCCCCTCCGGCCTCAGGCTATAAAAGCCCCCTTCACCAATACCTGCTGTTCTCATTTTCATGCCCCACCCTTACCCCCCATTTTCCCTCTCTTCTCCTCTCATCCTCTCTTCCTTTCCTTCATTCTCTTCTCGTTAGTACATGGGGATCTGCCCGGCCCGGGAGCTGTCGCCAGTCCCCTTCGAGGCCTTCCCCAAACCGCAGCACCAGTTCACACTTCCTCATCCCTCATCGCCCATCGTTACCGAGGATGCGGTCCCAGCTAGTGAATATATATCTTAAGGCACAGACAAAAAAATAAACAACTTTAGTTTATGTTAAGGTTAAGACACCACATGATCTGCTTCTCGGTCCAACATCTCCAATGTCAATGAACTGTTTTTTCTCTCATTCCTTATCAGAAGACACTCTCGTGCCATTGATTTTTTTTCTCGCCTCTCCCTTTGCTGTTTCCCTTTTTTCATTCAGTCTTTCTCCTTCTCATTTCTTTTCATCCGTCTCTGTCATTACCCCAATTTGTTTCCTCCATCTTCCCACATTGTCTTTACCTCTCGCTCATTCCGTTTCCTCATCTCTCTCTCTTTCCTTGTTGTCACAGGGAGGCTACTGCTGTCGGGGAAGTTTTCCCAACCTCCTCATCCTCTCATTTTTCATCAGCACCCCTCTGACCACCCCCTGCTTGTACACACACACACACACACACACACACACACACACACACACACACAGATACACACACACCTTCTCCCATCTCTCCATTCATCCCCTCTCTCCCTGTCCATCCGTGGCACAAATGCATTTGTTCAATACCTCCAGCAAACAGATTAGCGGGCTGTTATCAGCGACAGGGAGACAGTGATAATGGTTTTCACCACATCTTCTCTCTGCCACAGATTAAAATGGGCCGGGTCATCCGCCACACAAGCACACCCACACACATTCATGTTCACTCACTAACACGTCAGAGCACCTGCACCTGAAACCATGCCAAATATTTAAAGTCAATACACAGTTTTATTGAATACACATTAAAACACGTAAATCCTAACACATGCATATATTAGGAAGATGCGGTAATATATATGTTCACACACCCCTACACATCAGGAGCACGCTGGCAATCTGTTTTCCTTCTGCTTTTCCATCCCCCTCTTCTGCTCTCCTTGTCTTTCAGCTTGCCATTGGATTTCCTGTCCAATCTATTGTCACAAGCCGGGGCCAAAAGATACAAGGTGAAGTCAGTTTCAATCTGATGGCCCATTGTTTTGGCTTTTCATATGCAGGCACACACACACACACAGAAATATGTTCACGCACACATTTACCGTAGCGGACTCCCTGTTTGGCCATCGATTGTGGCTTTGCCCCTGCTGCCTGTCACCTTGGTGCATGTGTGTTTTGTAAAATCTGATCAACTTGAACTCGATAAACAGGATGAGAGACCTATTTTTTCAGAGTGGTCAAGCTTGGCTGAATTTTTTAAAGCTTATACCGCTCCAGTTCAGATCTACTTTCCTACATTCTGGATGTTAGTATATTTAATAGTGACCCAAACCTGTACAGTAGCTGTCCAATCCTGAGACTAAATTTAGAGATTCAGTTTAAAAGGATAAAAAAAACATCAGAAGTAGACTGGAATGGAAAACTAAAAAGGGAAAAGAGTGAAGCTTCTACTCCTGGGTCAAACTTCTGTCCAGTGGAGTATTTACTTAAATGAGGGATGACAAAATAATTGTATTTCCAACAAAGCATATTTAAATATTTATCAATACATTTCAAATTTTCTGACTTGCTGACTTTATTAATATTAATGTAATGCCAGCTATCACAGGCATATTACCATCATCAAAGGCAGATGTCACAGCCAGGGGATGTTTATTGTTAAACGTTATTTAACCTTTTACTGTTTCCATCACCTCTGAGGTAACAAATAAAGCATGAGATCTTACAATATATGACACATATACTGTATATATATATGACATTTATTTACATTTGATTATGAGCATACTTAGCAAAAAGAGCAACACCACAAAGACCCCAAAATGAAATGCCTTCCACCTCCAGTAACCTTAACATTGCATTTACTCCACGCCCGGGAATCAGTCTCGCCAAGTAAGATCAGATGAGGCATTTTCAAGCTAGGTAAAGAATACACACACACACACACACACACACACACACACACACACACACAGAGTTGAAATTATTAAAGGCAAACTCAGTGTGCAGAACCTGTTGATAATTTCCGTTAATGATTAGTACTACTTCTTGGCTGGTAAGAAACCTGTGGACACCCACTGTAGTTTGGGTATATCCAACGTTCAGCTGTGATGAACTGTGCTGGTGGTCAGTGTCATGTTTTCTCGCCTTGTAAACCCTTCTAGCAGCACCTCAGTCATGTCAATAATTAATGCTGAGGATGCAGTGTTTTACAGGAGAGCACAGCTGTCTTTTATCACTATACCACATCATTTTATTAGGTCAGATTCGATCAAGACTCTTTGTATACGAAGACAACAGAAAGACATGTCATTATGTCCCTTCTGCTATCATTCCTCTTTCATTAATCGTTCAGTTCTCTCTCTCTCTCTTTCTCTCTCTCTCTCCATACAACCCTGTCGCTGTCATTTGGCAGAATTTACAACTAGCGAGTAGGTGTGTGTGAAAGAAAGCATTTGTGAGATGGTTACATGATAAGATATACATATTTAATGAGATGGAATGAGATGTGGGTGAACGCAAGGTCAGAGGTGACACACCCATCCACGTATACACACAAGTACACTCACCACCTCAAACATGCATGTGTAGGCACTAGTGTTAATATATACGTACTAAGTGAATATGCAAACGCACACACAGACCCTCAAAGGTGAGTGTGTGAAGTACAGTCTCATTAGGCAGGCTGTATGGGATTAACTACAGCCATGACATTTGGTGGCTTGTAAGCGGCCACTCTATAAAAACAGACAGAGGATAGGTGTGTGCGCTTGTAGCAATGAGCCTGCATATGTCTGTGAGATATAAAAGCTTCCACATTTTCTGTTTTTTTTCTCTCGCTTGCTGTGTTGCTAACACATACACAGACACACTTTTATACACATACACCTGGCAGCAGATGGTCCCAACACGTTTGATAGGGGAACCTTATTATTTGTCCCCTGGGTATTTTAGCTGGTCTGGTTTTCCGCTGTAGTCAAAGTGATTATGTGATCTTACTTTTATTACGCAGCTTTGTCCTAATACAAAGCACCCTCAAAGGATTCTGGGTAAATGTGTTTGTATGTGTGCCTTCTATACCTCTGCCATTTCCTTACTTTGTGTCTGTCATTCTTTTTTCTCTGCCAATCCCATTTTTGCTCTTCCCCAGTTTGCTTGCCGCCTATCTTCAACAAACACATGTAAGACTCTGTAAGTACACCTACACACTGGGACTGCATATTCTAACAGGCACACACCATCAGCATTTACTGTCCTGAGGATGGTGGATGGCAGAAGTAGCTCAGCATGTGGCAGCAGCCGGATAAGCCGATGTAGAGGAGCTATTCTGGTTAACGAGCTGCGAAAAAACATCTGTGTTAGAAGGTGCGTTTGTTTGAGAGAGAAAATAAAGAATAACAGTGAAAAACTTAATCTCGGATTGCCTTTTCTGAAACTGTCCGCGTTACCGTGTCTATATTTGCTTGTTTTAGTTTTGTTTTTCGCACAAAAGCTGGACCAAGACACATACCATCCCAATGGTCTCCTGCTTGTTGTATCTCCATTGGTGAGTTGGAGCTTTCCATTTAAGCTTCAGGGGGTTTCGTGACTCAAAAGAGGTCTTTGTAGGGGTGACCGAGGATCTAAGGATGATTTGTCCACATATAGTTAAAGAAAAAAGCCAGAAGTCTATGCATTGTCCTGTATTTTGCTAGATGAAATTAAACTTCAATCTTAAGATACTGGTTAAATTATTTTTATTACACTTCCAATGAGTCTTTTTTTCTTTTTTGGGGGGCAGGCCAAAACCTGACTGGTGGGCATAAACGTGTGGAAGAAACAGAGTTTCTGTATCACAACTGTGACAACAGTCCAAGCATCCATAAAAACCACCACACAGTTCAGATCAGTTTTGGTTACATGTTTAGATTTGTATTCACTGCACAGCAGCAGTGTGATCCCAAACATACAGCTGGTGTGGAGCGAACAAAGAGCATGCAACCTGCAGACTTGGGTAGGATTAACATTACCACAGAGTAAGCGCTGTGAAAAAAGCATGTTTTCAGATGCATGAAAAGTGTATCTCCTCCCTCTTTGAAAAACCCAAAATCTATCAGTATGGATCACTAGTTGAAAGTTTGGACACCCAGTTCCCATCCATAAGGATTCTTCATTATATTGACAATTCTACAGTTGTTGTCAAAGGTTTTAGCATTAGCAAAACTCTACATGAAGACTGAAACAAAGTGCATGCAAAAAACAGACTTTGCCACTGCCAAAACATTTGACCATGACTGTTGTTTCTGTTGTTAGAGTCATAGACAGTACAATCGAAAAATGAAGCCAATGTGAAAGTGCAATCTGCCTGAAGGCCACCAGGTAACAATAGCTGTGGCTGCAAACTTCCAGACCTATAGAAGGCTACAGGAAAACTTTAGCTCTGTGAATACGTTTCTGTGGATTTCATTGTCTTACCTTACAATTTAAAGACCATTTTTTCAGATTAGTGAACATCTGTCCATCTTTACTTCTAAGAAACTTTGCCTCTCTAAGATGTTCTTCTTATACCCAATCATGTTATGTCCTGTTGTCAGTTAACCTAATTCACTGCAAAATGTTTCTTGCTGCCATCAGCTCAATTTTTTCTTACATTGTTCCTCAGCTTAAACTTCTTTTCTATTTTTTATTGTGAATAAATTATGAGTTAGCAGTTTGCAAATCAGTGCGTTCTGTTTTCATTTCTGTTCCATCTCAAACACATCTCAATAGTTCTTAAGTACAAAACTGCACTTCAGGACTGTACATAAGCAGATGTTACAATCGGCCACTGGATGTGTGTTTGTATTTTGTTTTTGTTTTTTTCATTTACATTGTAGGTAGGCTATTCTGTCTTGCTTCAAACTAATATTGTACAGTCACAGGCATGAACTGTAATCAGGATTTTATTAGACTCATCTGGTACAACATGACATGCAATGAACCTGCAAGATGGCTGTTATTGTGCACTACTGAAGGGCCTCAAGGTAAGACATGGTTAAAATGAGGCAGTTAAACCACCTGGTTATAGGGAAAATAGGCAATAATAGCTGAGTCTGAATGGGATGCATTACACACCAATCCATTCTTTTTTTAAAGAACATGCTGCTTCCTGCATTGCCACTGAATATTGACATTTGATATAATGTACTAGGTTGAAGACATTCCTAACCTTGGACCATAGCTTCAAAATCTTGCAATGGTTTTTGGTGCTGCCTGCGGTTCCAAGCATCTCATAATATAACTATCACATCCTAATCACAGGAAAAAAAGACAGGCAGGTAACACTGCTACAGTTCACTGCAGCAACACTGGTGTGCAGTACATTCATTACAAGGGTGATAAAAAAAAAAAAAAAAACCCAGAGCCAGTGCAGAAAGACCACCGTGTACTCTGTCCTGATTGTTTCATTTCTTCTACTTCTCCACCACGCTTTCTCCTTTCATTCCAGCTTACAATTAAATCCCAAACCATTTCACATCACCTGTTCTTCTATCGTACTCTCTCCTCCCTTCCCCTCTCTCCACATCTCTTCTGTCACAGCAGCGATGATTATGACTAGTGAGCATAATGCATAGCCATGAATAGGACTGTCCGGCTGATTGTGATGTATAGTTTTTCATTACGGCTCTCCAGCCCTCGTCATTAGGCACAGGGTGAATGGGTGGAGTTGGCAAAGGAGAGGGGGTGAATGGTGGTAGTGGTGGTGGGGTATCTATTTATCCACTAATTTGTAAGAAAAAAATCTCCCCCTCCCTGTATGATGGCAATCAGGGGACAAGGTAATCGTCTGCATGTGCAAGAGGCCCTGACGGCCAGCACCTGATGAAGAGCTATGTGGTGTCACGAATTATGTGAAAGAGGGGACCAGAAAAATCAGCTAGGGAGGAAGAGGATGTATGTACATTGCGCACTTTAAAAAATATCCATCTTATTGTATATAAGTAAGTGAGAAAAGCTGCCAAGGTGGTAAGGTAATTCCACTTTAAAATCAAAATGAATTTTCTTGGAAGAAGTAGTCTACCTTACTCCAACTTATTTCAGTAGCAGCCATTCGGCTACACTGAGGACAAGTGAAAGTGAACGCAAATGACTGAACAAAATGACTTGTTCACTGGATTTAAGACCACTTTGTGCTGGATCCCTTTAACAATTTCTTGAGAAAAGAAAGTGCTTGTTAGTTTTCTTTTGAGAAGTGCCAGTCTCTTAAGGAACCACTCCAATAATTTCAGAAAATTCTTTCATTAGCAGTTAACAGACCAGGAACAGATATCAACTCCTTCTGCTTTAAAAATGTATTGCAAAGGTTTTAGAATTTAGACTAAGCAAATGCAAAAAACTGTATTAACAAGATGGCTTAAAAGTAAACAATAACAGTTTCACCAAAGACCTTGAACATCCGACTAGCTGCACACAGAGCTTAGATTACTATATGTCAAGACATAGTGCTTTGGTTTCTATTTATAAATGTTAAAGGCGAAACTGACAATCAGAGACATCAGTGAAAGACATTTGATTATAAAACTTATTAAGTAATGCCAAAGATAGTGCTGAAAGAGCCAATCACCTGCTTTATATGAGTGATGGAGGAAAAAATGGAGCCTGGATGTGTTGTTGCTCGAATCATCACGGTGTAAAAAATCATTTTTAGTGTACATATCAGCTTTCTTGGTTACTCTACATCAGGGGTCCCCAATCTCAGTCCACGAGGGCCGGTGTCCCTGCAGGTTTTAGATCTCACCCTGGGTCAACACACCTGAATCACATGATTAGTTCATTACCAGGCCTCTGGAGAACTTCAAGACATGTTGAGAAGGTAATTTATCCATTTAAATCAGCTGTGATGGATCAAGGACACATCTAAAACCTGCAGGACACTGGCCCTCGTGGACTGAGATTGGGGACCGCTGCTCTACATGAAAGAGCATCACATTTGTTCAAGTACTCTGACACAGTGAGCGAGAGACAAGGACTAAATCTGCTCTCAGAATTAAATAATGAAATAAAGCAACAATGTTGTGCAGATGCATAGCAGAAGTATACATTGCTGGGAAAAAAAAAATATATATATATATATATACATATATACATATGTACATATTAAATATAGGAATACATTTATGTAAGCACAAAAAGTCAACATGGCAGTAGCAAGACTAAACTGTATTGACATGCCCATTCTCTGAGCTAATGCTAGCCAAACTCTAGGTTAGGTTAGCCAAACTCTACAAACTAATTTCTGTTTACCTTGGAAAGAGGTACTAGGACCCCTGCTTTAAGGTTTTATGTTGAGCTAAATTAATTTTCTCCTGTTTCAACCTCCTTATATAGCATGAGAGTTAAACTGACCCTAATATTTGACTCTCAGCAAGAAGAAACAAGAAACAAGCAAACCTATGTAACATCATACTTAATTGAGACATATCAGTTTGTATAATTATACAATAGCTTGTATAAAGTTTGTGTAATTCAGTATATATTGAGCCTTCCAAGATACTGGATCTTTTAGTAAAAAAAACTGAATAAGGAATGAAAATATGAAAAATGCAACTTCAGATCTTTCATGTCATAAACTGGCAATTTAACCGGAGCGTATTTGCACATTTAGCAGACTCAATGGCAATCTGCCACTCTGATGCTAATGCCCGCTCCTCCCAGTCTAACTATGTCTGGCAATTAATAACCATTTGGTGTAAATGCCATACGGCGTAAAGAGAGTAGGCTGCTGTGATTGGCTTCTGATGACTATGTAGCTATCGGCATACTTCCATGTGAGGGAGTGGGAGAACACCCAGACGTTGCCGGGGGATCTAAAAAACCCGAAGTGTATATGTCATCAAAGGTGGAGATGCAGACTACTAGGTGAAAAATGATTTAATGAGAAGGGTGGAATCATGGTTTTCTCATTAACTTTTTCACACACACACGCGCGGAAACACTGTGATCAAAGTTTTTATTATTTGATTGATGGTGATTAAAAATATATATATAATATTACCAAAAAGAGCTTGGCAGTCAAAATGCTTAAACAACAGATCAGTAAATCAAGTAGTTGATTTCAGCAAGAGGACTTTAAATCAAGACTTTCTTGCCTTTGGTTAACTCTTTTTATTATGCTCTGGTAGTTTTGTTGTGAAGCACTTTATCAAAAGGTGCTACAGAAATAAAATTTCACTTCACTTTATTTGCAGATCATTTAACAACTAACTAATTAAGTTATTAACTACAGGTTTTCTTGACATGGGTTGATAAACAGGAATAATCGATAAAACAATCAAGAGCGTCACAGCTGAACACCAAGTGTTTCCGAACTAGTATTGTTGCTCTGCTTGAAAAGTTGCTTGTGTGTCATCATTCCTCTGTACAGCTGTGTCCCAGCAAGCCTGCATCAGTAATCATCAGTTGAGTGTCTAAAACAAGCGTGATTATGTTGTTTTGCCTGTACGGGAAGTTTGATAGCGTGACACAGAGAGACGGTCACAGCTGTGTGTGATCTGGACAAAAACACTGCAGGAGACACGACAAAGGAAGCACATGGTTTGCACACGCAAACAAAAAAAACAAGCAGGATGTCAACATGTTGTCATTAGTTGGAAACTTACCAAAGGCCATAAACACAACATTATTTTATTTTATTTTGTCCTTACATGGACACATCATGCTTTGCCCAGTAGAAGTTGTTACAGGGAAGACAGAAGACAAGCGAAACAGATCCTGTGATTGTCAAACACCAGATGCACTCTGATGAGAATAAATATAACAATCTGACTTTACTTTGTACGTCTTTGACTGTAGCTATTTCACAAATAGGTTATAAAGCTGATTATTGTCACCAAAACATATGAACAAATGAATGAGAATCAATTGGCTTGGTGGTCTGAGCATTAGACTAGAAGCACCGGCCTGTTATTAGGATACAATGTGTAATAAAACATCAGCTTTGCTCTAAAAATGTTGCCCTACACTGTTGGAATGGCCAGGCTGGTGCTCAGGAATCTATTAGCCTCTGTGTAAATGGCTTGTTGCTTTTACACACCCTGGCTCTGGAGTGCTGCCATTTGCTTTGTAATTAGTGCTGCATTTCTGCCAAAGAACTGCTGGCTCACCCTGCACATGTACTTCCTCACACAAACACACACACTCAACAATTAGTGTGTTTTACCTGATAATGAAATTATGTAAATGACAGAAGAGTCCAGGAGATGCTTGCTTATTCAATTCAAACAAGTTCAGGCCCCATTACCATATTTTGAAACATCTGACTTAATTAGGAGGACGAGGAGGGTCCGGGACCTGGGGAGAGAAATGAGAGAGATGAGAGAGACAAAGACTTTTAACGGCATCCATTCGCCTCATAAAGAGGTTATTAAGAGTCGGTGCTGAAGATGGCCACTAATGATGTGTTGGGGAAATTAGGCCGATCAAACATTAAAAGCCGAGGCCTCCTCCTGTGGGCAGAGAAGCAGCCAAATGGGTCAATTAGAGAGGTATTATTTCTCCCTTTCTCGCTCCCTCTCTTAAGAAAGGGAAAACAAGTGGAAGCTCATCTGCATAAAGTGTTTATCAAGACAGACGTGTCCACTTCAGGGTGATCACACTGAAATACCTCATCCTGCTAGATGCAAATGAAGGGGAGGGGGCAAAGCTGGGTATGTGTGCATCTCGGCATGAACGTGGGTTGTCTTAATTAACAGGATAATTTCCTCTTTGAACGTGTTCTTGCCTGTGTTTGTGTCCTTCTGGCCCCCAGCGAGGGCCGTATTACCATTTACCTATTGCAGAAAAGACTTGTTCATGCAGAGTTTACATGCAGCAGGATTTGAAAGCAAGTGGGCAATAGAAGGGGGGGGGGTGCTATTAGTGATCCTCAATCAAGAAGTAATTCAGTATCAGCTGCATAATGCCCTGGTCATAAATTAGAATAACCGAATTAACGTGCAAAGCACTTGAAATTGCTTAAAATAAAGCAAAGGCATACATCATTTGCGGATGGGAAGAGTAATGTTCCTGGCAGTGCATCTACTATCAATAAATTGTCATTTTTATTTCTTTTCTACTATGTTTTTATATCACCTGACTGTGGCATACTTGCAGTTAATTGCTGCATTAAACTGAGTTAATTTTTGATGTCCATGAGGAGATAAACTGTACAATCTGCTTTGTTATGGGTTGTACACTTTTTGTTTTACATTCAAGTCCTGTTGCTCTGTGGGTACTTTGTTAATTTCCTTACTTGTGTTTGAAATTGAAGAGGATGACTGCTGTGTGTGGGTGGAAGATGGGGAGGTGCTGAGGAGAAACTATAATTCTTGTGCAGGGTTTGAAATAAATTAGCTCCTAGCCATTCAGGGTTAGGCTAACATATTAGAATTTTCCATCTGCTTGCTCTAAATCTTCTGTGACTCTGCTCAGCGCAAAGGGCAAGCTGCTCATCTCTCAACTCACTGGACAGGTTGCATTACTGAGCAATATACCTTTATTTCCCCCATTTAATCCGCAGCACAGAGGAGACCAGTGTGCATTTGGAGGTAATAAGACACAGAGTCATGTATGCGTGCAATTAAACATTGGGAAATGCACACACAGCCATGCGCGATCCGCACACAAGAAGGACTGACTACACCTGAGTGCACCTCCATCAGGTGTCATTTTTAATCAGCTGATAAGGTCTTTGTGTTTACCCACTGCTTTGTGTTACAGAAAGAGGTGTCAAAACAGGGTTGACACATCTGAAACACTTAGCAAAAACCACCCAGACACCCAACACACGCGTCACTCTTGCTCTTCAAGTAGCTGGTGTCTCGCCTGTCTCTGCCTGTGCATCAGTAATCAACCTTGATGCTCGGTGCTGTTGTGGCCATTGATTTTTCTGTTCCACATGTGGGTGAAAATTGCACTTTAAGTTACCCTGAGTGTTAAATTAATAATGAAACCGCAAGAGTGCCCTCTCCTGACTTTCAATTAACACCATCAGGATTAGAGGCAATGGATGGAAAAATGGCAGAGAGGAGAGATAGAGGAGAGAGAAGGACTATTCATGACACCCACTCTCAAGGTCTGAGTTTCGATCGTTTCGGTGTCCTCTCCTCATGTTGGAGTTAAAAACAAGGGTCAAGCTTTTCAGAAGTTTTTGTAGTTTAATTGGGAAAACCCTATTTCACAAGAAATTTAGCTATTCCTGCTTCTAGGTGGGAAGGACCAAAGAAATAAATGAAGGAAGCAAAACCGGAGAATAGGAAAACAAATATGGAGGTAAATAAGTTAACTAGGAGGAAAAGAGAATGATTTACTCAAAATAAAGAGACATGGTGAGTCTTTCTCAGATTAAACAGCTTTCACCTAAAGCAAACTGTGCTGTGTCAAACTGAGGAATCCCTATGGTGTCTCCAGTCATGCTGTCCAGTCAAGCAGACACGTGTCCACAGGAAGCCAGAGGAAGCTAGCACACAGATAACAAGGCAAAGCCAGAGGACACAGGTGGCTGTTGGCAGCTATCCCTGCTTGGGACAAACACAAACACACACACGCACACACATACAAACACACACACACACTGCCAGTTCATTGTGACCCTCCTTTCCTGTCTTCCAGTCTGGGGAAGCAGCTGCCTGATAGAGCTCTATATAAAGAAAGTGAGAACATACAGGATTCTGCTCAGCCAGTAATTCTGAAGTTAAACAATCCTCATGCAACAATACTGTCACAAGTGCTCAGTAGGCATCCAGGCATGTAGAGAAATGGACAACTTAGCCAACCAGCTAGCCAGATTGTGCATCAGCCAATCAAAACATTATGGAGTTTATCTCACATAACTTGACTTATATCCTATATCCTGAACAGCCCTAATGAGGTCACTACTTCTTTTTGTTGGCCTTGAAGTTCCTGGTTTCTTAGGTCATTCACGCAGGGTGCACTGAGGACAATAAAACACTGCACTTATAACTAAAATTACTTAACTTACATCAGTAGGATGAGGTTACCAAACAGTGTTGAACAATATAAACCACAAAATATATTTTGATATTTTTAGGCTGAACAGCAACAGCTGAAATGTCACAAGCGCAACTGATAAATTTTGCTTTTAAATGAATACAAAGAGCACTTAAATCCATGTTACATGCAGAGTTTCATTCTGTTTCATATATTTTAACACAAAGAAAATTTTCATTTGTTTGGAATTTCATATTTATTGATTTTATCTAACCTCCAAAGACGGTTTAGTTTTGCGAGTTATGGCAGGAAAATTGCACCACACGCTGTCAACACCCTGTTCTCTCCTTTATTCAGGTGCTTCCTTTATTTCCTTTACGTTCGAGGTTTACCTGAGTCTCACAGTGTTTTCAGGAAGTGCTGTGTTGTGATGACTGGCTGTGATGCTGCAGGTGTTGGAACAGTGACACACACACACACATAAAGAGAGTATAGTCTGGCCTCAGACATCTGCCTATCTGTCTTCCTCTTCCTTATTTTGCACACACACCATAATGCCAGGTGCAGTAAATGTGCGTGTGTGCATGCGTGTGTGCGTGTGTGTGTGTGTGTATGCTGTTGCTCTCTTAATGTACTCCACAGCCCAGTGTGTTCAGATCATCCTGGCTAATAACTTCCTGTTTCCTGTTTCTGACTTTGCTACTTCCTGCCCACTGAGCCACATGGATTCATGCCCCAAGAAAACATGACAGAGGTGTCTACCACAGATTTACACAATACATCTTCAACCTTTACCATTTGTGCATCTGCACTGAACACGCATCCTTGTGTTATTGTAGATGACTTATAGACAAAGACCCAGAAAGTTCATGCAAATGAGGATATTACATACACTTACTGTGTTACATTCTAACGATCCAAAAATATACACGTACGTCACACAACAACAAAGAAGTAAACATGTGTTCCATTCTCCAAGCACACACTGTCGAATGATAATGAAAAGGCTGGTAAAAGACTCAAAGCAAAAGATTCACAGCAAACAAAAATACAACAAAAACAACAACAAAAATTTATATGGCAGCATGTGTGTTAAACTGAAAAACAAGTCTAAGAAGTACTGATTAGAAAGTAATTAGGAGGGTTCTTCTGGCCTCCTTGTAAATCTGCTTGGTTTGTTAATTTAATATATCATTTGAATGGGGAAGAAACAGGAACATGGAGAACTAATCATATAGAGTACAAGACCAATAAGGCCTATAAACACAACAAAGGAAGTTGGGGGGGATTCCTGCAGCAAACAACTCTTTCTACTATTTAAGTAAATGCTAACCAGATATTACCAACTCCCCACCCAGAGATCATTCACAATAATCAAACTGCAAGATGTCAAAAGATTGCATTCAATAAAACCAACCGGGTAAGAGATGTGATGCAAGAAATAAATGTGTATTTGGCAAACATTTGTAATGTTTGTGTCCAAGCCCTTAACTAGATGTAAGTAGTTTGCTTTACAAGTGGTGCATAGTTATATACATATTTATGCACAAAAAAACATGATTTCCACATATTGTGTGAGGCAGCTGCATCATAAGATGAGTGAATCAGCATTGTCCACATGCTGTTGCTCTACTGTCCGGTTGTTTGATGTTGATAAAGAAACAGAGACTGAGTACCTCACAGGATGTTTACAACACCTGTGTCCCACTGTAACCTCACCCAGTGCTCAAACTCTCCACTCAGCTCCCTCTTCCTCCTCTACTTTGCCCTCCTCACTGCCTGTTCCCTGCCCATCCTCCTGATTTCCTCCCTTTCTCCACCCATCACTTGCCCTATCTGCCCAGCCCCTGTCAGACTGCATTATTCAGCTTGTTAACAGCTCACTACAGTCATGGGAAATAGCATGATGGTGAGCTAATCTCAGCTTCCTGTTTGACACATTCATACAGTGTTTTTTGACGCTGCTCAAGGTGAAACCCGTCACACGTAAACAAGGGCAGGCAGAGCAGGACATGAACATCAGGGGTTAACTGGAGGTTGCACTGTGGCTCATAGTGGCTAAATAATACATCACCCCACACGTTAATTCCGGACAGTGACGCGGATTTAAAACTCGGTATTTCCTCCCCTTGTCAGTTGCTTTCCCGTCTTTATTTTGTGGTACGCTAAAGCAGAAATATGATCTTCAGCAGCCTTTACCTGAAGTGCTGAAGATTAGCTTGCAGTGACCTGATCAGTCAGCAGAAGTGAATTTAGGTTCTGTTAATTTCAGTAAGGTGGGAGGAAACATGTTCACTACATGGTCTTAAACTTGTATCAAGGCCCACTGAGGGCTGCTTGTGGCTGGTTGGTCTCCCACATTATTCACTAATGAGTGAGTGACATCTGCTGGGGACCTGTGTGACAGAGCGCTGTCTCCCTGCCCGACACTGGGAAAACATGTCTATTTATCCATCCATCCAGCCAGCCTCTGCCCCTCTACTGCAGCAGGCAAAATGTCATGTCTGAAAATTCTCCTTCTAAGGACAGATTTTAAAAAATGGCAACAATTCTTTAAACTTTATTTAAATTAATATGTCCTTTATTCAAGAATTAGCTGGAGAACAGGAGCTTCATATAGACCATATTACTGACATCCAACCCCCCTTACCCATCTCACTCATAAAGTCACCGTGCTTCTGCTTGCCTCAGCACTCAACCTCATAACAATTTGTGAGCAGTGGATTATGAGCTTCTTTTGCACAGTAAGATTCACACTGGTGTTCTGACACCTGACATCTTCACTTTCCCTTCCTTTTAGCACCAGTTGATGGGTGACACTCTCCTGTGTGGAGAAAATGGTGATGATTTACTGTAAAAAGCTCCA